>NW_016017384.1:1424388-1912108 GCF_000320565.1 Sphaerulina musiva SO2202
CGACTTCACGAATAACTTATTAGCCGTTCCCTAACTCTGTTGTTTATATCAACTGTTAGCATGGAAAATAGATCTCCCTCCAACGTATACACATCTCTCTCTCTCTCTCTCTCTCTCTCTCTCTCTCTCTCTATCACGAATACAAATCGACGCATAAATTACATGGGTACATAGGCAAGGCAAAGGCAAAGGTAAAGAAAGACACAATACGAAACTCACCTGTTCTCCACCCCCATATTTCTTCGGCCCCAACACTTTAAGCAATCCCGCAGATTTCAACAACGCAACTTCTGCTTTGGGAGACTTGTTTGCGATATCTCGCTGTGCGGCATCTTGTCCGAGAATTTCTGCGACATCTGAAAATCCCAGTCAGTCAGCCAGTCAGCCATTGTTCAGCTCTCAGCTCTCAGCTCTGCCTCATGATTTCCCTTGATATCTCGCTTTTTTTTAAAAAAAAATGAGAGCGAATGTTTTTTTTATGTTGGGGAGTACAAACAACTCGACTAGGAAATTATTAAACATCTGAATGAATGAAAGGACATACCTGCAGCACGTTGAATCCATTCTTCTTGGGTGTGAGGAAGGCCGAGGCGTTCGAAGCGCTCGTGGTGAGAGTTGTAGATTGCCGGATCGGTATATTCTCGAAGTAGCTCCTTGTTGGACATGATGATGGATAGATGAGTAGGTGGATGGATAGATAGATAGATAGATAGATAGATAGATAGATAGATGGCAGTGAGGTAGATCTCTCTCTATCTCTCTCTCCCTCTCTCTCGATGAGATGTGTTTCGTTCGTTGCCCTGTTTGTTTGAGTGAGGTTGAAAAGACAAGAAAGAGAAACAGCTCGAGACAAGAAATAAGGAAAGGAGTTACCACATGTCTGCACCTATATATACCCAAGGTATTCTCAAGCTACGACCACGTTCGATGGCGAAAGCACCTAAACTACCAAGGGCAGCAGCATGGGGAAATTTCGCCATTCTCATCTGTCAATCATCAAACGTTGCCTGGCAAACGTTCTGGGGGAGGGGGAGGGAACCGGGTGGTTAGAGAGAAGATCGCCAATGGTATGGACTGGTTTGCTCGAGCACGCAATGGAGCTTCCCCATCACGCGCATCAAAACAGCAGCACATCACAACAAGGGGGGGAAAACGCGACGAGCCGAGAATTTTGCTCGCAAATATTGAAGAAGAAAGTGATAAGGGAAGTCGGGAAAGCCGCATTTCCCAGTTGCCGAGCCGAAGACTGTGTTCTCGAATTGAAAGAGGTGGGAAGAAGTAAATATATACAGTTACCTTGAGGTAGGGTCTGCAGCTTTATGTCTCGAAGTGGCTAGTCTCTTGGAAGTAACTCCAGCTTGGAACAGAGGTAAGGTATAAGGTCAGGTACAGAGTGAGGACTCAAGAGCTTGCGTTGGATTTCTGCTCATGTTTAATTATCTATGTATCCACAAAGTCAGTGAATACCTGATCGACGTGATGATCGAGCTGCAAGGAGAACGCACGAGAAACCACATCACGGCTTCTCTAATGTCACGGGAATTTGCAAGGATGTGAGAATCTGGTCTCTTCGCCTGCAGGAAACTGCTGCTGTTGTTCTATTGCACTCATCTCGTAGCCCAGGAGAGGTGCCCCAAGTTGCTTGCTGATACGAGGTGGTGCTCACTGTCTGCCATAGCGTCGCGAATCGCCACCACCCCCATAAGAGGCATTCCCTCCGCCTGAGGGCTGATCGAAGGGATTTGACGCGCCGACAGAGCTCAGAGCTGGAGTGCTAGCATTGCCCTTTCCTCCCCATAGTCGTGCCTTTAGCCTTTCTTGTGCACTTCCACCACCGCTGGCGGGCGCGCTCAGCTCCACACGACTGCCTGGCCTACTACCCAGCTGCTCGGAGGACATGCTCTGATAACTACCCGTGCGCTGCGATGGCAGTGGTCGCGCTTGCGGAGCAGCCAAGTTTGTACTACTGGCACCAGCGGGCTGGTTACTCGTGGGCCTTCGAGCATTGCGCAAGCTCTGCGGCTGTGTTGCAGCTGTACTTTGGCCACCAGACGGCGGATCCCACAGGTCACTCAGCGTTGAACTGGGTCGAGACCCGCCTTGACCTGCTGCACCTGTGTATGGACTCCTGCCACCTGCGCTCGTGAGATAACTTCCATAGCCTCCTTGTTGCGCATACTGCTGTTGGGGATTTGCTTTCTTCTCCTTTGGATCCGCCGGCAGCCACGGAGGATACGGCCGCCCTTTCTCTGTGTAGTGAGCGCGAAGCACGCGGCAGATGTGCGTGTCGTCCTCGGTATCGCCGTCGTCTTCGCTGGATAGGAGGGTTCGGCGCAGAGAATTGTAACGCGACGTTGTGTGCGTGAGCAGATTACTCAGGTAGCCTGACATGGTGGTGTCGTGTGGTGGCGGTGTGGAGATGTGCGATTATTAGACGTGGAAGTGTGCTCACTGTGATGGTGGAGCGAGAGACGCGGGCGCTCTCTGTCGGTGCCGCATGTGCGGGAACATGTTCTGTGGCGCAAGCTGAAGGTAGCCCCATCACACAAATACGAGAAGTTGCGCTTTCCAGCTCTAGAATACCACCTCGACTTCACCTTATCATTGACTGTTACAGCCCGTGCCTGTATCGTGTCACGGCGACAAAATTAATATGTGCTCCCAGGCAGCATCTCTTTCGCAGGATTGCTGGTCTGCAGGATCGGAAGTTGAGCGGACATTACCATAGGTTTGAGGGATGATCAACGATTGCATGTGGTGGGCTTCACGAATACGGACGGATTGCCCGGGCAGTGTGATGAGTGGATGTTGTGCGGAATTCCAGGCTACACTCCACTGTTACGATACAAGAGGCTTGCGTTGCTGGCAGCGTCATGGTGAATGTGCACTACGTACGGTTAAGACGTCCGATGGATTGATGGTGATTGTCCACAAACGGGCCGCTGTCGTCGACCGTCTATGGTCGTCATCATGGATACATGTAATTCCTGCAAGGCGCATAAGGTAGCGTCCCGATGACAACACCAGCATCCGATACGTATGGCCATACTGAGAAGCACATACGATACAGCACGTCGTTGTTCAACAAGAGCCCACCGAAGTTTGTATTCTTGAAGTCTCATAATACTTCTAGTAGTCCTAGTGCGTACGCGAGCTTCGAACTACCAAGATCAAGCAAAAGCATGGCTTGGATCCTCTCCGTTGGACCGTTGCTCCGGGATACTGTGCCTGAATATAACAATAATAACCAAAATAACAAATAATACCTCTAAGGCTCTGAGTGAAATCCCGCACGCTCTCCGCACAACTTCCCTTCTCCTTTCCCCTCTCCCCTTTGAAACGACAACACGTGACTGACTGTGCGTCAATTAACATTCTTCCAATCCACTTGCCGGGCGGCGGTGAAAGTGGAACCCGGCAGCGTGCCGCTCATGCGGCAAGACTTTAGTGCCAAAGGCAGGCAGCTGGCGGGAGCTTTCTCCACATTATGCGCATTTACGCGAAAAAGGCGGGACGTCGAGTCGTTCCATTTCTGTCGTTTTTAAAAAAGAGTCTCTTTGATGAGAGACTGGAGCTAGGAGGTAGCTTCATGTTCCGCAATACATCCAGCTCGCATGCTTCCTTCCTTCGACGCTGGGCTGCTGCTGTTTCAACAAGCCTGCCTACCCGCCTGACTACCTGCCTGCCTGCCCGCGTGCAGTTGTATCTTACCTATGTAGTGATACACGATCGTGGGAAACCCCGCTCGTGCCGTCGTTGGTTTAAACGAGGTCGCTCACAGACCAGACCAGACCAGACCAGCCCATAGAAGGTGGAGGTAGGAGGTAGGGCCACAGCCCACCAGCGAGCAGAAGAAGCCGGGCTACACGGCCTACAGCAGGCCTGCCTCTGCCTTTCATTGAACGGATGGCCTGGCCTTGTCCAGTCGGTGCGGTCTGTGGTGCGCGACTCTGTGTGTATGCAAGAAAAGAGGCTTCCGAGCGGGGCCTGGATCATCATCATCATCATCATCGGCATCATCATCACTGTGACTCTGTGAGTGAGCGAGCGTCGTGACCGCCATCCATCCAGTACCTCCTAGTGCAATATGACATCCGCCCTTCTCATGCCAGCTCCACTACTGTACGGTACTGAGCTCGGGACTGAGCGTTAGTGAGGTCGTAGGTCACTGCATATGTATATATAAAAGAAGAGCATGCAAGCTCGTTCTGACGGAGCTCCCATTATAGTCCGTCCCATCATTACTTGACTACCTTACCTGTACTACCAACATCTGTGTGTGAACGCAGTCCCCAGCCAAGGCACGTTCCCCCGCATGTTGCTCCGCAATGGGCGACGATCCCATACATAGCTTCGCCGGCTATATGGCTGCGCCAGCCACTGACATGGTGCTGATCGAACAGGCTATCTCCGCATACCAACCGCTCGACCCCCAAAACCTACACGCCTGCTACTTAAGCTCGCGTGTCCGGACCCATTGCTCTTCTCGTTGATCAAATCTTCAACAAAGAACATTTCTCCTCTCTCATCATGGTATTTGCACGCTCTGCCCTCCGTGCTGCTCGCCCAGCAAGCTCGCTGCTTTCGCAGAGAGCGACAACCGCATTCGCACAACGTGGAGCTTCGCTCTCCAAGACGACAGCAACCTTCGGAGGCATCAGAACGCTGACCGCAACCTCGCGACAACAGGGCAAGGTTCTTCTCGTTCTCTACGATGTATGTCTAACCTCTTCTCCACCTCCCATGAGCTAGCTGCATTGAGCAATTTCAACTCACAAAATTTCCAATCAGGGCCACGAGCACGCGACTCAGGAGCCTCGTCTGCTCGGTACCACGGAGAACGAGCTGGGTATCAGAAAATGGATTGAGGACCAGGGCCACACGCTGGTAACCACCTCCGACAAGGAGGGTGAGAACAGCAAGTTCGACCAGGAGCTCGTCGACGCTGAAGTCATCATCACTACACCGTAAGAGGGACTCTGGCCCGTTTGTTTGACCTGTCTGCATGGTGCTCATTTATATCCCACAGTTTCCACCCCGGTTACTTGACTGCGGAGCGTCTCGCCAAGGCCAAGAACCTGAAGCTGGCCGTCACTGCGGGTATCGGTTCCGATCACGTCGACCTCAACGCTGCCAACAAGACCAACGGCGGTATTACCGTTGCCGAGGTCACGGGCTCCAACGTCGTGTCCGTCGCTGAGCATGTCATCATGACCATTCTCGTGCTGGTCCGCAACTTTGTTCCAGCTCACGAGCAGATCGCTTCTGGTAACTGGAACGTTGCCGCTGTTGCCAAGAACGAGTACGACTTGGAGGGGAAGACGGTCGGTACCGTTGCTGTGGGCCGTATTGGAGAGCGTGTTCTGCGCAGACTCAAGGCATTTGACTGCAAGGAGCTCCTCTACTACGACTACCAGCCACTTTCTCCCGAGGTGGAGAAGGAGATTGGCTGCCGACGAGTAGACAAGCTCGAGGATATGTTGGCACAGTGTGATGTGGTCACCATCAACTGCCCACTCCACGAGAAGACTCGCGGTCTGTTCAACAAGGAGCTCATCAGCAAGATGAAGAAGGGTTCGTACTGGAAACAACAGACGTGATGATATTGACCATTCGCTGACCGCTTCACAGGCTCGTGGCTCGTTAACACGGCACGTGGTGCCATTGTCGTCAAGGAGGATGTTGCCGAGGCCCTCAAGTCTGGCCAGCTCCGTGGATACGGAGGTGATGTGTGGTTCCCACAGCCCGCACCCAAGGACCACCCACTCCGATACGCCTCGTACACGACCTGGGGAGGTGGTAACGCCATGGTGCCTCACATGTCTGGTACCTCCATCGATGCACAGGCCCGCTACGCCGCTGGCACCAAGGCCATTTTGGACGAGTACTTCAGTGGACGCCAGAACTACCGACCAGAGGACTTGATCTGCCACAAGGGAGACTATGCCACCAAGGCTTACGGTCAGCGCCTGAGGGCATAGAGATTTCCGTCTCTCTGTCTCTCTCGGAGAAAAGATAATGCCATATAATGAGTTCTGTGTAACGAGTATTTAGCGTCTGCAGGAGAAGAAGAAGAAAGAAGAAGATACCTTTTTTTTTATGCCACCAGCAAAACTTGACACTACCTACCTCCTTTCCGCTTTCGTACATACCTACTTGTACCTACCTAGGCACACCTTTGCTGATGATGAGCTGACTAGGTAATGTGCCTAGTCGCCAATTGTGTCGCGTTTTGACGCGTCTTACAGAAGAGAGATTTGATATCACACCCCGCCGCCTCCGATCCCGTCTCGACGAGCAGTGACAGCATCTCTGGATGTCGTGCCCATGGGGAAACGAAAGAGCTGGGTGAATGAATGAATAAATGAATGAAGTTGGAACAGTTGACGAAAAATGCACCATACCATACCATACCATACCTCTTGTAGGTAGTAGAAGATGAAGAAGCTCGGAGGACAAAGGAAAAGGCAGGAGCAAGCAGGCGGAAGCAGCCGCTCTGTTACGGGCTAGGTAGTTCGGAGCAGTTCGCGACCTCGTTCTGTTTATAGCGCAGAGGAACCGAGATTCCCGCGTCGACTTGCCTTTTCTTTTGGTATTGTTTATTTCGTTTCTCTTTTCTGTGAAAAGGGGTATATATTGCTACAGGGCGTGTGGGATCAGACTTTTTTCTTTTATAGAGTTGAGGTATTTATTTGTAGGGGATAGAGAGAGATAGAGAGGGTACGGTATCAAATCACAAGTTTTTGGTCTTTTTACAAAAACATCTACTAGACAGATATTTAATTGTTGATGCGGCAGGTACACTATACTAACATCAACCTTCTTAACACGAGATTTTTTCGCATGCAGTATACATATATGCATACATCTTAGCCTACGAGACAGCTACTTACTCCCAGATACTGTACATGTATTAGGTTGATTTTACTCCTAGTCTACCACTGACGTGCGCCAACAACGGAAACCTACAAGCAGCGTTCCGCGTCTGTATATACTCCGTAGAAGCCCAAACAGGGGCGAGCCCTGTTATCTGGGTTGGACGCATCTTCTAAAAATGGCGTCTGTCTGCTGTTCCAATATATTGGCTAGATTATTACCGATTCAAAAAAAGGAGTCCGGCACTCTCTCCCTACTAGGGGAGAGGAGGAGGAGGAGGAGGAGGATCACAAGGAAGAAGACAATATAGTGAGTGAACTCTGAAACTGGTGGTCGAAATCAACTATCATAAGGTACGACGACAACAACAACAGCTACGATTCACATATACCTCGATCTGCAGAAAAAGAAAAAAGCAAACACGTGCTTACTTACTTACATCTTGGCGAACATGTGTTGTCGTCGTCGTCGTCCTGTCGTGCAAGACTTGTTCCGCCCCGTGTCTCGTCCATCGTGATCCGGACCAGTGATAATACCAGATTCGGAGCTTGTAGCTTGTAGCTTGTAGCTTGTAGCTTGTAGCTTGTAGGTAGCCTTGTACTTTGACATTCACCTGCCCCCCTGTCACGATGCCAAGGCTTCCCCCCGGGGACTCCGCCACCATTCAATCATCATCATCATCAGCATCAGCATTGAGAGGAGGAGGAGGAGGCTGATGTTGTTGATGATGATGGGAAGTCTTGGAAGACCGGGCAAGAGGTCAAGAGCTAGGTATACCTATGTATCTTTCAAACCCGAGCATGGCTTCAAGGTTGACCTGGGTGATTCTGACATCACTTTTTTTCCCAACTGACCCATCCATGTATTTGCGTCGTGAGCACTGGGCAGTAAGGTAGTTAACTGGGTGTAGTTGATAAAGTAGTACGCGCACGCACGTACATGTACCCCAGACTACCTCTTGCTACTACTGTACTCGTGAGGTTCAGTAGTAGTTGGGCGCACACCCAGTCTTTTATTTTGTTGAATACATACCTACCTTTACCTGTACTACTGTCATCATCAGATTTTCAGTGCAAAAAACGAGAGAAGAAAGAATCCACAAGACACGATGGCGAAATTGACAAAGGGTCCTTCGAAAACCATCGTCACTATCATCGTGGCCACGGTGATTGTGATATCTGTATTCGTTTGCGCAGCGGTGGCCTGCTCACTGGTACGGCGACACAAACGGAATAAGAGGAATGCGCAAGTCCTGAAAGCGCATCTACGAGGAGGTGGCGACGAGGAACACGAAATCGTCGAGTTCATGAAATCGGGTTCGTTCGAGGCGATGCGACACGAAAGGCTCGGACTCGCGGACAACAACAAGACTCAGCCGAGCGAGCTGGGATACACGACGAGACCGTGGCATGAACTGCCGCGGACGCTTCTGCCAGGACAAGCCAATACTTCGTTGCCCACGTATCGACCAACTATGGCAGATCTGCCCAAGGCGGAATTAGCAGATACGAGCATCGTTGAACTTCCGCCGGCCAGGTCTGATCAGAAGCTGGTACCGACGCCTCTGAACTTCTCGAGACCATCCAGAGACAACGCACGCCTCAAATGCGATGGCGAGGTTCATGAGTTGCCGGAGGAACCACAGCAGGGCAGCATACCGACAATTGCTGGGATGGAGCGGCACGATCCCAATAGAATCTCGTCGCCTACGGTGCCCACTCTCATCCGACACGAGGAGGATAGCTCCGAGTCGGGTATTGAAGAACGTTCAAGCCCGGTCAGTCCACTCACGGTGGGAAATTCGGTCCGTGGAGAGAAGGACAGGCCCAGACGAGTGAGTTTCGCATCAGATGTGTCCCATTTGCGGCCAATGGAGATGCAAGGCGTCCCCAGCCCAACGTAAATCGTGGGGCATGGTGAACGAAGACGAATGACCATAACGAATTTCATTTTCCCACGCAAAATTTCTCGAATACGACACCGAGTACTTCTTCAACATCTCCAGCTTCTCCTTTTCCCGTGATTTTGGCGAGACAGTTCGCTGCGGCGCGTAGATGCTCTGCGGCAAGTACGATGTCGGCCTCTCCGCTTGCTTCGAATGATCCAGAGGTGGTGTCTTCTTGAGCTTCCATAAGGAAAGCCTGGAGATTTTGGATGCACTGGTCCAATAGCATGCGATGCCTTTCCGAGGCACCGAGAGACTCTTGCCACACGGATGAGTCTTGGTCGTATGCATCAGCACCGGTCTCTGGCGAAAGAGCTGCCGTGAGCATTGCAAATTCTTGGACAAGACCTTGGAGGAAGGATTGAACGCCGTCATGCTCCCCAGCTGTATCTAGACATGAGAAGAAGTATACCGAGCTTGTCTCCAGGCTCGGCATCCTCTGGCAGATGCGCTGTCTTACATCTTCGCACACAGTAGGATTTCCACTCGTCAAGTCTGTCTTGTTGACGGCCACCACGACATTCTTCTTCCTTGTCAGCAAGAGATCTGCTACCTCGCACACTTCGTCGTCTAGGTTAAGCACAACACTGCCATCGCTTGTCTTTTCAAAGCTGAACATGACAACCACCAGATCACTTTCCTCTGCCCTGATTTTCGCTCGCCGCATACCTTCTTGCTCAATGCGACTAATTTTCTCGGCGGATTCAGCATGTCCCTCGATCGCCTTTCGCAGACCGGCGGTATCGCCAAATCGACAAAAGTATCCTCCCAAATCGAGGCCAATCTCCACAACGTCACGTGTTGTACCGGCTTCATTGCTCACTATCGCAGCTTCACGGCCCACAATTCTGTTCAACAGAGAGCTCTTCCCAGTGTTGGGTGCGCCCAGCAGAGACACATTGATGCCATGGCGTAGAAGCTCTCCTCGGACAGCATTACGGACATGCACCTGCAGCGATGCTTGGAGAACTTTGACTTGTTCTGCTACCGAAAGCATGAGCTCTGCAGGACTTTCATCGAAGTGCTGATCTTCACTGAAGTCGATGAGCGCTTCCAGCTCTCCACGTGCGTATAACAGCCTTTGCCTCCAAGTCTCGTATTGTACAGAAAGCTTTCCCGTAGTGCCTCGAACAGACAGTCGTCTTTGCTGTTCAGTATCAGCAGCTAGAGTGTCTCCTAACGCCTCAACCTGGGTGAGACCGAGCCGGCCGTTCATAAATGCTCTTCTTGTAAACTCGCCAGGCTCTGCATAGCGAATGACTCCAGACTCTGCAGTGCCACATCTAGAGATAGCAGCAAGCACGGCCTTGACGATGGCCGGGCCGCCATGAACGTGCAACTCTAGTATGTCCTCGCCAGTAGCACTTCCAGGACCTTCGAAATGCAGAATCAAGGCACTGGAATCGAGCACATTGGCAGGCGAAGGTGTCTTGCCAGGCTCATAGAGTGATCGTACCGTCGCGACACGCGGTCTCGGCGCCTTCTTGCCAGGACATAGTGCAGCATAAATGTGCAGACATGCTGGTCCAGAGACCCGGATTACGGCGATGGCAGCTCGGCCTGAGGCGGTAGATAATGCATATATGGTCGGCTCATGATACGTCAAGTTTGATGCAAAGGCGGCCAGACCTCGTGGCGTTGCATGAAGCGGCGGCCTCCTGGAAAGAGAAGTGGTGGTGCGCGAAGGATGCGGCCAGTCTGTGCTGCCGAATGTGTAGTGACAGTGTTGTTGGTATACAGCAGGAATCTGCGAGTATCGATGGAGCTTCGCATTCCCCGCGGCGCGCAGTATGCCTTTCATCAACCTGTCACCTTTCGCAATGTTTTGTATTCCAATTTGTAGGGACAGGACAGGGACAGGACAGGGCCAGAGAAGTGAAAGCGTGAAGGGTTCAGCCGGGGAATCGGCACAGATGACGGAAAGCCAAAGTGGTCAAGGGCCATAAATACATAAGGTATACCGTAAGCGTAGGTAGGGGCGATATATGCGTAGGTGCTACATATGCATACTCACGTAGGACCGATAT
Source organism: Sphaerulina musiva SO2202 (assembly GCF_000320565.1). NCBI lineage: Eukaryota > Fungi > Ascomycota > Dothideomycetes > Mycosphaerellales > Mycosphaerellaceae > Sphaerulina > Sphaerulina musiva. Next base: position 1,435,237 of record NW_016017384.1, read on the forward strand.
ACACCACCTACTACTGCTACTACTACAAGCATAAGGTATACTGCGATAGAGAAGCATTGAGGGCTACCTGATATATGAGGTGTAATTATTCACGGCCCTGGACCACTTTGGCCCTCCGTCACGGAGAAGTACGAGCCGCCCGAGCTGCCGAGTCATATCTACGGCATACGGTATACAGATGTCTGTACCTCCTAGTCACCTGTTCAATCGTTCTTTTCCGCTTCTCTCATAGCCACCGACCCAGACCGCGTCGCTATTGATTTTCATGCTGATGACACGCGAGCCAAACATGCAAGCGGGTCAATCGTCCAAACCTCTCGATGGACATACCTGCGTCCTCATTCCGCCGTTCCAACCTAGAGCCCAACCGCACTACCAGGCGTATCCTTCCTCTTCGTCCTCTGCACCTTCATGCCAATCATCATCTCCACTGGCTTCAGCATCAAGAAAGTCCTCCTCCCTGAACTGTGTTTCGCGAGGACGCTGGTTGTCAATTCGAATATCGACGATATCGCATAAGCTCTGACAGAATTTCTCCGGTATCTTACGCCAATCCTCTGCTCCGCTCTCATCTTCCTGTTCCGAATCTGTACCGGACTCTCGCGCAGGCGCTTGCGTCTCCGAGCGTGTGACAATCCGGCTCTCAGCGACAAGCTTGCTGCGACGCTGAGGTCTCGTACTCCTCGGCTCCGGTGGCATGTCAGGCGCAGGAAAGTAGACCGTGTCGGCGCTTGGTCGGTGTGGCGAGACCTGCACGTGCATGACCGTTCTACGACGGGGACGTCGATCATCGTCAGGTACACCTCTGCCGAGCTCGTCCGTCTCACCGCTGTGCACTTTGATCTGGTGTGAGGAGCTCTCTCTGGACATCGAAAACTGCTTGAGCGAGCCGAGCTGCTTGTTGGGTTCTTCATGTGGGCGCTTGTACACCCGCCGTAGTCGCTCAATCCACTGATCGCGAAATCCTACGCGATCGCGCCAGGGAATGTCAATGTGCGCATGAATGATGAGAGTACGTAAGTCTGGAAGTTGGTCTGCATTGTCAACGAGCGTGCGGAAGAAGTCCTGTGCTGACTCTGGAGACCACTTCTGGGCTTCCAGGATCTCAAGGTGCCGCAATGTGGATGGCCAGCTTGCAGTCTCGCCCTCTGGCAACAGCTCGTCATAGAGCTCAATTGCATCATTCGTGGTTTCACGCTCACTGTACAACTGTAAGTCCAGCTTCAGTCTTTCGAGGCGCGGGCACTTCTCCTTGAGATCCTGCGTAAAGCTGAGGTTCAGAGCTGCATTGTTGTTGAGCTCAAGTTCTCTGAGCTGAGAGCCAGAAGTAGTGAAGAACTCTCGAAGCATGTCGCTAGTTATCTCAAGGCAATTGCTGAGCTCGAGGCGTTGCAGATTCGTGGGTAGTCGCTGTAAGAACTTCTCCATGATGATATCGCATGAAATGAAAGTGAGATCTGTGAGTGATGGCAATTTGGCGATGGATGTGGCGAGACCAGGAGGAGCGGCCGCAGAACTACCTTGGCCATCCGAGTCAGGTATGCCAGGCTCCAAGCTATCATCCACGTTGAAGCCTGTCACCACCAGCCGTTTTAGATAAGCAAACGCGCTACTGTCGTGAGCCCTCGAGATCTTTTCGTACAGATCAAGTGACACATTGGCTGCGAGTGCACTCTTCGGAATGGTTTCACGGCTCCAGCGCCACGTGCGCAGATGAATCCCTCGCTGCTCCATCGACCTGATCAATTCGTGAGGCTGTATTGTCCACTTGGGCTGAGCTCGTGGCCGATATGGCTTCTCATAGTTCTGGTGCAGCAACTCCATGTGCTGCAGTTGTGGCAGTTCGGGGATCAACTGGAGCAGGTCAAACACTGGTCGGCCATGTGCAGTGTAGGCCAGGTTTCGAAGATCGATATTCAGCCTCTGCACCTTCACGTTGTAATTGATATACCGTTGATCGTCCGGTGTGCGCAGCAGGTCCAATAGCTGATGTGGATATTGCGTGTTGTAAATGCCTGGCGACTGGTAGAATGCTTCGAGAGCGGGAACAGAGAATGCTCGGCACACTCGTGCCGCCGATAACTTCAGCCATGCGGCGTTATCATGAGAGGCGCGCACCCATGTTTGAGTGTCGCCAGCAGCATAAGTGAAGATCTGCTTCAAGATAGCATGAGGGAGTGAAGTCCACTTCGGAATCTTCCCATCGCTTGGCCCATCAAAGGTCCTCTTTGCCTCTTCCTTGTTTGGCTGTCTCGCCTTCCCAACGCTGAACACCCTCTTCAAAGTCGTCTGCCTCGTCTTGGCTGCCTTGCTGCGGGTCTGTGGTTGGCGCCGGTTGCTGGCCTTGCGCTTCTTCAGCGCGGGTTCCTGTACAACGTCGACCAATTCGGCGGGTTGGTAATCATCGTCTCTGTCGGCTTCGAATTCGTCGTCGGTTTCCGGGTCGAGATAGACAGAGCGCCGGCGTATCGCGGTCTGTCGCGAGGAGCGTCGCTTGGTGCCCGCCATATCTCTCGTCGTGACAGTGTGGGCGCACTAGAAGGGTTGGTGCGATGACAGTGACAGCATATGTGTGGCAGAGTCAGGTATCGTGAGATGTCCCTGGGGCAGTGTTGTTGCCCTCAAGGAATGATGACAACCTGGGAGGTGGAAGCGACAAGCAGGGATCTGCACCTACTTCCTAGCGTAGCGTCGCTGCAGGGTACCGCTGGACCATCCCTGCTGCAGCCAGATCTTACTTGCTTACATAAGACACATGAGATCTGGGATTCTGGTCTGGGTAGGCAAGTAGGTACACCACCCGTTCAACTTCCACCTCGCAATGGTGAGCGACTATCACCCAGTCCGCCAAGAGAAAGTGAGCAGCTACATGTGCTCAAGCCTCGCTTGAGAAGACGCGTTGGCATTGTATTGCCTGGTACTGTACACATGCGCACATGCGATAACCACGATGAGATTTAAGGCATTATCTGTCACACGTTGAACGATCACATCCAAGATGCGTTTCAGGGCGAGTATGCAGAATGTCCATACTTTCAGCAAATTCACGGCCTCGCTGGCTTCTCTCGGTAACATTGCTTGGCTCAGGCTCGACGAAAAGGACATACGATTCACAGTCATTCCGGAGTCAGGCACGCAAGTGTGGTCAGTCCTGGCTATAGACACAATCTTTGAGACCTACAGTATACAGTCTGCGGCCGAGGGAAATACTATCAATCTCGAACTACCGCTTGCGCCACTACAGCGAGCACTGAAGAGTGCTGTGCATGCCACATCTGCCAGCATTCGTCTGACCAAAAAGGACAATGTGCCACTATTATCGCTTACAATCTCTACTCAGGCCATGAACAGCAGTGCGCCAATGCCTAATGGTCACGCAAACACCGCTTCTGGCGACCAGGAGGATGTGGAGTTTTTTGGTGCCAGACAAGATCGCGAGACGGTGGTCACACAGGACATCCCCATCCGTGTACTTGCGCCAGCTTCAGTGGATGGACTGCATGAACCAAAATGTAGGCCACCAGAAGTACACATTACCCTGCCGAATCTGATGCAGCTCAAGGGCATCAGTGATCGCTTCACCAAGCTAGCTCTGTCTGCGAGAGGCACCAGAAGCGGCTTCAACAGTGCTGTGGCTGGACCGAAGCTCGAAATCAGTGCTAATATGCATGGCTGTCTACGACTTACTCTCAACACCGACGCAATGCGTATCAGCAGTCTTTGGACTGGCCTCGAAATTCCAGAACTTGATCCTTCGCAAGTTGAAGGTGGCGTGGAAGGAATTGCCAATCACCCCAGCACCAGAATGAAAGCACTTGGGAATTCTTCTGGACAGGGTGAAGAAGGATGGGCGACCGTCCGTGTCGAAGGTCGAGACTGGGGTCGTGTATTGAGTGTCGGGCGCATGAATGGCAGAGTTATTGCGTGCTTCGTGGACGAGCATGCTCTTATTCTGTACGTCTATCTCGAACGAGATGAGCCTGGTGGAAGTGAAGATGTGCTCACGGTAAGCTTTCCGATTGTTCGTGCAACATTCTACGTCTATTTGCTGACAAATCTTTCAGTACTACATCTCTTCATTTGCTCCATAGAATCAGAATTACCACCAAATGTCGTACGCCCTTGTCAGAGGCTGAACCTGTCTGCGCCACTCGCTGCCCCAGAACTTCGAGTAATTTGCTATATCAAAACAGATGGTCCTAACTCCTGGGTGAATCTACGAAGTCAGGAGGTGGTCAATTCTACGTTCTCAGGCTGCTGATCTGCCGCACAAAGTGAGGATAGGTCCGATCATGTGTGTGCTGTGATCGCGAAGAGCGAGTGACAGATCAGAGATCGCCGAGTGAGCTTGTCAACAGTGTGAAGTTTACATGGACCAGGGAGTCCGATTCAGCCTGCGGGAGCCTGAAGCCTGAAGCCTGAAGCCTGGAGCCTACCTCCTACGGAGGTAGCCTCCTAGGCTCCTACAGTCAACACAGGTGTACTGGGTTCGCAATTTAAACCTTTGGCGCAACTCCGGTAGAACGGTGTGTTCACATGCCCACTTTTTCGCTCGAGCAAGCGATGAAAGATGATAGATAGATACATGTAGCACACGCCTACGATATGAGCATGTTCAGCGTCCCGAACTGTCAAGGTACCTAGCCCTCGTGTGGGCGTTTGTGTCACAGAACTCGGCGAGTCGGCGAAGGTATTGAGTTCGGTTCTATAGAACGCGCCAAGCGCTCCTCCGCGTTCAGGAGGGAGTGTTCGAGTGGTCCGTTCCCATCCATCATCACGCTCGAGCCGTTAGACTACCATACCTCCGTACCTACCTGCTTGCCTGCCACGACTCACATCTGGAACCTGGATTACAGGGCTCCGAACCTACCACACCACGTCTGCAGCATTCTGAATGATACTGCAGCCTTTCGAATCTCGACGCAGGCATAGCAACGAGACTGCTTGGAGGACGGGAAACTCGCCGGTTGACTGCTGGCCAGAGTGGCTCAGTATCTCCGGACGACCGCAACGAGCACTGGAGAGGGTATGAGGTGAAAGGGCGATTGCGGAAAGGCGTCAACGAGCACAGAGTATACAACAGACAATACGCACACTGGCTGGGGTCAGCGCAACTGCGCGCGCCTTGAGCGCTTTGGCGGAGCAAGAACCCACGGAGCCTGGCGAGGCGAGAGATAAGTTGGCAGTGGAGCGCCACAGAGACAATGTTCTCCAGCGACAAGTCCTCGCGCCAGTCGTCCAACGGCGGCAGCAAGTCCTTCTTTCACCGGAGCAAGAAGGACAAAGGAGATGCACCTCCCATGCCCGAGACCGCATCGCGACATTCGCACCGCAGCTCGAGTTCGACACTCGATCAAGAGGAGTATGCGAAGCAGGGCAGTTCGCACGATGGCATCAACATGCAGGCTGGAGTCATCACGAGTATACCATACGATACAATGCGGCCAGATCGTCCGCCCTTGCATGTTGAGCATGGCGATAGACCGGTGTCGCGCCGAGAGCCACTGCCCCATCATCTAAATAAGGGCGGTGGTGATTTTCACCAGTATCCCGTCATTGATACGGGCTCTATGGCGGCACCTAGACCCCCAACGCATGGCAGCAGTAGTAGGAGCTTGAGGCAGCACGACCCAGAAACTTCCACTCTCAACAGCTATGCCCCATCGCGGAACTCAAGCGACCATGGAAGCATACGGAGCAACTCGTCATACGATCGGCGGCAGTATCAGTATGGGAATGGCAGCACATCGTCCTTTAATCCAGGCTATCAACCCGAACACGAGCGGATGTTCCAAGCTACACACTCATCGCGCGACAGGGAGCGAAGCCACCAATACTTGAACGTATCAAATCCATCCGCTCATACGAGCACAATGTCCTTTAGTCCCGAAGGCTTTCTGATGCAAAAGCCCAACGATGACAGGATCATTGAGAAAGAGTTTCTGGAACTGATGCTGAAGCGAGGATGGAAGAGCTTGCCAGAACAAGCCCGTCGACAAATGGAAGCATACCCCATAAGCAAGAAGTGGACACTGGTATACCAAGACCGATTGGCAGAATGGCAAGGAGAGCAGAAGCGGAAGCACATGTCGCGTAACACCATGACAAGTATCCAAGGATTTGACATAGCCCGTATGGACGAAGAGGGAAGCCCGGAATGGTATGTTAGGAGGATTCTGGACAACTCGATCAATCCCAAGCAATTGCAGAGCTTGTCGGTCAGCCTGCGAACGCAACCCATCGCGTGGGTGAAGGCATTTGTGGAAGCACAAGGGCAAATCGCCCTGACGAATCTACTCGGGAAACTCAACCGAAGGACAGCGTCTGGGCCGACTCCTAATGGTGGTGTGCTTACCGAGAAGGACATGGACCGCGAGTACGACATCGTCAAGTGTCTGAAGGCGTTGATGAACAACAAATATGGCGCCGACAATGCTCTTCAGCATGATAGCATCGTCATGTCGTTGGCGAGCTCGCTGACTTCACCTCGCCTAAACACGAGAAAACTGGTATCCGAATTGCTTACATTTTTGTGCCACTGGTCAGATGGCGCAGGTCACCTCAAAGTATTGCAAGCTTTGGACCATCTCAAGGCAGCTCAAAATGAAAATGGACGATTTGATGCTTGGATGCGAATTGTTGAAGTCACTATCGATGGTCGAGGCAAGATGGGCTCTCTTGTTGGAGCATCTGACGAGGTTCGGAGTGGAGGCATCGGTATGGAGAACCTGCTGATGGAGTATGCTGTCGCATCTCTGTTTCTCCTGAACTCGATCGTGGACGCGCCCGAGCGTGATTTACAATTGAGATGTCATATTCGAGCACAATTTGTGGCGTGCGGCGTCAAACGGATATTAGTCAAAATGGAGGACTTCCAGTACGAGGTTATCGACAAGCAAGTCGAACGATATCGAACAAACGAAGCGATCGATTACGAAGATCTCCTGGAACGAGATGGCAATTCGATGCATGATAGCATGGAAGGCGAGGGTAAGGATCTCAATGACCCCGTGCAGATCGTAGAAGCCATCCAGCACCGATTAGCAGGAAGCAAAGAAGGCGACTACTTTCTGTCTGCGCTACAACATCTGCTGCTCATCCGAGACAACGAGGGCGAGGATCGATTGAAGCTCTTTCAACTTGTGGAAAGCATGCTCTCGTATGTGGCCATGGATCGAAGGTTACCAGACATGGATCTCAAGCAGTCTCTCAACTTTTCTGTGCAGTCATTGATGGACAAGCTGCATACGGACTCAGAGGCACGACAAGCACGGGAAGCCGCCCATGAAGCCAAGCTGATAGCAGACGCTGCGATTGCCGAGCGCGACGAGATGAAATCGCAGGTTGAATTGGGTGCAGAAGGTCTTGTTGCGAAATTACAGAAGCAAGTTGACGAGCAAGCAGCTGTGATTGATCTCCAGTCACGGCAAGCAGATGCACTCAAGTCTGAGCTTGGTGACCTCCAAAGAATACGAGCGCAAGATCTACAACGACAAGAGCTCGAGACACGAGAGCTGTATCTTATGTTGCGTGATGCACAAGATATCGCTGCTTCGCACTCCAACAAGGAGGGCAAGAATGGCGAGCACACAGACCCAGCACAATTGAAGGGCATTTTGGATCGCGAGAGGCTTATGGATCGTCTCGAGATGCAGTTAGAACGTGCAAAGACTCAAGCGAAGCTGGAGGGTAAGGTCTGGCAGCAGGTCAATCCCAGTGACAAGTTACGAGAGCTACGTGAGAAGATGGAGGGAGCTGGGATGGAGCCCGATGGTCTTGGCGCACATATGCCATACCTTGGCCAAGTCACCAGAGCGAAGAGTGGCATACCTCGCAAGCCAATTGCTAGAAAGGTGGACGAGGACGCGGAGGATGACATGGACGAAGAGCTACAGAATGATGACGCCGTGTATGAGAAGCCTCGACTTGTCGAGTTCAAGCGGCCCAAGGTACCTTCGAACGTTGCTCAAGCTCAGCAAGGTATGCTCGCCGAACTGCAGCGCAAAGCACAACGTGTGGATGGCAGCGACGATGAGGGCGATGGAGTTACCACAGGTCCAAGTCATCCCAGTCTGGAGAGTCAGAGTCCTAGGACTCCGATCAGCACAGATGCTCCCGATGTGCCTCCCAAAGATGCCTTCGATGGGCCGATAGCACCACCCGCTCCCCCTGCGCCCCCATTGCCCGGGGCGAGCTTCGATGGTGCCGCGCCGCCCCCGCCTCCCCCTATGCCTGGGTTCTCGAATGCCGCTCCCCCGCCCCCACCGCCTATGCCTGGATTTGGAGGTGGCGCCCCTCCGCCGCCGCCTCCGCCGATGCCTGGTTTCAATGGTGCCGCACCACCACCGCCACCTCCTCCGCCAGGGATGCGAGGGCCACCAGCGCCTCCGCCACCAGGTGCACCTCCTCTTCCTGGCCAGATGCGTGGCGGCTTTCTGCCTAGACAGGTATACAATGCTTCTGGTTCTGGCATAAGCGCCACTGGACCTCGGCCGAAGAAGAAGCTGAAGGCACTTCACTGGGAAAAGGTCGATGATACGGACAGAACGATGTGGGGCTTGAACGCTCCCACTTTTGAGCAGAAAGAAGAAAAGTATCAGGAGTTGTCCAAGAAGGGCATTCTTGACGAGATTGAGAAGCTGTTCATGGCCAAGGAGATCAGACAAATCGGCAAATCTAATGGAAAGAATAAGAGTGACAAGAAGCAAGTGATCAGCAGAGATCTTATGCACATGATGCAAATCAGTCTTGCTAAATTCGCTAACGCCGAGGCCGAGGACATCGTCCGCATGATCATTCACTGCGACCGCGAAATTCTGGATAATGGCAATGTCATGGACTTCCTGCAACATGAAAGTCTCTGCACGATACCCGATAACGTGGCCAAAGCTATGGCTTCTTATTCAAAAGACTGGAACGGAGCTGACGCGCTCAAAGCCGAGCGAGAATCGGACCCAACCGAGCTCACTCGGGAAGATCAGATCTATCTGTACACTGCCTATGAACTGCATCACTATTGGAAAGCAAGGATGCGAGCGCTTGCATTGACGCGGAACTATGAAGCCGAGTACGACGAGATTTCCAATAAGTTGAAAAACGTTGTGACCGTCTCGGAGTCTCTGCGCGATTCCGTCAAGCTCATGCCGGTTTTTGGACTGATTTTGGATATTGGAAACTACATGAACGACTCCAACAAACAGGCTGTTGGTTTCAAGCTCTCTTCGCTCGCTCGTCTTGGCATGGTCAAGGACAAGGACAACGAGTCGACACTTCTTGATTACGTGGAACGTGTTGTGCGCAAGCAATACCCACAATATGAAGGTTTCTACGAAGACATCTCTGGGGTGTTAACCACACAAAAAGTCAATATTGAACAACTACAGGCCGACGCAAAGAGGTACATTGACAATATTGGCAATGTACAGATGAGCTTGGACAGCGGCAACCTGTCAGACCCGAAGAGATTTCACCCCGAGGACAGGGTCTCACAGATCGTGCAAAGAAGCATGAAGGAGGCTAGAAGGAAAGCCGAACAGATGCAGCTTTATCTTGATGAGATGAAGAGAGTGTTTGACGACATTCTCACCTTCTTCGGTGACGACAACAAGGATGAGAACGCCAGGAGAGAGTTCTTCGGCAAGCTGGCTAATTTCTTGCAAGAATACAAGGTGGGCACTTTTCGAGGCTGACATGTTTTGACAACGCTTGCTAACTAACATGAAACAGAAATCGCACGAGAAGAACATGATTCTGGAAGAACAATGGCGTCGCAACGAGGAGAACATGCGTCGCAAGCAGCTCAAGGCCGGCGGCACGCCTGCAAGCACCAGCACCAATGGTGATCTCAGTCCGTCGCCCTCAACAGGCGCCATGGACTCTCTGCTCGAGAAGCTCCGGGCGGCGGCTCCTCAATCGCGAGACACTCGTGAACGCCGAAGACGTGCTCGCCTCAAGGATAAACATCAAATCCGCGTGGCATCTGGCCAGCAAATCCCGGAGACTGGGGAGAATACTGACGAACCTCAGACCAGCCCTGACGAGCTGCTTAAACCCAGCAAGACGAATGACTCAGAGCCAGCACCTGCAACGGAAGGTGGTGTCTCAGAAGGCGAAGACATAGCAGACCGTGCTGCCTCCTTGCTGCAAGGTCTTCGTGGTGACGCTGAACCTGCTGATCCCCAGGACAATACTCTACGGGTTCGACGCAGAAGGGAAAGCGCAGATGACGAACGTTCACGTAGAAGAGCAAGACGCAGGAACGTGGCTGGGAGCGCCGATCAAGGCGATGGTCGTGCCTCGACCACGATTGCTGAAGAGACCGACGAAGCGAATGGGTCTGCTCAAGCGCCCATCATCATTGAGATTGACGAGGACAGTGAGGAGAAGAGGCTTTCGGATGACAGTCCCCTGCCAACACCTACGACGATTGTTGTTCCGCCTAGTCCGGACCTCGACGAGGCCACATTGAAGGACTAGCGCTGCTTTGAACGGAGCCTTGTCTCCCCTGGTCCATCCAGACTTCAGCTGCACTGAATGTGCGCTAGTGGAGATCTGTGTACATATTCGTAATGTTTTTTGTTTTCTTGTTTTTGTAATATGCTTCTGTAGCAGACAACCTTTTTTGTTTTGCTGCAATCTGAGCGTAGGAGCGAAAGAGCATGGGAGTTGCAAGGTCTGGCAGCTGCGCATGAATATTCATTTATGAGCATTAAGTTTGAACGAATCCATCTTTTTTTTTCCACATCACCATCTCGAGTTCACCTCTCCATAACGGGTCCCCGATGATGCCGAGGGAAGGTCAGATAGTAGACGACATCGATCTACCTACTCGTAGCAGGTTTCTTTGATAAGGACCCCCTTACACGATATATGTACTGTCTTTTCGCAGTTATGGACACGTACGGTGAAGCTAGTATACGACGGCGGTCCGTATCAGTACATACACAGCTAACTTTCTTGTATGGATATCGATCGCTTCCACGAACTCCTGAGGGGATGCAGCCAACGTGATATCTTACAGAGCTAGCTGATGCTCCCTGGTTATCTAGTCATTCTCAGCCCGAGAGGCTAGTCTGCGTGAAGCGCATGCCGCTAATTCTTGCAGCACTTGCAGCACAGCAGTGTCCAAGTCTGTTGGATCTCTCTGTTTGGTCTGGTCTGGTCTGGTCTGGTTCTCCTTCTCAACCACCGCCAGAAAATCAAGATGAAGAACAACAATCGGGACACTGCCAATGCATCATCTCACGCCTTTGCATTCCAACGCAAGCCATGTGGAAATCCCTCGCACACGTGGGGTTTCCGCAGGCGACTGCTCCTCTCCTTCCGCTTACCATCTTACCACATACACAAAGGTTTCTCTCCAGCCTCGGAATAACCAGCGTTTCGGGGATTGCGTTGCCCCCTGAATTGGTGTCCTGATTCGTATGCTGCGGACTGCGGGCATGATCTGCGAGCAACGCTTGATGAGAGTGTATTGGATGCAGCTCAAATACGACCGGTCCGTTGCTAAACCCCTTTGCGGCCTGTTCGAGGACTTCAATCCAGTCCTTTTCAACCGTCACCAAAGTTGCTGTGCGATTACTAGTACATAGTATGGCGTCTGATGCGCGGATCCAGACAAGCTGAACGTCTAGCATGCTTGTAAACTTGGCCCAGCAGAGGTGGCCAGGTTTCATCTGCTCGGGACTTACTTCAATCTCGTCTTTTACCAACTCCTTCATCTCTCCGTAGTAGGGCTTTTGCCTGCTGCCACTGGTCCTTCTGCAAACAAATGTTCGCAGACCAAACGGAGGGGGTTTCGTTTGTCCAGGCGAGGGCGACAGGGGCTTCGCGGTACCGCCCGTCATCATGGGTGGGAATCTGTCGAGATCGGTTGCATTTGATTTCGCCCGTCTGTGTGCTTCCTGACTTATTACAACCATTCTCTCATCCCGCCCAGTCGCTGCCTCTGCAACAAGCTGTAGACAATACTCCATGTCCTTCTCTGAGATCACTCGACCTGCCTTGAGTAACACGAGCTTGTTGCGGAACAACGAGTTCATGCTCGGTTGGGCAAGTGCACTTCTATGCTTCCTGGCCAGACGCACTATAGAGTCCCTGACTAGCATGTCAGACATGGGACGCTCCTCGTCCATGTGTCTGTTGATGAGAACATGAAAATCCTGCGTGATTTGGTCCATACCCATCTTGGCCAAATCATGGCACTGACGGTCAACGAGCCAAAATTCATCTGGGTCTTCATCGCTGTCGCTGATCACATCGCCTGGACTGAGTACATGCTTAGAGGTTGTGCGATAAAATTTGATGCCCGGAACGTGCGGCACGGTGTGCTTCCTCTTCCTCACGCTGGGAAGTTCTGGCACTTCCTCAGGAGGCATAGCTTTCGTCTTGTGCTTGCCAAGCTCGCGTGCGGGTGATGGCAATGCCACAGGCCCTCCGCGCCTGATTCTCCCGGCGTTTGTCTTGAGCCCTGCCGCCTTCTTGCCAACGTACATGATAGACCTGGACTGCTGCGTCTCCCAGCGCGATTCCTCGCCAAGAGCATGTCTATCCATGTAGACCGTGGCATCGAAAGGGTCTCTCGGCGCCGTCCAATCAAAGTTAACATTCGATGTCTCGTTCAAAACCTCCTGCAGCCCCTCCTTGAGCTGCATTTTGAACACCTTGACGTTGACGTCCTTGTCATCTTCTTCAACTCGGATGCTGAAGTGGTCGTGGTAGGTCGCATAGTGGCCGTAAAGTCTTTCGATGCTTGGATGTTCAAGATCACGCGGGCAGAAGATGCACCTCAGCTCAGACATATGAACACTACGATGAACGAATCCGCCCACCCAGAAATGATATCTGACACTGCATGAACCACGTCTCTTCTTGGTAGGTGGCCGAGCATCTTCAGATGGAGATGGCGTGAGCATCTGCTGATTACTCCTGAGCTGGCGCACATGCTTGTTATATTGTGTGATGACTGATTCTCCAGGATGCGTGTTCCAGCTCATCTTGGGCTGTAACCCATATGGCAGATCGAGACGGCGGTGCTTTTTCGCTCGTGTAAGTCGTAACAAGTAGTCGTCCGGTGGAAGGGCGGGAAGCCCTGGTTCTACCGGCGTAATGCGAGTGTTGCCCCAAACGGCTTTGATCATAAATTCGTTAGGAGGATCATCTGCATGGTCCGCGGGTGTACCACCTGCTAGTCCGATCAAGAGCTGTGACGCGTCGATGGAGTTCAGGCACGAGATCTCAATTTCCAGGGCGTAATTCCCTGACATCTTTCGCTCCCAGTACTTACTTTGGCCATAGCAAACTTCCGTTGGGGTGTTCAGCTGGTCCGCAGCAATCGAGAAGGGAGTCTGAAGACGAACTTCAAAGAGATTCTGCTTGCTGGGAGTCTCCAGCTCCAATATTTCGCCACTTCTAACCTCGCAGTAAGCGATGGTCTTCGGGCGCTCGTGGAGGATCTTAACCGCCACTTGACATTGAATTGGCCTGTCATCTGGATGTGGCAGCCAGTCCGGTCCATCGCCTCGAGGTGGCTTTCTGATTGGCTCTTCGAGCCCTCCTATGGCTTCGCTACGTGGCCGCAAGAGGAAAGAGTCGATGGTCAAGATTGGTTCAATGTTTTCGCAATACTGAGCCATCATAGCGTCGGTCGGTGGTTTCCACCTCGCGCGTCGCCGTCTGTCTGGCTCTGCTATTACTCTGGCATTGCCTTGCAAGAGGCGTTCGTGCGAGTCGAAGATTTGATTCAGGTTGCGTCGCAGAAACGGCCGAGGCAATGTCCCAATGTCGTGATAAAGTCGTGTTTTAGCAATAAATGGTCGTAGGTTCTTGTCGTCGTTCATCTCAGTGGAGATGCGAGGTCAGTGGGCAAAGTCTGTCGTTCGGGCACCTCATAATGAAGTGTTCGTGCTGCTTGTTCGTGCTGCTGCTGGTGCTGCCGCCGTCACAGTACAGCATATGAGTCGCAAGACAGCGGTGATTTGTCGGGGCGGTGCGACTAGGGCACAAGGAGCTTTGTTTCTGTTTCTGTTTCTGTTTCTGATTCAATGGCTCTGTTCCTGGGTATTGCGCTGTTCTGCGGGAGGAGGTGGAGGGCCAAGGACATGTACAAAGTTTCGAGTAGGTGTGTGTCAATGTGTGTGTGAGTTCGTGACTTTGTGAGGTGTTGGATATCGCACAGACTGCGGGAGCCGGGAGGGAAGGCACTAACTTTAACTTGGATACATGTGAGGAGAACATATGAGGAGAACATATCAGGAGGACATATGAGGAGGACATATGAGATGGAGACGAAGATGGAAATTTGCGCTGTGGCAGTCATAACATTGCACGACACCGATGTTACATGTTCCGAGAATGGCAGCACTGCTCTGGTATAGTGGAATGCATCGAGGAGGAGGCATGAAGGATTTGTGCTGCGATGTACACCTCATTATGCGCCGTCGTTCTGTAGTAGTAAAAGCTACCTGTTCGTTCTTCACGTACTCGTGATGCCTGGAGGTAGCCGGTGGCCAACCATGCGCCCAAAGTCATCTACCCTGGTAAGAAAGCAGTCTAGTAGCATGCATAAACGCCTTAAAGCAGCCCCAGTACAGCATACACTGCTGCATGCAGTGCCCCCCATTCATATCCTGTCCGCTCGTCTCAAGTTCAAGTTTGCTCCACTGCCGTACAATCTCTAGCAACAGCCGCCCGCGCTACCAGATTGCACGTTTGAGCCTTGGCCGACTTGCACGGTGGGCTTATTGTTGACTGTGGTGTTGCCCATGCGCTCCTTGATCTGGCGTGCCATCGTCAGGAAAGCCTGCTCGACGTTGCTAGCGTTCTTGGCCGATGTCTCGAGGAACGGAATGCCCAGGCTGTCGGCAAACTCCTAAGTAGATTGTCAGTTTTTCCTGCTCAGCGACCCCATACCTGTCCACGAGCATATTCTCGCGGCCTACCTTTGCTACCGTGTACTCAACGACCTTCTTGTCCGACATATCGCTCTTGTTTCCCACAAGCAGCTTGTTGACGCCCTCTGTGGCATAGCGGTCAATCTCTTGTAGCCACTGCTTCACGTTGTTGAACGAGTCCATGTCGGTCACATCGTAGACGACGCAAATTCCGTGAGCACCACGGTAGTAGGAAGAGGTGATGGTGCGGAAACGTTCTTGTCCAGCTGTGTCCCACTGTCGCCACTGTCAGCCCATGCTCAACCTCTTGCGATGATTCTCAACCCACAATCTGGAGCTTCACGGTCTTGCCATCAAGCTCGATAGTTCTGATCTTGAAATCGACACCGATCGTGGAGATGTAGCTCTCAGTGTATGTGTCGTCAGCAAATCGAAGGAGCAGGCAAGACTTTCCGACGCCGGAATCTCCGATGAGCAGAAGCTTGAACAGATAGTCATATCTGTGGTATCTCCGTCAGTTGCTGTGATAAATCTCGCACTGGCGACTTCCGCAACAAAAAGCGACAGCTGGTGCTGGCAAGACACTGCTGGTGGTGCAGATGAGGAGGGAGGCAATCTGGCGAAGCGTTGATAATCGTAGGGTAGGACTCTACAGCGTGCCTCGTCAGTACAATTTCCTTCCGCAGCCTCACTTAGGCACCAGCATCGGACTCACTACTCTGGATTCATGTTTGCAACTATCTCTCTTCGCCGATTTGTGTATGCGTGCTTGTCGACTGCTGTCTCTGATCGCTTATGCCGCTCGTGGATGGTGCTGTAAGGGTGGATGCTATTGAGGTTGCTGCGGGATGTACTGTGCAAGGCGCGAACAGGTGTCGAAAGTGAAGAGTGTCGATGCGCGTCGGTCGTGTCGGGTGGAGAGGTGCAAGAGTTATCGGCGTCTTCGTTGGCGCAATCAAGGGCCGGGTTCAAAGATGTGAGAGTCGTGTTCATCCGAGCGTCGTCGTCCGTCGTCCCCTTCACTAGCTCGGGATTACCCGTCGCAACCATCACATGATGCTACGGACAAAGAGAGGTGGAGACGTCGACACCACGTGAACAAGACACGGCCAGCCAGGCAGGCTATTCATCTGACGAGATGTCCCGAACGCGATACATAGTCACGCGTGCAAACTCTGGTTGTCGACGCCGCGTGCAGAATGTCACAGTATGTCTGTCTCAACGCGCACTTCGGAGCGGAAAGTCACAAGTGCACGCACTCTTCGCAGGCTATCTTGAGATACAAAGTACGACTACCATCGCGCAGCACTCCAAAGACTACCTCCATTGCGGGTTCGGTGGCTGTGAATAACCGCCATAATTGCCTTGTTGACCTCCATAGTCACCACCCTGCGACCCGTATGCTTGATATCCACCTTGACCTTGCACCCCACCGCCGTATGGTTGCTGAGGGGCATAGCCGCCTTGATTGCCATATCCGCTCGGTGGTCCTGGAGGTGGCGGAGGATAGCCTTGTTGGCCATAGCCATGACCACCGCCGTATTGGTTGTTAGGGGTATGTTGTTGACTGGGTGGTCCACTGTTGTAGTTCGACGGGGGACCAGAGTGGTGCTGTTGTTGCCCATAATGTGATTGTTGTCCATACTGCGACTGGTCGTGTCCGTAGCTCTGCTGCTGGCTCTGCTGTTGGCCCTGCTGCTGGCCCGGAGGATTGTAACTGCCGCCCTGGGGTTGGTAGCCGCTCTGTCCACCTGGCTGGTATGATGCGGGTGGTGCTTGTCCTTGATAGGTGCCACCGCTTGACTGATTGTGAGAGTAGCCATACGGGTTAGATCCGCTGCCGTGGCTGGGTTTGTTTCCGCCGAGGACTCCACTGAGCATGCCTCCCAAACCTCCGCTCTGGTGCCCAGATGAGCCGTGCTGCGCACTTTGTCCGCTGTGCGAGGCAGAGCTACCTCCTCCAAGGAACGAAGCAGCAACGCCGCCCAGTCCTCCTCCCGAGCCTCCATGCTGCTGACTGGGCTTTCCACCACCGAGGAATGATTGAGCCATGCCGCCTAGGCCGCCCCCAGAGCTGGAATGTCCTTGTGACGAGCCTCCGCCCAGTACTGACCCTACCATGCCACTCAAACCGCCTGAGCTCTGCTTATTACCGCCGATGACACTGTTCAGCAGGGAACTCTGCGTGCTGATTAGCTATCCGCACATATCGTCTTCAGCATAAAGCTTACGCCTAAGCTCCTGTCACTCTCTTGTCCGCCCATGCCCCTTGTGCCTTCGTCGGGTGCTGCATATGGGTTCCCTTGGGCAGGCGTGCTGCCAGGTGTCGGTACCTCTGGGGCAGCCATTGTCGGTGTCTCCCAGGTACTTTGTCCGGTGCTGATTTGAACGTAGTAGTACTTTCTTGATCTGGAAGTAGGACATTAGTCCCCAGCTCTCAGTCGATGACCGCTTTAACCAAGGAGTGTGAGGCGCAGTCGGTGCGTGTACTCACCTGGCATCCCATTGCGCGATCCTTCAATCGACACCAACTACGTCAGTGCCAAGTTGCATGAGTGGTGGAAAGGTCAAGAGATGCGAGCTCATCATGCAATCGAAAAGGAGGAGCTCTCGGTGAAGGGGTAACAGACGCACCATCCTGGAGGAAGTGTTGGCGGAGCATGATCGGGACCTTGGTCGGGAGTACTTGGCTCAGCCATTGCGGCTACAAGCTCTCAGCTGTGCTCCGCCTGTTCTTCGTAGACCTGAGTGAGCTTTTGACGCTCTTGGTCGTCGGGAAGTTGGAAGGCGAACCGATTGCTGCTTTGTACGTTTGAGGTTCCTGGCGGCGATTTCGCAGTAATTGGCCGCTGTGGTGATTCAGGGTAGGTATTGTTGCATGTAATTGTTTCGAGCGAGGGCGGAAATGCCTGATGAAGTAGGTTGGCGGGAAGTCCGAGACACAACGTGCGCTTTCATTCACGTAATCTTGTGCCTGAAGATGAACTGATGGGATGAGATGGGTAGTGTAGAGTGTAGGAGGAAGACAAGGAAGAGAAAGAGAAGGAGGCTATTCGGAAGCTTACACAAACCCAAAAGCGATCACCTTCTGCATGCGTCATTCGAGAGGGAAGCGAGCAGACTGCAGAGCAGAAACAGAGCATCTCGTCGTGACCGAGTGGTGCATGGCGTACTAAGCTGAGACAAACATAGCGCTGTCCCCTCGGAATAACAAACATTAAGTAGTGTGGCTGTGTGCAGGCGAAGCGAGCTGCCAGCCCTGGTCACAGCCCAGCGACGCGCAGACCCTGGGTCCCACCGCCTCGACACGTGAGAGGTAACACGATGCACGGACGTCCGGCAGACAAATACGGTGAGATTGGGGTGAACTTGGTGAAGTGGTTAGACAGTGTCGTGGTATTGTCGCTACTGTGCAATCAAGCAAAGATCAAAAAAGGAATTGGCTGCCATAGCTCACTAGCGGGCTTGCTAGCCATGCTCTTGGACAACTTGCCCGTCATCCGCCGGCGGTCTTCGTCCAACGTCGAAGTCAGCATCGCCAACTGCATCTCGTATCCACACCATTTTCGTGCCGCTCAGTAATTACTTCTCCAGTTGAAGACCTAGTACTCGGCCTCAGCACCCTCATCACCCTCAGCAGAGTCGGCAGCAACTTCCTCGTAATCGCGCTCGAGCGCAGCCAGATCCTCACGAGCCTCGGAGAACTCGCCCTCCTCCATACCTTCGCCAACGTACCAGTGGACGAACGCACGCTTGCTGTACATGAGGTCGAACTTGTGAGAAAGAGCAGACCAAGCCTCAGCAATGGCAGTGGTGTTGGAAAGCATGCAGACAGCGCGGTTGACCTTGGCAAGATCGCCATTCGGCACCATCTGTGGTGGCTGGTAGCAGATACCAATCTTGAAGCCAGTTGGGCACCAGTCCACGAACTGAATGGTACGCTTGGTCTTGAGCGTGGCAACAGCCTGGTGGACATCCTTTGGCACCACGTCTCCACGGTAGAGCAAGCAAGTCGCCATGTACTTGCCGTTGCGAGGGTCACACTTGACCATCTGGCTATTTGGCTCGAAGCAAGACATGGAAATCTCCTGGACCGAGTTGGCCTCGTGGGCAGCCTTGGCCGCGGAGACAATTGGTGCATAAGCAACCAGAGGGAAGTGAATTCGCGGGTAAGGCACCAAGTTGGTCTGGAACTCGTTGAGATCGACGTTAAGAGAGCCATCGAAGCGGAGCGAAGCAGTGATTGACGAAACGACCTGGGCAATGAGGCGGTTCAAGTTCTCGTAATTTGGTCGCTCAATGCCGAGGTTGCGGCGGCAGATGTCGTAGATAGCCTCGTTATCAACCATGAACGAGCAGTCGGAGTGCTCGAGGGTGGTGTGTGTGGTGAGGATAGAGTTGTATGGTTCGACGACCGACGTGGCAACCTGTGGTGCTGGGTAGACACAGAATTCGAGCTTGCACTTCTTGCCGTAGTCGACAGAGAGGCGCTCCATCAGGAGAGCACCAAAACCCGAACCAGTACCACCACCAAAGGAGTGGAAGACGAGGAATCCTTGCAGACCAGAGCAGTTGTCCGCAACGTGTCGAACCTTGTCGAGGACCTGGTCGATGAGTTCCTTGCCCACAGTGTAGTGTCCACGGGCGTAGTTGTTCGAGGCATCCTCCTTGCCAGTGATCATCAACTCGGGGTGGAAAAGGCTGCGGTAGGTACCGGTGCGGACCTCATCGACGACGTTGGGCTCGAGATCGCAATAGATTGTGCGTGGAACATACTTGCCCTGACCTGCTTCGCATCAGTATTTCATCCACTGGAATTTCGCTCAATTGCGCGCCTACCAGTCTCAGAGAAGAAGGTCGAGAATCCTTGGTCGTCATCAGCGGCCTTGCGCTCTTCGGTGAGATAGCCATCGGGCTGTAACTAGTGTCAGCGAGAAGTTGCCGCTTCAATGCTTCGGTTTGCTCACCTGAATGCCGTGCTCAAGGCAGTAGAGCTGCATTGTCGCACGTTAGCTATCCGCTCTCCCTAGGCATTCGATGCCTCGTCTTTTGCGCCACCACGCTCTTTCTGTCGCTCATTCTGTGTATTGACGAACCTCCCAGCAGCTGTTTGCGATCTGGCAACCGGCCTGGCCAACTGTACACGTCTGTTGTCAGTTTGTGGTGCTTGGGGCGGAAACGGCGGTCAAGACGCGATCGGGCAGATCAGAGGGGGCAGCACATACCGTTCAAGCTGATAACTTCACGCATGTTGGCGGTGATGTGTAGTGAGAGGTAGTACGAGGGTGTCTCTTGACGTTTCGGAGAGAGTCTTGTCGTGTTGATGTCGAGGTTGTGCGCGTGAATTAGATGTTTGATTGTTTGGGAGAGGGAGGAGGGGGGAAGGTTGACCCAATCAGAATTCAGAAGCGGCAGGCACGAATGTTTGCCTGAGACCCTCGGACCTTACTAGGTAAGGTAGGTAATGTGCCTGTGTAATTGTATTTTGCGACCCCCATTGGCCATTATTGACCAATGTCACACCTAATCATTCCATGACAGCGAGGACGCTGATCACACCGTCTGTACCTATACCTAGTCCACGGCCGCCTACTTCCATGACTTCGGAACGATGAGATACAGGAACACTCGGCATTGCTCTCGCTCCTTCCTCGTCAACCGGTCACTACGATGATGCTTCCAGCCTGTCTGACAGCTCTGCTTGCACTCCAAGTCACCACAGCTCTCGCCAATACCGAGAAACTCATCTTTCTCGCGCCGGCGGTCATCACGCTGCCAGACACCGGACCAACGCTGCAGGCGCTGCATCTGGATACGGTATCTCCGAAGAGTCCGACGCTGAGAAAGGCCTTGGCTGTTGCATTTCCTACGCAGGATCGTCCACGAGGCCTGGAGTCCTGGTATCTGCTCGAGGGCTTAAGCGCTGCCAGTCGATACGAAATTCGGATCTGCTGGCCAGCTGTGGTACGTCTCTTTTCGGCCCTTGGAGAGATGGTGCGCAATGTTGCATGCCCATTCCGGGGGTTACGCTTGCCCATGATTCGCTATCGCATTGAGCTGGAGGCCTCCCCTTGATCTGTTTCGAAGCGCACATTAATTACTTCAAAGCATTGCTGACAACCATGTGATAGCAACCCACGGAGTTCTGGCTCGAGACATACAACGTCTCGCACGTTTTTGACACTCCAGCGTTGATTCAGGGTCTTGCTGCATTCGCCGAACAGCAAGTGCAGCCCTCCGCCGACCGTGAGCTGAGGCGAAGTCAGCCTTTGGAAAGCCTGCTCTTTCTCAAAGTACAAGCTGCTGCAGACTACTTTACTACAAACAAGACGCTGATGCTGCGCCCGCAACCCGTGGATATCGACATCATTCTCGATCCATATCTTGCCAATATCTTCCCCGCTTCGCTTCTGCCCACGGCAATTTACATTGTCGGCCTAGCTATCTTATCTTTCTACGTGTCGGGTTGGATCTGGCGCACTCTTCAGTCACAGACCTTGATCAAGCAGCGCACGGACTGAGCTCACGATGAGCACGCCAGACGATGATTTCGAAGGAGAGTTCAGTCATCTGGCCGCCGATGAAGAAGACCCTGTTGTCGATGGAAAACCTCTCATGCCGCTGCCGCAAGCGACGCCCCGTCGGCCCAGACACCCGTTTTACACGCTTCCATCGGAGCTGATTCTCGACATTGTGGATTTACTCAGTCCCGAGTCCTTCATCAACTTCGCATTCGCCAATTATCCGCTTCTTCACTCGTATGGAGTAGCGCCTGCACTTTCACGTACGAGAGTCATCTATATCACAACGCAAACACAGATTCCAGCCTTGTTCCCGCTCCTGCGCATGCCAGCTGAAATCCTGCTGCACATTATGCGGAACCTGAAACCTATAGACATTATGCGCTTCGTGGTTGCCAATTATCAGGACTTGGCGAGGCAAGGTATCGCACCACCCATGACGCCAGGGACGGAGCGCGAGCTGCGCAATGCTGTGAGGGCGAGCATAGGACGAGCTTGGGTTTCGCAGACAGGGAGCTGGGGCTATTCATGGAGAGAACAGTGAAACAGAGCAGGGAGTGGTATTGATGCTCGAGCCATATGTCTTCGCTGGCCCATGAATCTGCTGTTGTGGTAGATGGGTATCATCATGCTTGTACAGATGGACGGTGATCGTGGTGTCGAACGCTGAAGGCGTGGTTTCTGCAGAATATATAATAGCAACGCCGGCGGCAGATGCAGGACAGCCCTTGAGTGACATATCTGTGATGGAGTTTTTCACGTCGTCGATTGCTAGGCATGAGTTGATGAGGAGTCTAGCCGTATTCAAGCTCAAAGGCTGTAGACATGCGAACCGAGGAACCCCAAAAATTACCTCTTTGAGCAAAAAATCTCCATCTCAGGAGATGGGTTATGTAGATGATACTGTGGTGGCTCTTCCTTCCACAGGATAGCGCGGTGCTGTGTATCGATCGGTATCGGTGGAATAGTTTCTCCGATACGTAACAGACGCCAGGACAATACCAGGTATGATTAGGATTTAGGACCCTACAGTCTACCACTTCACGCGAACATCACCATCATCAAGCCATATACCATCGAAACATGTTGTCAAGACGCATGGTAAGTCTGAGAGATAGAGAGGGAGAGAGCTAGATCGTCCCCATGAGAGTAATTTGATGCTGAGTCGAGTAGCTTTCTCGCGAAGAGGAAGCCGAAATAGGCGAAGAAAAGGAAGTGCGAAAGGAAGACCAAGACAAGATCAATCGATTCAGTCGCCTTCACTCCCGCGAGAAAGGGCTCGAAGAAGAACTCAAGGTGAAGCAGGTGTGTGATTGTGTTTGTGTGTGATTTGAGGGCGAAAGTTCACTTCTTGTCTAACCACGGAAATGACAGAAAGACAAAGAAGACCTAGAGGAGATTTCGTCTGAGCTCGAGCTTGCAGATGAGGAAGAAAAGGTCCCGTATGTCCAATTGCGTTTTTCCTCCAATGCTCACCCACCCCCGCACCCACTTCTTATGGATATTGACGCCAAATATCAGATACAAAATTGGCGATTCGTTCTTCAACCTTCCCGTTCCAGAAGTCCAGGAGCTGCTATCCGCTGCCGTGGAACGCATCGATCGTGAGGTGTCTACTGTTGAGGAGAAGCTCGGCGAGTATCGCGAAGAGATGCAGACCCTGAAGAGCGAGCTTTATGGTCGCTTCGGCAAGAGTATCAATCTGGAAGTCTGAAGAAACGGCCAGCAAATAAGCACCGATTCCATTCGTCTGGATACACCCAGTTCGCGGGCAGTCTCAATGCGAGGTCAGGTACCATACTGTGCTTCTCCTCGTGGTACTACAGTATGTGGAGTGCCATTCCTTTCATTGCTGGAAACGGCATGATAGACAAGGATGAGCAAGGCTGCAATATCTGGCTATCGGTATACAGCAAAAGAACTCCGCCGCAGTGAAAGGCCAGATGCACGATGTCGAAAGCTTAGTGTCGAGCTATCTTCAAACTCGGCGTTTGATATCGACCAACAATTGTTCTCAAACATCATTCTTCTTCGCCATTCTTCTTCTTTTTCTCCAATATTCTTTTTTCTAACCCATGCTCCCGCCCAGAACAGTCTTTCTGTCCCTTTCATGCTCTATACCGCATGACGGCGTCTTCACAAGGGCCATCAGGATACTGGTCCAGAACTAGAACGACACTGCCTTTCGTTCCTGCAAACGACTCGCGCCTCATGCGCTACAGGGTCTTCAAGGGCCTGTAGTAGTAGTATCTGAGAGCAGGTCGCTTACTAGGTACTCTTCAACATATCATATCTGAGTCGACTACAGCTTCAACTCAACCGAAAAGATGGATTTGTGATGTCTACAACTTGGACACAAGGTTACTAGGCTCACCCGTATCACCTGCCACGTCCTACTGCTAGATCCTCTAGCAAGATATTTCTCTCGGAGATGAATTCTATGCCTTGCGGATACTGTATCTGGGCGTTGAGCTGGAAGATAAGAGAATTGAGCATAACATGGAATGCTTGCTGATACACGAGAAGAAGTCTTTGCTGTTTTGAGAGAAGGACAGCATAGGGGATGTGCTGATAGGTGACTTATTATATACTAAAGATATGTCGACAGTCGAGAAGCCTCCTCAATGTTATCGAGTCGCGGATGCTTCGCCGAGGCATAGATGAAAAGTGATCGTCAGCTCACGCGACGCCTCTCTTTTTAGTGCTTACGGATTCCGACGGCCGATGATGCAGCAGCATGCATCACCGTGTTCTACCATTCTGACAGCTGCCGAGGTCTCGACATCGTCGTAGGCAACCAACCGAGTGACCGAGTCAGTATCGTCGACAGATCCCAGACCTACTCTCCAGTATTTCATCCCGGAAGAACGGTTGGTTGGTGGTTGGTGGTTGCCTGAGAGTGGCGAACAGTCTACAGGATTGCTGCTTCACCATCGTCGAGTTGCACAGTAGGCAGAGGCCAGAGATGTCTTTGAAGGATGCTTGCCCAACCACAAATGCGTTTCACATCAAAGTTGGTTGTACCATGCATAATGAGTGCATGTACCTTGCATCGTGCAGCACGCAATGCACCAGTAGTCGTCGACTAGTCGCGAGATGGTAAAGCTTGGACATTTACCTTATTCGCGACCAGTTCCCCGGGATTATTTGTTTAAATGGCAAAGTTGATCATAACGTGCAAGGGGCGGAAATGTTATCATCATCATATTATGTGAGCGAGCCGTCGGTGTGATGCCGATACATCAGGAGAGATGGTCAGCGGGAGAGTGGTATTTCTCGTGGGCTCATCTCACCATCATTAGCAGCACTACCTCTCAGGACTAAGGTACTGATTAGGAGAAGCACCACCAAAACTATCCTATTATTATTTGCAGTGGCCGAGAAAATGATTGGCCCAAGCTCGACTCGTCACTGTCTTGGTTCTAGCGTCGATCCTAGTTTTGGACAGACGACAGGCCTGTGAAAAGAGGGTCCGGCCCCAAAAAGTGAATATACAGCTCTTTATACAGCGAACAGATACCTCCATGTGCAGCAGGAATCATGATTGATGGTCGAGACCGAGAACTACCTCACTTATCCAGCCCCGTCAGCTGCCGACAGAGGAGTGTATCCTCTGTATAGTCTCCCTCTCCCCCTCCCGTCTTCAGGGGCTAGATCTCGTTCCACGGAGAGAGAGGTACGAGCGGTATCTCCACGCCAACGTGCGCGGAGACACTCGCGCCCGGAGGAATGCATTGTCTCCAGTACTACTGTAGTACTGTAGTCCCCCTGTACCTCGTAGACTCGTAGTACTACTACTACTACTCGTAGTCGTAGTAAGAATGAGCAGTGCCTTGCGCGGCTCCATAGGTCGACAATACTAAATACTACATGTACTTCTGCCTCCCTCCGTTCAAGGGCAGGGCTGATGAGTGAATCCCGTCAGTAATAACGATGATGATGATGATAGTGGTGGTGAGCCCGTGCGAGAGCTCCAGTCGCTGCCAATCAATAGAAGCAATCATATACTTTTCCAGTTTTCACGATACCGATCGATTTCCGTCTTGTCCTTCGTCTTCCTTCCCTGCAATTTAACGGACAGTAACCTACCTTTGACACACACTAACACACTACTGCATACTGCATTCGGCCTCCCACCACCACCGACGACGGTCGTAGTACATAGCAACACCATCTCGCCCTGCCTGCCGGCCTGGGCCGTGGAAGGGGGGCGTGCGGCGTGCCGACGTGCCTGCGGTGCGTGCGTTCTTGAGGATTGTGACCTCGCATCTTTCATTATTGTCTTCGGATGAGACACCAACGACTCCTTCTCTCCCTCTCCCCACGGCGATACCAACCTCCGCCACGCCATCCTCGTCCGGCCCTTCATCATCACCACCCGGGTCATCGCCTGACGAAGCACTGGCACAAACAAAACTCTTTCCCTGTGCGAGACGGCACGATGAATTGAAACCCCGGAACAAGAGCTGGAAGTCTATCAAGGGATTGCAAAACCCTCCGCTGCCACGTCGGACCAAGAGAGGGTGTCAGTGGGTGGGCAATAACAACCATAATGGAGTTTGATCAAGCATACGCTGGGCGGTGAGCATGATGGACCGTCCTCTCGATCGAGATAGACTGCCATACTGACTTGACTTCCACGCAGCGCTGTCGATTGGAATTTCCCACCGACTCCCACGGAGGCCTCCGAATACACTCCCAATGTCTACCATACACCCAAGACTGCCACCTTTCCATCACACTTCCACGATGCCTTCCCGACACCTCAGCTGCCCAGCTACACGCCGAGGCAGGCCGAGTATCCCAACATGGCCGCCATGCAGAGCAGTGCCCAGTGCTATCCGAGCATGGATATGGACAAACAAGAGCGAGTCGAGGTCGCCATGGCACTCTCGCATCCCTCTGGCTTCCAGAAAGATATGACCAGCTCATTGTGCAACACCTCTCGCCCACAAACAGGACCATGGCATCCCCTTCCGGCCATGGCCTACCCCATCCAGCTGCAATTGCAAATGCAAATGCAGACTCCACCGCCCACTCGGGGCTCGTCGGTGAAGAAGCCTCAGCTGCAAAACGTTGCCTTTGGCACACCGTCCACCATCGTGACTAAACGCTTTGCGAGTCCTCAGGTTGCTCCCCAGCAGACGCCCAATGCCTACACGGACATGGCACCATTGCAACATCCACAGATGCAGAACTTCTCTCCCGAGTTGTATCAATTCGGTACCTTTGGTCCAGCATCTGCCCCTGTGCTGCCGCAGACTCCGCTCTTATGGGATCAGACTGCTAGTTCATTCCCCTTTCAGCAACAGCAGCAACAGCAGGAACAGCAACAGCAACAGCAGCAGCAGCAGCCCAGATTGGACGAGCCGTTTGCACCAACTCCGTCATTTTCTACAATGCAGTGGTCGCAAGCACCATCTCCCGCATTCAACACGCCTGCTATGAACAGCTTCCCAGTACATACCGCTGTACAGCGTCCTGCGTCTGCAGTCCATCTGAGCCATAGCGAAACGCCGTTTATGGCTGCTACAAGTGTAGATCCATCATTGGTGTATAGTTCACCAGTACAGCCACCTCAGCAGCAGCCGGTGGAGCGTGCAGCAGGTCGGCAGCCTAGGCTGCAAGAGAGTGCTTTGCCGCCTGCTTCGAAAAGAAAAGACAGCGGCACGGCGGACCACAGCAAGAATGAGCATCACAAGAGGACAGATACAATCTTCACATCAAACTCCGCGGCATCGACCTTGCCGTCGGCCGGCGTTGCTTCGCACCCGTCACTACGGAGAAGCAACACAACTGGCACCGCTGGATCTCACACTGCACAGACTTTGTCTGGCATGGATTCGCTCGGTCGGCGAAGCAGTCTTCTACAGGTGCCTCGAACAGCTTCACCTCTGAAGCGGGTCGGCAGACCCAACCTGGGCTCAATCAGCGAGAGTAGAAAAGTGAGGGCGCCGAGCGTCATCTTGACTGTCGATGAGTCCGGCCGCGCCCACGCCGTGAGAACAGAGGTCCCAGGCCTTGATAGTTCCACACGGGCTATGCGTGAGCGATATCCTGGTCTCTACGAAAGTGACTCGAGTGATGACGAAGACGTCGACGAGACTGAGAGCACTCCTAGTAGGAGCGCTTCTTTCAGTTTTTCAAGGGGTCAGGAGAGAATGCCCAAGGCGGCCAAGCTCGATTCCTCAATTGAGAGCCTGGATGGACTCGGTCTCCCCCGCGCATCTTTGGCTATCTCGACCAAAGTGGCACCCTCCCGAGCAGCAATCTCAGCAGCAGCTCAGTTGCGCCGAGGCAACAGTCTTCGCAAGCGCACCCCAAGCCGAAATGGACAGAGAAGAGTGACCAATCCGAGCGCCACTTCGATCGACACTGCGCCCATGGGAGATGTCTTCCAGGATAATCGACAATCCGTTATCGGATCCGACGACTTTGACAGAGGTCTCACGTTATCCTCTCGCGGGTCATTCGAACTCGATGCCCACAACCGACGCTGGAGCATGATGTCGCTCGAGCAACAGCAGAGCATTTCTCCCACCCATCCGCCGCAGCCCTCAGACACGTACTTCGCGCAGCCCGCGCCTCGTCGTCAACCACGTCCGCAGGTGCGCTGCATGTGCTCATCGACCAGCGCTCTGAGCAGCGAGCAGATGATCCAGTGCAGTTCATGCACTCAGTTCTTGCATTGTGCTTGCGTGGGCATTGGTCCAGACACTGTCCATCCTCCCAAGTTCACTTGTTGGTTGTGCACTAGACCAACAAGACTGCAAGCCAGCAATCGCAGCTGATAACGCGTGCGAATCGGCTGGGCTCTCCTTGTCCAAGTTCAATACATACATGTATTCAGCGTTCCAGCGCATTTTCCGGGTGGCGCAGTGGCTTACCATACGACCAGCAGTGACGCTGGCAGCAACGCATGTTACGAGTTACGGGGTGGCGATGTCATTGACGAAGCAAAGAGATGATGGATCAAAGACAGACACACAAAGACCAAGCCAGGTCCAGGCTGGCTGGACAAAGGGCCTATGTAGTAACTATAGGTCGGTCATAATGAAATTGTCGCAGACAAAGCGCAGCAGTATGCCTTTGACTCGACAACACTGTTGAGTCTTTCTTAAAACTTGTCAAAGGCAGTCGTCTCTTCACTGGAAGTCTCATATAACATCACTCAACTCACCCATACGGTAGGCAAGTGATACTTTTGTCAAACCCCCCTTTGGCTAACTAACAGAAGAGTAAAAAAACATGTCCTCTCACAACAACAACAACAACGCAACGCGTCGACCGCGGCCACCACACCATCACCATACTAACTTCCCTCCCCAAACCTACGCCGACCTCACCACATCAGACATGCAACTCCTCGCTTTCCTCTTCAGCCATCCCCCACCCCCTTCTTCTTCTTCCTCTTCCTCTTCCTCTTCCGCCCAAGCAGTAGCAGCCTACGAATCCCACATCCGCACCCTCATCACCACAACTCTCCCTCCCCATCTCCTCGCCAAAATCCCTCTACTGAATACAGGTTTTTGTCACTTGCATCGAAAATTAAACGGTTTAGTTGTGGAGAGTCTTCTTGAGGTGATGTTTGTCGGTGTGGGAAGAAGACATGATGACGAGGGAAAAAAGGATAAGAAGGATAAATGTCCAGGTTGTGTACTTGCTCGGTTAGTATTATCGTCATCATCATCGGGTTATGATAATAATGATAACAAACAAGAAGATTGGGCGAAGTGGGGAGGAAGAGTGATTTTTTCGATTTCGAAGAAGAAATGGAAAGGTTCGAAGAGGATTCGATGGATGGAGGAGTGGTTTGCTGCTGCTGTGGTGTCGGGGTGTAAAGAGGATGGTAGTAGGGGGAAGAGAAGGAGCGATGAGTCTCTGGCGAAAGTTGTGAAGCCAATGTGGGATGTGGCTTTGGAGCTGTATCGACAGGGACAACAAGAATACTCTTCTTCCTCGCGCAGAATCGGTGGGGAGAGAGATTATATTGATCGGTATATTGAAGCTGCGGGGGATGTGGATCGTGCCAGAGGAGAACGAGAAGCGTGTGTTGCTACGCCGCCGCAGTCTGCTGCTACTGCTGCTGCTGATACGTACATGGATTGTATCGCGCGTGATGCTGGTCCATCATGCTGGGATGAATCTGTTGTTGAGACGCCGGATGCACGCGTCCTGCAGACACCACGGCATACTCCTCCACAGGCGTCTTCGATCTACTCGCGGATGGAAGACGGGGAGCCGTTTCGACAAGCTGAAATGCCTTTCTGTGCTCCCCATGAAGGCCTCCGACTGTCTCGTCAGTCACAGCATGCGAGGCGTGTTCTGACGCCTTCATCGATCTACTCCCGAGAGCAAGACTTCGACTGCTATGAGGAGGAGGATGAGGATGATTGGGACTATCGTGGAACTGCGGAGAGCCAGATCATCGAGTCCTACAGGCGGTAAGTATTGTAGGTGTGATCCATGGATATGGTGGATGGTAGGCCCCTCATTAGACTTAGTTCAGCGGACCCAATCAATCTTTCTCTTTCAACACCTGTTGCAGTACTTTTCCCAGCTGCTCATAGCTGATATCTCCCTCGAATGTCGACGCCGTCGTGGCATAAGCGCGTCTCATGTCATCCTCACTCACTCTCACAATCCAGCCCGTGCTAGTGACCATCGTGAGTGCACCATCAACGCCTTTTCCCAGTACTCCCGCCGCGTTCAACACTTTTTCAAGTGAAACATCATCATGATCGCCACCCACGTCTCTCGCCACATCAAACAGATTGCACATTCTACTTTCCCCCAGCTCCTCTCTCACGATCCTAACAGCCCTTTCTCTCCTCTGAATTTCTTCCTCTCGCTGCCTGCGTTCCTGCTCTCTCCGCTTCTCACGTTCCTTTGCTTTCTTCTCCTCCAATTTAGCCTCGTTCGCTTTGCGTCGGGCCTGTTCCGCAGCCTGTGCAGCTTCCCTCTCAGCAGCACCTTCGGCATCACGCGCACGTTGAACATCTCCCTGAGAGCGTTGGAATTCGTGATATGCGCGTCGTTGGTCCTTTTTGGCCAGAGATTTGGCTTTCTTGGCGCCTATATTGCGATGCTGTGGAGGCACACGAGCTGCCGCGGGATTCGCGGGGCCTGCTTCGACTGGTGGATCGACAGGTGCATGATCTCGCAAGGGAGGCATTTGGTCATTGTTGTTTTCATCGTGGGCGCCTTCATTGCCACCTGGGAACTGTCGGACATGGTCGTCCTCAGGTTCTATGACATCGTCCACACCGGGCTGGTGAAATGCCCCGTTTTCCGGAATTGCGGGCTCATCGTGAATCTGCCGTCCTTCTTGTTCTGTGGCGCCTTGTCTTCGTTGCTCGAGGTGTTGTTGGATTTGTGGCGCATAGTACAGAAGTACCGCCAGAAGGCCGAGATGAACCACGTCTTGATAGACTGGAGTTCCAGGTGTGGCAAAAGGAAGGAGCCTATTCAGCAGGCCCATGAGAGACGACATGATCACAGACATGCAAGAGAAAAGAAAGTGGAAGTGAACGGAAAGACTAAGGTCACCCCTAATAAGTTAAGGTACTGGGAGGTGCACTTCCATTCGTATGATGGTAGAACTATATGGATGCTTACGTGAGCTTCTAACCACTCTTCCCATTGCCGTCACCAATACATATCAGGTACTTGCTTCTACCTTATGTTCCTGCGAACAATATGTTGTTCCCCTACGAGTAGACACCAAGTGAAATGCACAGTTGATACATTATGCCGAGAGACATGCGTGCAGCACTCATCTCTGTCTAATCGTGAACGCTCCAAATGCCGGGTATAGCCATCACTAACGCCTTCTTCCCCCCTCATGTCGGGGACATGCACACGCACATCAGGTATGGATGTAGTCTCAAGAGTTGTTCAACCAGATCTTCGAGGTTCTTCGTCCCTGGTCGACCGACACGCGACGCCACATGGCGACATGGTCGATACCCTCTTCATCCCAAGTACCCATGCTCTCATCCGTCTCGAACCCATACTTTCTCCAGACCTTTTGGACACCCACTTGCGCATGAACAAGCACCAATCCTTTCCAGCTGATGGCCACGCCCTTCTTCAAAGCCTCCATCGAAGCAGGGTCCAGCAACGGACCGACCTCGTACGGATGAGCTTTCGCATAGGACAAAGCCGTCTCAATCAACAACTTGGATATCCCCGCTTTCCTGAATTCGGGTATCACAGCCAGCCGCCCAAGTTTGACATAAGGCTCACTCGGCTCATGCCCTTCCTTGGCCTCGTCGCTGCCATGGGTTCCCAACGGATGCGGCGCATGCGGCGGTGGTACTAAACGGATCGTCCCAATAGGCATCTTGGTACTACCGCTTCCCTTGCGTTCTGCTCCTCCTCCTCCTCCTCCTGCTGCCCCATTGCTGTTCGTTGCTGCTTTGAGAGGCATGGAAGCATACACCACCCAGTGAAAACTTCGGGCATCATCCTCGTCCAACTCATTCTCTAGTGGGATGTTCTGCTCTTGTACGTAAACTCTTTCGCGAACGATCATGGCATCGAGAAAGCTTTGCGGCACCGCTCTCGCAGGATCCGTATCGTAGACCGCATCGTTGTCGGACTGAGCTGTAGGTGATTTGGTGGGGTCGTAGTGTCTGAGTCGGTCGTGGAGTGGCTTGATGAGGTCGACGAACTCGGATTGGCCCATGATGGGAGTTGGGACGTTGAGCAGATACTGCTGCTACTGCTGCTGCTGTTGTTGTTGGTCGATTGTGTTGTGGATATATTCCGGGCAGTTCAATTTTTATTTAATTTTTGTTTTTGGAGAGAAAACAATAAGCTAGATAGAAGCCTGCGAGTCAGTCATGGCATAAGGTACTGTCATGAAAGGTCCGACGGCCCATTATTATTAAGCTATGGCCTACGGATGAAGGGCGAAGGAATCGGAAGGAGCAGGTGACAGGTGGAAGGCGCGACACGGATGAACGAACTAAGGGACCTTACTGTACTCCAGCTTCTCCCCTTCTGCTTTAGGACGTGCAACCTGGAAGGACGTGGTACCTTAATGTCCGAGTATCAGGCCGGGCCGACGCTGCTCATTTCCACTTTCACTTGATGGCTGCGCAGTCCAGAGCGGCGCTGTCTGAAGCAGGAAGGCAAGCAGGGTGAGTGGACGAGCACGGTAAGCCGGTGCAGACGAGGGAGTCTTACTAAGGAAAAGTGCCTAAGGTAACTTAGACGGACGTTGGGTCAGAAGGTGACGATTGATCCCTGCGATGGAATAGTTCGACCATTCCTGTTCTGTCGAGAGCAACGCAGAGATGAGAAGAGGTGAGAAGAGGTGAGTAGAGAGAGAGGGAGAGGGAGAGAGGGAGAGAAAAAGAGAGAGAGAGAGAGAGTGTGTGTGTGTGTGTGTTTATGTGTGTGTGCGTGTGTGAGAGAGAGAGAGAGAAAGACAGAGAGACAGAGAGTGACAGAGAAAGAGGAAGAGGCATGATGGATACATACCTAGCTCTCATCACCACTGTCACTGTCGGCGCGCTAGAAGTATGGCGCAGCTACAGGTCAGGTCAAGGTCAGGTAGTCAATTGAGGCAGTGGAGACGACGTATACCTGTATAAGGTAGAGTAGTAGTAAGGTACCTTGGGCGTACACACACATACACACACACACACACGGAGTGACACACGAGCACACGCAAACAACCTTGTCTCACTCTCCCGGATAGGTACCTGTAGACTTGGCCGCGCGGGGCAGAAGAGCCTCATTCCTTGGTCCTTGTTGTGGGACGACAGCTGTCCTGTTGCACCTGTCTGTCTTGTCTCTCTCGTCACCCAATCTGTCATCACGAATCCTACATTAATAAAATGTACATGTTGCTACAAGTATGGTAGTAGGCGTAGGCCTTCACCTCCTGGGACATGACCTCACACACAATCTCACGCCTCAATCTCCCCCGCTTCATACGCTCTGTGCTCCCTCTTCATCTCCCACTTCACCCACAGGAAAGTGGTCAATGCCCAAATCCCTATCCATGAAAACAAAACACCAAACACCAGGCCAAAGGCGTGGTTAAACTCCAAGTTCCAGATGATGGCCGATGCACATCCAATGTAGACCACGACTCCAAACAGCCAAAAGAGCGTGAGGTTGTAGAAGAAGCGTCGAAACATCTTATTGCTCTCATACCGCTCATTGTACCGGATGCGGAACTCTCGATCCTGTAACCCATCGACCGCGATGAAATCCTCAGCAGCATAGTAAATAAACGGCCGGATCTTCGTACCACGCTTGTGGGAATTAATGCCAATGGGAAGCTTGAAGGGTGTAATGGTCGTGATGAACATGAGCGCACCAAGAAAGGCGAAGATAAAGCAGGGCGAGTAAAGGTATAGCTCCGGAATCACCAATTCGGACCCAATCACGAACGGGATGAGTGCGAGCAGGACAGCAACGCCGTACACCCAAGATGTCGCGTCGAGCTCCCATTTGCTTCGGGATAGTAATGGTGCACATTCTTCTTGTCGGAAGTACAGTCGCCACACTCGAGCTCCCAAGATCCAGAGCTCTCCAAAGCCGAAGCAGGCAACGGCACCACCGAGAATGCCTTTGTCGTACTTGATATCTGGACCATGAATGTCGTACCAAACGTAGTACGTGATGCAAGGTACTACGAGGTCGAACAAAAGTACCATCGGAAGACCGAGCGTGATGCCTGCGGATTGATTAGTGTTGCACGTGTGGCCTGACAGAGAGGTGTAGCAATTGAGGTCCTTACCCAGGTGCTGCCAAGGATGGGCCTCCTTCTGCATCAGCTTCGTCTCTCGTCTCCGAAGCGACGGGAGACTTCTTTTTGACGAAACAACAGTCGTCGCACCAGCGCTCAGGCCTCTGAAAGGTGTTGGCCGTGTAGGGTGATGGTCTCCACCCTCGTGTTCGCCTTCAGGCACTTGCAGTGTGACACGGCTTCTCGTGGCCGGTGGTATGCCATCGTGCTCGGCTACTGGCGTGCACTGTATGGTGTGCTCGCTGCCGGCATCAGAGTCAGAGAGCACGGTGGACCAGCGTGGGGGCGTCTCTATAGACTCTCTCTTGCGGTCATCTGCATTAGATGCATAGGTGAGGTGCTTGTTCTGGAGATCTCTTCGAATCGCATCCTTCTCTGGATCCTCGATGTTGGCCTGGTTTTGGAGGTCTCTTCGAATCGCGTCCTTCTCTGGGTCCTCGATGTCGGGCTTGTTCTGGAGATCTCCTCGAATCGCGTCCTTTTCTGGATCCTCGGTGCCGGCCGTATCTGGATCAATCGTGTCGGCGTCGCTATAACTTGGCGCATCCACGTAGACATCGGGAGTTGTCATAGCAGTTCTCTGCAGCTCCCCTGCTCCAGCTGCCTTCTCGTCCGAGGCGTCCATGGCTCCTGTCGCAGCTGGAGTATCCGGTTGTGATCTGATTCGACCCACGCTCTCAGCGTCCTGGGCTTCCTGTTGCGCCTCTATTGTTTCTCTTGTCGGCTCGCCGTCGACGTTCGCTCGTCCCTGCGCAACACCGCTCCACCTCTCGGGGACCCTCGCTTCTAATCTTCCAGAATTTCTTCGTGGGCTTGGACTGACGCTTGCAACGCGTGAGGGCTTCACGCAATGTTCCGGCGACACGCCCATCAAAATCCCAATGCAACACTTGAGTGATTGGTCATCGCTTGGCACCAGAGTCCTCGCCTCGATACATGTCCCGCAAAGTGTGACAATGGGTATGACTTGATGCCGATCAGCAGAAGGGGCCCCAGAGAACGAGCTCTCAAGTAAAAGCGGCCAGGTAGGGGACAAGCGACAGGATAGGATAGGTCTGGTTCTTTCACGATTATCATACCACTAGCCTCACAACATTAGTCAAGCAGCAAAGTTTCGCATCGCGTTCTGTAACGTGTGCCGAGCAACGAGACTCATGATGGCGTGAAAGCATAGCCTGCCAGTTCCGGTATGGCAACCCCAGCAGGTCGCACGGCGTTGTTGCCATGGCCGTGTTTCAGCCGCCACAAGAGCCCGACATGGTTGTTTAGGTTGGATAATAACAACCTATGTTGTGATGGGCGTGGAACGTGTCTAGTGGGCAAAAAAAGTAAGGCGATGGAGTCTTTCGGGGGTGAGATCGGAGCAGAGATCGGACTCGAGCGGAACCTGACGATGACCTCACAAAACGCCTGGCGCGTCTGTACCTGGAAGTTGGAACTGCCTCCTACTGGCGCCGGGTGTGGCTCGGGGCCTCGGGGCGTGGCCATGACATATTGCAAAAGAGGAAGTGCATGTATGGACCGTACCAGACGTTACCTTACTGTATGCATCCGGTACGGCGTCCACTCTCCACTACAGTGGCACTTTCTTGGGCACAAACCACATGGATGGGGGCGTTGCAACAGAAGACGGACAGCTTCTTCGGAGTCCAACCTTGCCAACCGTATCCAACATCAACAAGATCAGATACGGTAGCCATGGCAGTGGAGTGGCACGTATTGTTTGTTTGTTCGTTCGTTTCTGCCGCATCAAACGGGGATGAAACATGCTCGAGTACCTTACCTCCTAGCCTCTAGCCCGATCTGCGAGACCCACCATCCGAGCCTTTTGTCATGTGAAAACATGGTCTGGCTGTATGGGAGCGGAGCGGAGCCGGGATGGCTTGACCATCTGTGAATAGTTTCTGTGGTTTGGCAGCCAAGCCTGGTCATAGGAGGTAGTGAATGCACTACTGTCGGCCATCACAGTTCGTTGCTGTGGAGAGCGTGAGCTCATTCTGCTCCACATGTGACAAACCGGTTGGAAGAAGCATACCTACGTGTACCTACAGTACAGTAGGTATATGTATGTGGCTGGTGGGCTTTCTGGTGTCGCAGAAGAGACTTTTCGATTGTTGAATAACCCCTCCTAGCAGAGATCAGGATGCGTGACAATAATAGAGGTCAGTTCGAGGTTAGGAGCTCAATATCGATGCATTCATTATGCCTGCCTGGTTCGTAATATTCATCAGTTCTTTGCTGCCGTAATGCTCTATCCCGGCTAAGGTTCCTTCGCCGCCCATCGATCAGGTCCATGTATTGGCGTTCTTGCTTGCTACGCAATTCGCTGTCAAACTCGTATTGCAGGTTTGGCCAAAAAGGACAGATCCTACTCCTGGCGCACCCAATGTTGTTTGAAAGGCTCCAAGAAACCAAACTGCTCACAACTCCTTCTTCAAGAAATGCTCGGGAGAG
Source organism: Sphaerulina musiva SO2202 (assembly GCF_000320565.1). Taxonomy (NCBI): domain Eukaryota; kingdom Fungi; phylum Ascomycota; class Dothideomycetes; order Mycosphaerellales; family Mycosphaerellaceae; genus Sphaerulina; species Sphaerulina musiva. The sequence goes on from NW_016017384.1 coordinate 1,471,872, forward strand.
TGCTGCGTCTCGTAATCCACGTGTACCCACACCCTCTCTACGTCTGGCAGACTTTCCAACTTGGTCTGTAATGCCTCTGCAACATCATGCGTCTCTTTCAAACTAAGATTTTCATCCATGACAATATCTACTTCGACCATCAGCCGCGGACCAGAGTGCCAGGATCGCACGGTATCGAGTTGACGAATTCGAGGATCATGTGTCATAGAGATGTAGGTGACGTGCTGCAGGAATGAAGTGTCCGCGGATACGCCAATGAGGAGCTGAAATTCCTGATAAGCAGTCCTGAGCCAGAGAAATGAAATGAGGACCGAGAGAATAATGGCACCCATGGGATCAATAAACCATCTACGCAGTGAGTGTCAGCACATAGATTGCACGCAAAAGCAACATGGACCAATACTCACGCGACCTTACTCCCAAGTACGCTGGTCATGAGTCCGAATCCGTTGATGAAGAGATCATTGCGGTGATCTTCCCATAAGATGCGGATTTGACTGTACTTGTTCCTCAGCGCCCAGCAGTAAGCGAAAAGCCCCAGTTTCGTGACGAAGGCAATACCGACTGCGATCACAGATGGGTAGTGGAATTTCGCGTCGTCGGACTTTTCTACGAGCTGCCTGATGGACTCGACGATGAGGATGAGCGAGACGGCAGTCATCAGGAAACAGAAAGTGATGTTGCCAGCAGTTTCTAGTCGCGCTTTGCCCGATGGGAATTTTCGCGGATCGACCTTGTTGACGGCACGATGGCACAGGATAAGAGTCAGATTGCTGGCCGGATCGAAGATGCTGTCCGCCATGGTCGTGAAGAGCGACAAACTGCCAGAAGAGACAGCACCGTAGATCTGGAGGATGGCCAGCAGGATATTCGCAGCAAAGCTGCCATTCACAGCAATCTTGTACTGCAGTGCCTCATCGCCTTGCTCCTCTTTCGCTTCCCGTACGTGATCATCGACAGGTTTGAGCAAGCGTTCAATGTTGTCATTTTGATTTTCGTAGAACTTGAGAATCTTGTGTGACTTCCACTTGTCCTTGCTCTTGCCCACGGGATGGCAGACACGTTTGGCACTGGTATTAGCCTTTCGCGCCGCCTTCTCGTCGTCGAGATTCTTCAAGCCATCGCGCAGCTTGAACGGATCGTGTTCCGCGTGATATTCGGGGAGACTGTTCTGGCGCTCGACATCGTCTCGTTCACTGTCGCTGCTATTGCGCGCATACGCCGGTCGGGCTACTGCCTCCATCGGCTTGGACTCTTGCGGCTGTATCGCAGAGCTGGCGCCCGGACGGTCATGATGGGAGTGATGGGCATGGCTACTCGACTCTGGCGCATGACTGTGAACTCGCTGTGGGTGGATATGAAACGGCGACGGACGGAGAGTAATCGAGTTGTGCAAGTCTGGGTCGCGGTTCGGCATGGTAGCAAGTAATATGGTGCTCGATGCTGATGTGGGTGTCTGTGAGTGGTTGAACGGACGATGAATGCCGGTGGTCCAGGGTTGATGACGATGCGCTGGATGAACGATGAATCAAGTATGTACCTTAATGTACCTGTAAATCGGACCTCGCAACTTTGCAGAAGTCGGAGATGGTCGTTCGTTGTTGCTTGTGCGTGTGCTTGCCTAGGCGGGAACTGCCTACCTACCAGGGACCTGTACTACCTGGGTAAGGTAGCCTTCACCTCGCCTTCCTCGACCAAGGCACTGACTTAGCGGCGATGATCAAGGCGCCGGATCGCAAGGTGAAGCCCGACATCGCAGCCAAACTCTGCCAGAGTCGCGTGGCACCTGGAGCGACATGCTCGTAGGAGGCACACACCGCCATTGATGGCAATGCAGGATCTGCGACGACTCCGGTCAACTTCCGGAACGGGCACGGTATGGCGATGAGGAGGAGGAGGATGATGATGATGATGAGGAGGAGGAGATGTAGTAGTTTGACGTGCCGCGTCCAATATCTATGCGCGCGTGGTTGAGCCAATGAGCAGCCTCTCGAGCAGCGACATCACCCGATTCCCGAACTGTTTTCGCCTGCACGGCATGACCTCCTCGCTGGAAGTCTGGCAGACAACTCACAGCCGGGAAGAAGATCGTCATTGAAGTGAGTATGAAGTGGCATTCACGAAATGGACGAATCTCGTGTCGACTGTGAGAACTACCACGAGCGATCAAGTCTCAACCTCCAGTGCCTCGCCGCCCTTCCATTTCCCGTTCTTGACCCTCTCGCAAACCTCCTTGAGAACATGCCCTCCCCATAGAAAGTCCTCTTCAGTTAGATAGACTTGTGCGGACAGCCGAACCCACCACTTCCCACCATGGACCACTATCGCCAGAAAAGTATTGTACTCCTCGACCAGTACCTTGCTCATCCATTGCGCAATGGCCACAGCAGTTGCATAATCCGCTCCAGCGTCATCTTTGAGATCGAGCGGTAACCGAACATTCGAAAAAGCACAATTACCAAGAGTGCTGTCTTCATTCTCCATCACTTCAGTGTGCAGTATTGAAGACACGATCTCACCAGCTGAACGAGCAAGATGTTGATAGTATTTCATAATAGCCTCTTCGCCGCGCATGTCTTTCCACGTGACTTTGCTCCGCCACTCCAATGCCGTTTTCACGCATAGATAGGGACTCGTATCAATCGTCCCAGTGAATTCGAATTGGGTAACGAATGCGCTTTTACTGCTGGGTGGCAGAGGCGAAATCAGACCTGACGATGTTCGAGGGACGAAGCCGTGAGAGGTAGGGAGGGAGCTGCGCATGAGGTGTTGGTTCCGAATGGGGACGTAGAAAACTGCACAGCCGCGGGGTACATGGAGCCTAAAAAACCATAATTAGCCCCCAAGCAAAGCAGTGTTGGTTTGCGGAACTTTCTCTGTGCGGGAAGTTTACCTACCATTTGTGCAGGTTCGATATGTAGAAGTCTGGGTCGAGAGATGTGAGGTCGATGGGAATTTGACCTAAAGTAGCGTGTCGAAAATGAGTAAGGATCTCATATGTCAGGATAAGGCAAGAGAAATGTCTGTCCCACGAACCTATACTGTGTGCTCCGTCGATTAAGCTGAAGATTTTTTCTTCTCGACAAATTTTCGTGAGTTGTATGAACGGATGGAGAACGCCGGGCATGCTGACAATGGAGTCGAAGATTGCAAGCTTGGGAATATTTCCGTCTTTTCTGACAGCCTCAATCGTGCTCTGGAATTTCTGAATCAATTCCGCATCTGAGATCGGATAGGTGAATTCGACTACTCTGCTCGTGACTGGTGTTGTCTCGGAAAGGTATTCGATGGTTTTGTGGCAAGCTCCGTATATGGTCGAGAAGTAGATGATGACATCTCCCGGGTTGTAGCATAAATTTCTCAAGACGATATTGACTCCTGTCGTGGCATTGGGGACGAAAACGATGGTTTCGGTCGGGGCATTGAGGTATTCCGCGACTGTTTCTCGAGACTCATCGAGTTTGCGAGGGTATGTGTACCGAATGAAAGAGTCGGGTTGGCCTTCAACGTCACTACAGGTGACAGGCTGAGGATAAGCAAGTATTTCTGAGCATGCAGACTGAGAAGAGCCGACGCTCTCGGCCCATCACTTGACTTACTCTTGCAAGGAGCGGAGAGTGGTGCGTACTGCACGTGGGTAGGTTCCAAAGGAGCCTTCAATCGGTCAGCATGGACTGAGGCTGCTGTGTCGAGATAGACCAGAGCAATACCATGATTCAGATTCCGGTAGCCATGCTGGAAGAGGAAGTGTTTTGCTGCCTCTTCACCCACTTTAATTGTATCAATGGCTGCAAGGTCTGCAGTTGCATGATCAATGGCGCGCGGACCCAATGTCAGATCTTTGATTGATTGAAGGACAGACATTGTAATGTGTTTGCGTGGGCAGGAATTGAGTTCCCATAGCACAATTTAAAGTGAAGTCGAAGTGGGCATTAGTCACCATACCTGTCTGAGTCATCTGTGCGAGCTCTACAGGGCGTGCACCGGATTCGATACATTTCCTAGGTACAGCTTGCAAAGCTTTCCACAAACTGTCGATTTGAAGCGCATGGTCGCAGAAAGCAGATATTTAGGATTCTGGTGCTGTGATAGGTTTCTCAGCATCCGGTCGACGACACACCTGGCAGAGATGATGATATCAATACACAGATATCAATATTCACAGCTGACCTCCACTCCCTTCCTTGCGAAGCTCATGAGCCTCCGCCAGTGGTGACTGATCACAATGGTCGACCATCATAAACCAAGGCGATCTTCCCTTCAGGCGCCTTGGACATCCTTTTCACACTCCTCGTTCCATACGCTTTGGTAGTCGACATACCCATCAGCCTCGCCTCCTGAGCCACAGCATTCCATATGAACTGTTGCACCGAGCCTTCCTCGGTGATCTGCAGAAAGCCCATGGGTAAGCGACTCCTCTGCAGAGCAGATCTTACACCCAGAGTCGCAGGTCTTGCTGAAATTAGAAGGGCCATAATGCCATCGCCATTCCAGCCCGCAGGGGCTCCAACATATGCTCCTTCAAGTTCACGTACGTTGCAGGGCTGCGCAACGCTAAGCTTGCATTGGACAATGACTTTGAGCTCTTGCGGTTGCTGAGGAAGCGACCATTGTCCGAGAAGGTCTATGCCGAGATCATTGGATTTTCCAGTACGGTGGAGATTGAAGTGGTAGCTTTCCAGGGCAGCCCGGACAGTGTACTCATAAAATGTACCTCGGTAGACAGTAGAAGACGTGCTTACGTTTCGTGAGGTCGAATACGCTACAAACGATTCGAGGTCATGGTGCTTGGGCGAGTTGGAACGCAAAGAAACTCGTGGCACTTTGATAGGTCTGCCTCGTGAACGTCGTCCGATCAACGGTGATCCGTCTGAAGATGGAGGGATATTGTTTGCAGTTTTGGACACCGGGGCCACCTCGTCGCCCATTGAAACCGTGATTGCGATGTCACCCTCCTTAGCGCGGGCTCTCTTCTGCCGCGTGGAGGTGCATTTCCCAGAGGTCGCAGTCTTCGAAGACGTCCTGCTCCCCAGTGCGATCTTCGTGGCTGTCGCGCGATCTTCTGCGTTGCTGTAATCAGACCCAACGGCCAGCTTAACAATCTTGCGCGGCCTGCCCCTTCCTCGCTTGACCTCTACCGCGTTGAGGCTCTGATCGGCATCACCATCCAGAGCTCCAAGCCCTCGCTCCCTAGCGATACCAGGATCCTTCAGGTGTTGCTTGGAAGTGGTCTTGCGTGTTCGCTTTGCAGATTCGGTCCTTGGTAAATGAGTAGGCGCGAAGTGGTGAAAGAAGGCATGTAGCCCATCATTAGTGGCCTTGCTCTTCGGTGAGCTCGTAGGTCTTCGGGCCTTATGGGCGGCGACAGTGGAAGCTCTTCTGAGAATCACGCATTGCCGGCGCAGGACACGACTGACGAGCATGAGCGTCTGCCGAGTGCACTCATGCTGAAGCCAGTACGCGATACTGGCGGAACTATGCTGTGTTGACAATGGGAGAGAGGAGAGGGAATGGGAGAGAGCCAGAAACACGAAAATGTCGCGCTTCTTCTACCTCAGTTAGGCTTGGCTTGGCGTGCTGAGAGCTTGGAGCTGTTCACTTCCGTACTTGCATTGCATGTCAACATGTAATTCACGAAATCAACGCTTTCTTGTCCTGCACCATGGCCGACAGACTCACTCAGCTCCAGGACTGTCTCGATGACCTGCTCACCCAGATGTACGCCTCCCTCAACTACATCCAGACACGCCATCCCTACGGCGTTATCCCTGGACAACCTCAAGGCCCCAACTTCAAACTCGCCGGCGACGAAGACGACAAAGACGAGAAAAAGTCCAAGCCCAACGCAAATGGCAACACGAACGGCGATGTGAAGCAACAGCAGCAGCAACAGTCCGAAGCTGCTACTCCGCCCCCTGAGACGCCTGACAGATTCGAAGCTGCAGCGAGAGAACTGGCGCAGGACGTGGTGCTCAAGCAACAGCAGATTGAGTACATTGTCAACTCGCTACCTGGGATTGGGAATAGCGAGGCAGATCAGGTGAAGAGGATGGGGGAGTTGGAGAAGGAGTTGAGAGAGGCCGAGAGCGAAAGGGAGAAGAAGGAAATGGAGAAGGAGACCTTGGTGGATCTGCTCTCGGAGGTCATTTTGAAGGTCAAGAGGGTGCCTTGAGCGAGTGTGCAGACATGAGTAGATTGAACGAACATGCCCTCTCGTGTGGCGCGAGAGAACCTTGTGCTTGGATATCAGCATGGCTTGAGATGATGCGGACACATTTACTCGTGCGATGAGGCAGAATTGACCATGATACATGCTATCGAATGGCTGCTGGCTCAGACAAAAGGCCGCAAATATCTATGAAGGCCGTGGAGGAGAGCTGATCTAACAAGACTCAATAAGGACGCTGGCTTAGGAGCACGTGGTTGTGATCTTTAGGTTTTCTGAAAAGCACCTTCACTGTGTGCACACTGGCAATATATTGCCGTGAAGACGTTTAGAGACGAAGCCGATGATGGAATGTGACTTCGATGGCAAGCTGATCATGTCGAAGGGCCAATCGGATGGAAGGTGCATGTTCGGTGTTTGTGCACCAGAGCAATACCTACCTCTTTGGCGGGCCTGCAGGCGTGAAGACGTGCGCTATAGTGTTGCACTGGTTGCTTCGATGGACGGGGAACCAGTAAGACGGCGATTGTGTCTCAAAAGCAAACAATGGAAGCACAAGCCTGTCACGGAGCAGCAAGTAGTACAAACTACCTGGATTTTGCGTGCCATTGAGTCGTACGCAGTTAGACTCTAGGTGCTGCTGAAAGGCAACTACAAATACGAAAGCCAGGAACGAACATCACGACCGTCACCGCCATGACGGGAGTGGCGAAGGCACGGTCGCAGACGCGACAAGCTGGCCGAATCTTCATCGATTCCAGTGGCAGGACATATCCAATCTCAAGTTACCATCACACTAGCTCTCACAAAACACCTGCCTTAACGGCAACCGATATTCAAGCAAGGATACATCGCAAAACAAGTATATTGAAGCACAATCAGACCTCATCCAAGCAAAGCTCTGATGGAAACGGCCACATTGCGTCCATTTCTAGTCCTGCGACTATGGCATTGAGTCGCATTGGCAGCCCAGATCCCCAGATTGAATCCTCAAGAACAGCTGGTACGAAACAACAGGCCCAGGTCTCAGTGGCAAACGCTTCATTCGAACTCGACTCTCCTCGGGCTGCGACTCCGCCTCCCGAATCTAGCGCCTACCCTGGCTTGAGTCACAGCATCTCTGGTCCAGTCACAGGAGGCAAGAACCGCGGAGTGATCTCGCGCTCGCCTGCTGTTTCTCATGCGGATAAACCCGCGCCGTCTTTGTATGCGTGGCCGAACACCGATAACGCTTCAATGCACAGCGACCAGGATTTCGATTTGGGATACAAGGGGAAGCCTGCCAAGCCTTTCTGTCACAAGATGCATACCCGGGTGTGGAGCTCGGTATACACCAGGGCAGCGGAAGATTATGTCCGGGAACTCCTAGAGGTGAGGTACCCTGTGAGAGCGGAGACGGGCAACGAAGAGAGGTCGGCTTTGTTGGGTGGATGGAGATGGGGTCTGAGAAGTCTCTGGATGAGGAACCTCTGATTGTTACTGGATGGAGATGCTTGTACGGACAAATCAGCTGGCCATTCATGAGGCTGCGAAGGTCGGGGAACAATTCGGCGTTGACACTGAGCATATATATCGCGTACTAGGTACAGTGTCTCTGTCCTTTTCATGCTCATGCCTTGTGCAGAGAGTCACAGTAGCATCATTGCCGCATTGCACCATCTCACCTTCGCAACTCCTCCATCGCCCCTTTTAACCTCTCCCACCCCTCCGTCCCCTCCCAACATTCTTTCCCCCTGCCCATAATCCCCCTCACCGCACTCCTCGCCTTGAATTTCCAATCCTTCATTACCACCTCTCCCGAACCCGCCGCCATGCCCTCGGTCCGCTCTTGAGGTCCCAAACTCTCATAAGCATCACACAATCTCACCGTCGCTTCCACCACGGCATCCCAAGCCTTCTCGTTGCCCTGACTCTCCCACCCCGGTTGATTCGTCACCGTCCTCCACGCCTTCTCTTCCGCATCGAGCGCCGTGCCGGGTTTCCTCCTCCACAATGCCAATTTCGCCACTAATTGCCAGAGTTCTGCTGAGCTTGTGATCAGAGGGATGACGGCTTCGTCGATGAATTTGACTGTCATGCGTGCCAGGCCGGGTTTGCTGGGGTCGTAGTACCCTCCTCCTTCTCCTCCTCCTCCTCCTGCCTTGTCGTGGGAGGAGGAAGAAGAAGAAGAAGAAATGATAATGTGAGTGACGAGAGTCGTCAAGATGGGAATGTCGATGCATTTTTCTCCGTCCGTGGGACCGCGGAGTTGGATGATTTGGCGTTGGGCCGTGAGAATGTCTTGATAGGAGGGCGGACGGACGGAGGCGGCGACGATGAGGACGTTTTCCCAGATGCGGTGCGATTCGTGTTTGAGAGAGGCGGCGCGTTTGAGGGCTTTGAGGGCGTCGAGGCGGATGGCTTGGCGTTTTTCGAGGAGGGCGGTTTCTTTGGAGGGTTGGTGATGAGATGTGGGAGATTCATCGTCCTCTTCATCGTCAAGTTTGATTGACTGTTGTTTTTGTTGGGCGTCTGCGGATGTAGGCTCAGATTCATCTTCGTCTGTTCGAAGGAGTGCGGCTGCCAAATTGCTCCAGGCTTCAGCATCTGTTTCATCCAGTTGGACGCAGCGAGAGAAGGCTTCAACTGCACGCTTAAATTGTGCCAGCTCCAGCAGAGCGCATCCCAGCGCGAACCAGGATTGGTGGTTGAGCTGGTTGACGCGAAGACTCTTGCTGTACGCTTCTGCTGCTCGAAGCATGTCTTTCGCAGCGAGAAAGTGGCGGCCAATCGATCTTTGCGCGCGAGCGTAGCGCTCATGGGAGACTTCCCACGCCTTCTCATAATACGCAATGGACTGGTCAATGTCACCGAGAATGCAGTAGAGCCGTGGAGCGTCGAGAGGCGCAGGATCTCGCGCAGCACCCTGCCATTCCTCATCCTCGCTCGCATCGATCTCGGAGTCTCCCGGACCTCCATTGGTCGCGTGGAAGAGCTGGCGACGCACGACACGTTTGGCCTTGTCTTCTCGCTCCGTTCCAGCCCAGCAGAGTGCCGCCTCCGCCCACATTTCAAGACGTTCGTAGATCTCGAGTGCTGATCGAAGACCTCCGAGCTGTACCCATCGAGCGGCTAATTCAGCCTCGAGCTCCCATCTGGTCGGTGTAGCAAGCTGGAAGATGTATCGCAAACGCTCTGTGACAGGCGCACTTTCGCTCTCCTTGGCCTTGGGTAGGAAAGTTGATGTCGTCGCGGGCTTGTCGGAGTCCTCCTTGGCAGAAGAGCCTTCAGCCGTAGTTTCTGCGATGACCTGGTCGACCAGTGCTTGCAGCTGCAGTAAGCCACGCTCGATCGTTCGTGATTTGTAGCCTTCTATCCTGCTTCGCACGAGGAGAGCTTGAGTATAAATCTGCCAATTTGAGCTCCCTCCATCGAGCACTCGTGTCGCATACGGGAGCGTTTCCTCACGAGTGAGGCCATTCTGAGGCGATGTGTTTGTGATTGATGAGGCGACCAGTAAGAGCATTGCAGAGTCCAGCGGCTGCAGTTTCGGTTGATTTCCCGGGTCCAACTCTTGTAGTACACGAGGGAGGGCCTCCAGATTCTGCATTTCCGTGAGTGACTCGTCACTGGGCTTGTCCTTGGTGAACGATATGCTCTCGAGCAAGGTGTCATCGTTCAGGTCCAGATTCTCTGGCTTGGTCTGCGGTGCATCATCATTGGCAGGTTGGTCTGGGATAGAATTACCATCAGTCGCACTTTTAGCAAGCACGACCAGTTGGCTGACATCTTTTTGCTGGTATTTGGTTCGCTTGCCCAGCATGCCTACAAGAGCGAATTGAAAATGATGTTCCAATTTGGCTTTCTCCAAGTCTGCCCGTGCAAACTTGTCCAGTCCGTGATGCACGTGGATGCTCGCGCGTTCCAGCAAGAACTCGACGTGTAGGCTGGCGTCCTTGGCCACATTGAGATCGTCTTCGAGCAGGCCCAGATCGTCGTAGATGACTTCTTGCAGTGTCGACGAGACTTCGGAGAGAAGGCGTTGGTGGAAGAAAGCAGTGCGCAACTTGGCCCATCTGGCGGCTTTGATGTTCTTGAGAACGGCTGGGTTCGTTACAATGGCGTCGGCAACGCACAAGAGTTCGATGTTCGGGGTGAGCTTGTAGGCTGCAATGCCATCGACAGTGAGACCGGCGAGCAGTTTCTGCCGCACGTGATGAGTCTGCTGTCGATCTGTGGCCACTTCGGATGGCAGAAGAATGTCTGCAGCACGGAATGGCAGCGGAGGACCAGTCACATTCGACTGGACAAAGGCCAATAGAGCAGCGTAGGCGATGCAGAAGGCAATGGCCTGCAATTTCGCTCGGTCTCGATCGGCCAAAAAGACGCTGAGTCGATGGAAGACAAAATCACTCCATGTGGCAAACTCGTTCCGCTGAACAGACTTCAGCTGCTCGTTCTGTTCATGACCCAGCAACAGTCGAGCTTCGGGACTTCGCAGGACGCCTTCGTAGTCGCCATGTTCCAGCTGTTCCAGGTAGGCTTGAATGTGGACGACGATCTCTTCTGGCAAATTCACGCGGAAGTACGTGAGCAGTGCGTCGGCCATCAGGACTGCACTGTGGGAAGAAATATAATGATCGTTTGGATTTTCGTGATGTTGGTGATGTTGATGTTGTTGTTCTTGTCGCTTTACTATATGATTTATTTTGATATATGAGTCGTGTCGCCCAGCAATTTTCTTGCAAGGTTCCTCTTCTCTGGCCCGGCCCGGGCTCCGATCAATTCGGAGCCGCTCAAATTCATATTGTCGACATTGACGATTTCGCTACATCAAATCTACTCAGAAGCAAGACGATATCATTATACAAAGTCGCAATCTGGCAAAATATAGATATAGATGGATATAGATACACCTCCCAGCCTTGCAGGCCAGTACTGTAGAGAGTCTTCATACCAACACCATTCATTTATAGATTTCACCATCCGATCCACCTTGGACACACCGCAGCATACTCACGACGAGTGACGCCAAAATCAACAACGTCAAAATCGGAGCAAGAAACGTCGTCGTAGTAGCAGTAGCAGTAGTAGTAGTACCGCCCTCGGGTTCCCCAACACGAGGAGACTCGGGAACTGCTGCTGCATCTCCCGTTAAGCAAGACTTTTCCGAAGCAAGCTCGCCATTGACAGCCGAGACGCAAATTTCGGGAAGGGTGCTACTAGATGGGCATGATGAGTGTGAGTTTGAGGAAAAGTCACAAAAGAAAAAGGAAGAAAAGAAGCGATTTGTGATATTGCTTACCGGGTCCGTTGTTGTGGTACCCTAACCACCTGCTCAGTCTCCAAAGTCGCAATGCCATTGGTATCGCCATCGACATACACCAGATACCCAGCGGTATACTCATCATTAGCGGCCCAAGTCAGTTGCACAGCACTCTCATTAATCACTCTCGACTGCAGACTTCCTGGCTTGTGGGGGGCGAGGAGAGCGCCTGGCAGCACGGGTCTGCCACGAGTGAATATGGTGCCACCACCCTCGGGACTGGTCCACGCGGAGATGGAGATGTCCAAGATCACGCCTACCACACTCATCTCCCCCGATGGCAGGCCCTCGAGCGTGACGGATGTGTTGAGGGTGCCCACGTGTACGTCCTGCTTCGTGTGAGTGTTGAAAAATGAGACGTCGTATTGTGTAATGTTCCACTTTGCAGCTTCATGTTCGTGGGGAGGCGACCAGCTAACGTGGAAGCCCAGCTCGGTAGGGGAAGTGATGACGGTCTCGGGGGGCGGACCGGTGTTTCTTCCTGATCGAGCGCTGGCATATTCACTGGACCAGTCGCCGCATCGTCTTCCCAAGCACGAGCGAACCTGGTATTCGTACTCAATGCCAGCTTCGGGCAGAATAGTATCTGTTCTGTTCGCCTTCACTCCATAATCGATGATCCACTCCTGGCCGCCCGTGCGTCGCCGGACGTGGAAGTCTGTGATTCCCCAAGGACGATCCCAGGTGGCTTTGATGCCCATCGAGGTGCTTGCTGCCTTGACGTTGGTGGGAGGCTCCACTGCTCGCTCAGTCCAGGTTTCCGGGATCGGGACGGGTTGCTGTCCGATCGAGAAGTCCTCAATCAAGGTCTTGGAAAAGGCATGAGCAATCTGGTAAGATCCTAGCATCACATCAACGTCCGCTATCATTTTTATCGACGCCGTATACAGCAATTTACCTAACTCGTTCGGGTGCAACCCATCAGCTGTACTAGTGCAATTACGATGCGGTCCGCATGTATACACGCCTGCTACATCGACATGAAACACAGGAGATTCTGGTAACTTCCAAGACGTGTAGGTAGATCGGAGAAGTTCGTTGAACTTGGTGGTACGGTCCTCGAGACTGGGGCTGCTATATGCTTCGTGAACGACGTTGCCCACTGCCACTTTGATTGTAGGATTGGCCGCTCGAGCATTATCAATTAATTCCTTGAGGCTTGCGATCAAACCATCGGGAGTTGCGCCGCCCCAAGAGAGATCGTTGAATCCCAGCAAAATCAGAAGCACGTTTGGGGTGAACTCTTGGACCCGACTCTGAATCAATTTCTTGACTCGGTCAGCGCGATCTCCAGAGGTCGCAAAATGGTGAGCGTCGAAGTCCTGTGGAACCTCTCGGGCATAGCCCCAATCGGTGCGGGGAAAGTCATCGATAGCATCTGCTCCTCTCACCGGGAGTTCGAGTAGGCGTGGCGGTTGAGGGGGAAGTGCAGGTGCCTAGAAGTGACAGGTCGTAAGTAAGGAGGTTCTCAGATCGAGTAGGCCTTTCTGCAAGCCTGTCGCCTTAGTCGGCCGGAGAGCATCTAGTATCGGGAGTGCCTTGGAGATGTTTCTGGACTTACTGGAGCACAGGTGCCTGGAAACATTAGTGCCGCTTCGAATTTTCAGGAAGGACGCATGATTACCTTACCTGTATATGGTCCGACAAACGAGAATGGAGTCTCCGTTTCTCGCAGCCATTGCCAAAGTCGATACCTCCACGTGTAGTCTGCTTCATGTCCATGCGTGATGGAATCGCCCACAAACATCAGCCTCAGCGTGCTTGCACCTCCTGTATCTGACTGGACATGTGCCTGCGACGATGGGAAAATATCTACATGAGCCAAAGCGGATGCTATCGCAAAGCAATTAGCAACGACAAAGGACTTCCCTATCCACATGTCAGTACCTGGCTGCTTACAGCGGCCAGCCTCTTCAATTTTAGGGAGTAGTACAATCTCCTCGCTGCTGTACTCAGTGTACTGCTGGCTGGGAGATGTCTTCCCAGAACGCCAAGAAGGATCATATTTGGGTCAACGGCCTCGGTACCTCCTAGATCTCCGCAAACCTACACAGGATGGAGGGCGGCATGATTGTGGGCTCCTCATTTGCTTGTCTTTCAACGGTCCTTGGACACCCAATGGCTTGCGTACTTGCACATGTTTTATCCGTTCGAAGACTGGCGTGCACACTGCAATGCATATTTGTTTGATATCTTGTGGAGGCTATCTTCGTTTCCACCACACGGCTCGAGGCTCTGCTTGGCCACATTCTGCTCGAATCTGGTCAGTCTGCCAGGACATTTGCCATTAGCTGGCGTAGATGCACCGTAGAGAACAGCAGGTGAGGTGAGGTGAGGTTGATGAAAGTGTAATTGGTACACTTTTCAAGTGTCTGGATCTGTGACAGAGAGGGGAGAGAGAGTGAGTGAATGAATGGATGGATGGATGCCTGATTGCCTGGCTCTACAATGCTTGGCAACCTCGCAGGCGCCTCCAAGAGCTTCTACTGCCTCCTACCTGTATCTCCTCCTACCACCTACATGTACCTTGTCTGTACCTAAGGTTCTTCTACTTTCGCGACTTTGTCTTGACGAGGTACTTATAGAAATCCCGCCCACCGCCCACGGCCTTCTTCTCCTTCGTCCATCCCACCCCCCTCACCACTACCACCATCATCACCACCGACACGTCGCGAGAATGTTTGCTGCTGCCCACAGGTACATCTACATCACACCACCAAACGAAGCCGCCGCCATAGCCGATGCTAACCAACCCGCCGCAATCCTGCAGACGAGCGCTGCTGACGACGGCCACAACAAGATTCCACCCGCTCACTTGACAATCTTGCGTTCTCTGCCACAAGCCTGGCAACTTCCTCCCCCGCCGCCGCCGCACTGGTACTCGTACCATGGGCACCAAACAAATCAAGGACGGCCACTTTGCGCGCCAGCTGGAGAAGCTGTCAATCTCGCTGTCAGCGGACACGGGCAATACAACATCGGTGGAGGACAGCAGCACGGATACGACTCGCACGGCCGCAGCTGGCCTCGAGAGCAACAACAGCGACTCCAAGCCGTCGCCTCGCTCCCCTCGGCGATCCAACACACGGCCTACGACGGGGGCGACTGCCACCCCGACCGCTACGGAAACCTGTATGCCACCACCCGTTTTCAGCCGACCCCGTTCGATTACTCATATCTTGCAGCCGACGTGACGACACGTTCAGCGAACAGCCACTTGGCCGCCAACGCTCAGGCACATGTGCCGACCCAGAACGCTACGTCAGCAGACATCAGCATTCCTGACCAGCTTCAGCCCATTGGAAGGCTCCCCAGGTATCCTCTACGCTCTGCAGGACCGGCGAAGAAGCTTAGTAAGAAGCAGAAAGCCGCAGCTAGAGCAGCCGAGCAGTCGACTCGAGGACGAGCATCCCCTGTCTACGAGCTTGGAGCTCAACCCCCCACATCTGTTGCGCCAGACACATCCCAGCAGATTTTTCTTCCAAAACCACTGCGCCCTGCACAGACGCAGAGGAGTACTACGCCAGACCAGTTACCACCGCCCTACATCAAGTCAAACATCAATGCGCCACGGAGAAAAGTGATGGCTCGGCCCTCCCCGACTCCATTCTACACGTACCTGGCATCACAGCAGCCACAGCTTCTGACTATGCCTCGGCCTCTGCTTGTTGTCCTCGATCTGAACGGCACTCTTCTGAAGCGCTCCAAATTCAGCGGCGCCAACACTTTTGTTCCGCGGCCATATGTCCAGGAATTCCTGACTTACATATTCGCCAATCACAATGTAATGATCTGGTCATCCGCACGACCAGAGAATGTAGCTACGATGTGCTCCGATCTCTTCACCCCACAGCAACTCGAGCAGCTCGTTGCTGTCTGGGCACGTGATCGTCTAGGACTTTCGAAAGAAGCTTACAACGCAAAAGTTCAGGTCTATAAGCAGTTATCCCTCATCTGGAACGACGCGACCATACAAGCCGCCAATCGTAACAAGGATCAAATGTGGACGCAAGCCAACACGGTCCTCGTCGATGACAGCATTGAGAAATCTGCCAGCGAGCCGTACAACCTGGTTGAGGTGGAGGAGTTTCGGAACCAGCCCCAGCAGGTCAAGTCGGACGATTACTTGAAGGCGGTGATTGAGTACCTCAAGGTCTTGAGCTACCAAGCCGATGTCAGCGCCTACATTCGGAGCCAGCCTTTCCGCCACGAGTGCGGAAGCGAGTTTGTCGACACGAGTGCCGAGCAGGGATCCACCACATTCAAGGGATAGGTATACTTATACACACACCCCATTTTGAACAAGCGGTTCAATTTGCACAGCTTGCCATTATACCTCGGAGGTCGATCGCTTCAGCGAGGATGCGAGGATGTGAGGATGTGAAAATTTGAGAATGTGAGGGTCTGAGAGTGTGAGGGTGTCCAGTCGGAGAAATCTGCTTGGCCATGAGATGATGGTGATGAAGCGTACGAATGATTGCTATACAAAATGATACAGAATGCACGAGAGTGCTGATGCTATTCGCATCATAGAGATACCCCCCAAAAATAGACGAATAACAGATTCATCAAATCTGATTTTCTCTTACCGCTTGCTTTTCTGTGCATGCGTGCTCGCTCGTCCGTCCATGATCAAAACAGCTCTTGCTGAATCTGCTCGAGGGTCAACAGCCGACAGGTCTGACCCTCACACAGCTGCACCATGTCTCTCGTCTCGTCCAGATCCTTCACCAGCTCATTCCTGCTCTTCAGCCACTGGCTATTCGCTCCGCTTCCGATGCGTAAAATCGTGTAATTCGAACGCACTGTTTCGCGTGCATTCTTGAGGACTGCCTGTGCAGCCTCCCCATCTCCGACCACCATGACGCCTCGCATGCCGAGACGTGATGCCACGACGCTGGACAAGATCCCGGAGAAGAGGCCGGGATGTTGCTCAATCTCCACTTCGAAACATGCCACAGTCCTTCGGGCCATTTTGCTGTACTCTTCGTCGTTGAGAAGAGAGCCGAGACGGAAGAGATTGCTGGCACTGACACCGTTGACACTGGGCTCCGCATTGTCCATGGCGTCCTTTGTTCTAATCAATATGTCGGGTTGATGGGCTGGCGTGGAGAAGAAACCGTACTTCTCGGGGTCCCAGAAGAGCTTGTTTTGAGTCTCCTGCAGAGTGTCGGCCAATTGGAGGAAATCACTGTCAAACGTAGCTTCGTAAAGGTCCAACAGTCCAGAAATGAAGAATGCATAATCGTCGGCGAAGCCTTGGGTCTCACCGGGCCCTTCGCGGTACACTCTGCGGAGTGTACCACTCATTGCGTCGAAGAGATGATTCTGTATGCAGAGCGCTGCTTTCCTGGCTGCGGAGACATAGGAGGACCCTGCTTCTGGAGACACCTCACGTAGCGCCGCACCAGCTCGAGCGAGACTTCCAATAGCAAGACCGTTCCAAGAAGTCACGATCTTGTCATCCAACGACGGAGAAGGACGGTTTGCCTCTCTGTACGCCAGCAGCGCTTGTCGTCCACTATCAATCGCGCGCTTTACATCATCTTCGGCCATGTTCAACTCTTCGGCGAGCTCGGCGGTCTCGCGCGAAACGCATAATGTGTTTTGCTTGATGAGCTCGCCTTGTGCGTCATGTCGACGATCAACGTTGCCTTCGGCCTTCACATTCCAATATTTGGCACACACTTTCACTTCTTCCTCGCTGAGCACTTGTTCAAACTCTTCCAGCGTCCAGACGTAGTATGCTCCCTCGCGTTTGTGCTTGTCGTTGATGGTTGGAAATGAATCAGCATCTTCTGCGGAATGTATGCCTCCTAGCTCAGATTGCATTGGAGCACTTGTCAAATATGTTGCGATATCTTTAACAATCTCGAGGAAAAGTGGCGATTTAGTCAGCAAATACGCGTCCAAGTACACCGCCAAAAGTTGCGCGTTGTCGTAAAGCATCTTCTCGAAATGCGGCAGACTCCAGTCTCGCGTCACCTAATAATGGAACTTTTAGCAGGTATTTGGAGTGTCGCTTTCTTCCCCAATCTTCATGATCGAGCTACATCGTCAATGAGCACCGCCACAGACATCCACGACTTTACAACGAAAGAGTCGCTTACCGAGTATCGGGCAAAGCCATGGCCGATTTGATCTTTGATGCCACCCTTTGCCATCTTTTCCAGCGTCATCAGAGCCATGCTGCGAGCTTCGATGCACTCCTCCTCGCCAACGATCTCACGCACTGTGGCCGGATATGACGCCACTCGCAAAAGGGGCCGGATGTGCACTGGAGTCGGAAATTTGGGTGCGCCTCCGAATCCACCGTGCTTGTCATCATATCGCATTTTGTAGTGCTGGAAAGCGTCGTCCAACAAGTCTAACTCGAGCTCAGCATCGTCGTCGGTCCTATTGACATCTTTGCCGCCAATGCTGCCCTCTTCTGCAGTTAACCAGAATAAATCAGCACTTTCCCAGCACACGCACTGCGATGTTATCACTTACGAGCGAATTCGCGCAGCTGCCTTGTGATGTCCTTTGCGCTCTGCCTACATCTCTGCTCTTGCTCTCGCCATGCTGTCGACACTTTGAGTATGATGTCCTCAAAGCCTGTGCGCGCCTGCTGTGCTCGTTCCCTTTTCGGCCAGTACGTGCCCCCAAAGATCGGCTCGAGCCCGCCAGGCGTTACAAAGACGTTCAACCTATCGTCCATTTTAGTCTGCGCTCTGGGGTATCCGAACTGTGCAACCTACGGCCAGCCTCCGCCTCCATTTGTAGCCTGTAGGAAGTCCATGTACTGCCGATCAATGTCTGGCCTCTCTTCACGATCGATCTTGACGGGAATGAAGTTCTCATTGAGCAGCTGGGCGATTCGAGGGTCGTCGAAGGACTCATGCGCCATCACGTGGCTGCCGTTCGTCTTAGTTTGCTGAGTACAAGCTCGAGATGTCGTGGGGAGGCTGCACTCACCACCAATGGCAAGCACTGTAGCCGATGCTCACGAAGAGCAGGCGGTTCGTCTCCTTGGCCAGCTCCAAGGTCTCGGGCGTCCATAGCTGCCACGCTGTCGGATTGTCGATGTGGGACCTCACATATGGCGACTTGCTCTCGGCGCAGCGATTCCTGAGGGGCAGTCGATTGATGGCGTCCGACATGGTTGTTGCTGTTCTTCTCGTAATCGCCGTGAGGAGCCTGTTTCCATTGAACTCCGCACGCTCGCAGCGACTGAGACGCGACTGCTGCAGATATGGCAGAGGGGGCAGTACTGAGCGCGGGGTGACTGCTGCTTGAGCGGATAGCAAGCGTCGAGGCGTAAGAGACGTCAACGGTCGTGTGATACCTGGCATACAGTAGTGGTAGTGGTAGTGGTAGTGGCAGAATTACCAGGTAGTTACGAGAAGGGGAGAGAGGCAGAGAGGCAGAGAGGCAGAGGCAGAGAAAAAAGAAAAACACAGAAAGAGAGCTATCTGGCGCAGTAGGTGCATATCTGCAACAGAGAAAAGTCAAATGGCGGAGCTGGCCTATGTGGGTGGGTGCAAGGTGGGTGACTTGGGCTGTGGGTGCGGTGGTGAAGTTTCTGCTTTTTTCTCGCACGCGCGCGCGCGCAAGGGCGTAGAATTATGCTGTCATGCTCTTGGAGGCCTTGGTCCTTGGACTCTTCGAGAGGACAAATAACACATGGGAAGTACCTCAAGTACCTCAAGTACAAGTAATGTAGGTACCAGGTACCTTGATAAGATCAGATAGCTGAAAAAGGAAAAAGAAGAAAAAAAAAAGAAAAAAGGGCGAAGTTGGAAGGAGTCCAGGACATGTCCTTTGCACGTGTTTGTGCCGGGGTGGTGGTCGGTACAGTCAGCCTGTCAGGTACAGACACGATATTGTAGAATGTAGACTGTAGAAAGATTCCTGAGGACTGAGGTAGGTAAGTAAGCAAGTAAGGTACTACAGTAGACTACCTCCTACATGTACAAGGTACTGTAGTAGCGCGCCGCTCTACTTGGCAACATTATTACCATTATTATCGTTCGACGTTATCTAGGTTGTCGACATCCTGGCCTGGCCAGTGGTGGATACCGGAAGGAAGATTGGCATCAGCGTTGTTGACGACGTGGACGACGACGATGGACTATAGTCTATAGTCTATGGATGGACCGTCGGATTATTGGATGTTCGGCGCACGTTTCTTCGGCGCTACGCTTCACTCATCACACCCCAGCGCAATGAACGGGCCAATACAGTACCTGATGTATATATTCATGTAGCATATCGGGATCAGCATGCAAGCCACATCGAATATTTGCAATTTTGCAATACGAGGGGTCTGACTACTGCAGCCTGGTCGCAGCCAATCATCATAGGCACACGGTGTATATGGAAAAACTCGTGTGAAGAGATGCGATCGTGAACCATTTTCATTGGGGCATGACAGTCATGTCGAACTGGAATCTGAGGTGCCGTTGAGCTGTCCGTATGTTTACAGCGAACCAAAGCAAACTATGCACAAAGAAGTAGAAGTGAACACGTTGAAGCCACAGTGCCATACGGCCGTCTTTCGTTGACTGTCTGTCCAGCAGATGCAGTGACCTATCCCGCTATGCAAGAATCTTGACGCTCGAGAGGTAGATGGCGGGGCTGGAGACTGCTAGACAGGACTTCCCATGTATGCTCTGTGCGCTTCGAACGAGTGAAAACTGCACAATGGAGACCCTCGAAAAAAGAAACGCCACGCTTATGCTCGCATTTCCTGGAAACCGTCGTTCCGGTTGTAAGTCCTGTTATTGCGGCTAAGCAAGTCGCGGTGACTCTACTTCTTGTAACTGGCAGGGGCCTGGGCGCTCGCAGCAGCATCCCACGAGGCAGTTCCCATCGATCCAGGAGGCTTGACATTCTGGCCGTACTCGCCAGCATAGTTACCTGGGAATCAATCAGTACAATGTTTTCATCTATCAGACCACATTACATACCTGGGCTCTTGTAGTTGCAGACAGTGAACCATGGGGAGACGCCGGTTCCAGTGTTTTCAAGGCCCCCTGCGGAGCAATCGGCGGTCCAGCAACCAACTTCGGTGGTGCCCTCCCAGACGATCTGAGTGAAGTGACCCCACTTTTCAAATTCACTCATGTCTGGGTCATCGAGGCCATACTGTGCAGCGAAGAGTGGCTCCTCGCTGTTGTAGAACAGATCAGTGATGACGGCAGAGATGTTGTCGAACGGTACACCGGCGGCAATGTTCTGACCGTAGCCACCGCCATCCATCTCGCTGCGCATTGTCAGTTCCAATATCAACAAACTAATACACACTAGTTTTAATAACATACACGTTGTGCTCGTACTTGCAGGTCTCGGCAATCTTCTTCGCCGTGTTCTTCAGGTCATCAGACCAAGTAAGATCTGGCGCAGAGTGATTGGCACGGTGGAGGTTGTGATGGTACAAGCAAGTGTCCTCGTAACCTCCGCTCTTTGGAGGGCCCGGTGCAGCTGGTGGAGGAGCTGGGGTACTCTCTACGGGAGGCTCGTATGAGGGTGGGGCCTCGGGTGCGGCCTCTGGCGGGGTTGGTTCAGGCTCTGGAGTGTAAGCCGGAGGCTGGGGCTGCGAAGGGAAGTTGTGGCCGTAGTGCTTGACCTCTGGAGTGTAGGCTGGGGCTTCCTCGTCGGCGGTGACAGTCACGACAGCGGTCACGTAGACCACATCGACATCAGGTCCGTATGATCCAGCTTCAGCACGTCTCTCGTGGAATGGAATGGCGAGCACTCCAGCGGCGAAGGCCGCAGCGATAAGGGCGGAGCGCATGTTGATGTTGGTGGATGAGGATCGCGGATCCGTACGACTATTGTTTATTGACTGGACGAGGGTTGTCAGCGCACTTTCTTGCCAGGAGACAGCGAGCGACGGGAGCGAGGGGACGTGAAGGTGATGGTGGAGGAGGAGGTGGTGGTGGAGGAGGTGGTGGTGAAGTCGTGGAATCGTGTAGCGCTGTACAATGCGCTGCAGCGCCATGTCGTGCCGTGCCATCCTCCTTCTTCACAGCTCGACATGTCCCACGTCGCATTATTGCACCATGTCCATGGCGGTTCTGCCGCCGGGGGGGAGTGCTCACATTTTGGGCGGGGCCTCACAGAGGTGTCTTCGCGGGTGGTAACAGTGAATGTGCGACTGTCAACGCGTGTGATAGCAGTGCTAAGGAGTGTGGGTGCAGAGCTGGCTGCGTAGGTGGAAGTGACCGTGGAGTGGTGGTGGGTGAGGAGATCCGTGGGCGATGGAAAATTGTGGCAGGGGCGGCGATGAGGTTATTATTATGAGTACCAGTTGGACGAGTGGATCGAGCGGGAGGTGATGATGGGCGACTCCTGTCCGCAAGCGTGTCAGCTAGGTTTGAGACTAGCAGGGGGGCGTTCAGGCCTGGGCTGCTGCTGATGAGTGCTGAGACCGGCGTGCCGAGAAACGAGATGATCCAGGCGGGCAGGAGCGTTTTCTTGCTGTGGGGACTGGGGAGAAAGGAGAGGAGGAACATTAGGAAGGAGCAGGCAGTCGACACAATACTTCGGCAGGCGCGACCAATGTGGAGGTAGTACCTAGTCTACCACTCTACAGTACCCGTCAGTCCCTAGGAGGTATGCTGCGCTGCTTCTGGCCCGGGGCTGTCTTTGGCAGAGCAGAGCAGGGCAGGGCAGGCTCCAAAGACGGCGCTAGAGATGTGATACGCGTCGCGACGGTGAGCCTGAGGTCCAGGGTGTGAGGTGGTTACGGTTATTGTTTGGTTCAGAGGTACTCTTCATTCGACTGTTGCTGCTGGAGCTGGACTGCTGGACTGCTGGAGCCTGGCCGCGACTAATTGTGCTCGGATCGGTGCTTACTACATGTATGGACGGTAATGGACCTACCTCAACGACGAACGACTAGTACATAGTAATAACATGCCAGGTAGATACATCAGGTAGGTAAGGTAGGTACAGGTACAGGACTACAGGTATCGCCGTACAGCTACATGTCCTTCTACACGCTCACGGTGCGGCATGGCCTTCATTCGCTCCCGTAATAGCATATAGCATACCTGGTGGTGGTACCTCCTAATGGCAGGCCGGACGTCTTCACACAACTGGAAGTGACACCTTGCCTACGGTCTACCTGGTGGCTTCGCTTCCCTCCGTCTCGCCGTCTCGGCAGCAACGCGGAGAATGTGCAGCGCGCGCGGGCTTGGTCCAACGAACCCGCATTCAATGTCTCGTTGCCTGCCTCGCATCTGACGGGAGGGAAAGGGAAACAATCGTCATTTCATCATACCACATCGTAGCAGCCTTGTTGACGCCTCGATTCCTCCAACTCTGCGACCGCCATGTTCGACGATCTGCACAACTGTTTCCGGGACACCTTTTTAAAATTTGCACTACTGCCAGGACCCGGCCATCTCCCATTCGTCCATGGCTAACGTGGTCGCGCTGGAACCTGCGCCCGAGCATGCATCCTCCAGGAACCCGAACTACATACATTAGCGCTTCCTTCACAATGGCGGTCCTCACATCATCCGCGTCGCAAGATTCGCAACAGATACTTGTCAATAACGAGCATGATCATGATGCAGCCGCCGATGCAATCATCATCTCGTCCTCAAATCGGCGACATGCCACGTTGCTGTCGCGGTCTCCTGCATGGAAAACACACACACACACACGCATCTGCCAACACTGCTGCGCTGTGACGTGGTTTGCGAGTCGGGAGAATGGCGATGGGCCTGCCGAGCGAGAATCTGACTCCTATCCAAACAGACGGCGTCGCGGCGTTCGTGGCGCAACTGGGCACCTGGGCAATTCGTATTCAGCACTCAGCATCATTTCACAAAGCACGAACGCATGATACCTACCTCCTACCTGTATGATTGCTTAAGGTACAGGTCGGTACCTTATTGACCTACCAGAACGACCTCCACCTCAGGCATCGTGCAGTTGCGGAGATGGGCACCTTGATTCCTGATTCGAGTCACACGTGCCTGTCCACTGTTGTGACCCACAGTCGATCCAGCCAATGGGAGGGAACCATTCGAGCAATCTGCTGTGCGCGATTGCAGACAGGTCGATGCCGTGAGCTGAATCCTGAATTCCTGATCTTCAGATGAAGACAAATAATAATAAATCAAGTAATGTCACTACGAGGTATGCCCATCAAGGACTACCTGAACTATCAGATGGGCTAGAAGGTACCAAGTCCGTTCAACACCGACGGAACCCATTTCGCAACAGGCGCGAGTGTCACACTAACACCGCCGGTCCGGTTTCACCATTGCTGTTCTCTGGACGGGAAGATGTGGTTGGCTGGGGAAAGTACCACTCTTTCCACTGGCAGACTTCCACTTCAACTTCGTCAATCGGGCAGTTGTCATCTCTGCGTGGAAGCTGCGATGGTCGTCGAGCTGCATCCACCGCACAACTGCACGTTTAGTAACTAACATAGAAACTCCCGACGCTCTGTTGTCTGCTTGCTCCCAAAACCCGAGGGAGACCTTCATGCCGATTACAGCACCTTGTAGCTGCGTAAGGTGGCCAAGACGTTGCCGTGATCATTCGCGGTTGCTAGGTGGTATGAATGCCAGCAACGCTGGATACACAGCTTCCACCAGGTAACAAGACCAGATTAGGTGGTTGTCGTGTACCAACTCAGGCTGGCACGTGTGATATGAAAGCGCTGTCTCGGAGCATCGACCCGATTACCGTCCTTGGATGATTGGATTTAGATCGTGTCCAGCGCACCATGTGGGAGCACTGCCGACTGCCAAGCATCTGTAACTCATTGCGCAAGAACGAGATCTTCACTCTCGTTCGTACAGTAAGTTAGTGCATATCACCAAAGAACTTGATTCGAGATCAACTTCGAAGTGGTCAATACCCCCCAAAGCGACAGGCATCCAATGTCTCGAGCAGAGACAAACCCAGATCCTTGCGAGATTCTAGACTCGGGCCACTCGGCCATCGAATTTCCTGCATATTGCTCAATACGAACTCAAAATGCAGCACCAATATGAGTTATATGACGAGGTGAGGCGGACGCGCACCCGAGTGACCCAAGCGGATTGAACTCATGCTTCGTTGGCAACGGCGTGAGGAGTGTCGTCTCAAATCCCTCTCGAAGGTCCCATCATGTCTGCGTGTCATCTGGCAATCATGAGGCAAGCAGGTCCCTTCAAGCTGGCAGGACGTCCTATGCTTCTATTCGTCGTGACCAGCGAGCCGATTGGCATTCAACTCATTGCTCCTCACTCGGACTCTCCATTTGCCCGCCGCATCTCGGAGGCCGCCACTAAACCCAGGTGCTTGATTTGCGACAGAGTAGGCGCCTTCCTCATCCGCATCTCAGCCTTTGCCATGGTCTTCGGCAATGGGTCTTTGCCCGCCAGTCTCTCTTCAAACATGTCGACTTCAATGTTGGCATTTCTTGCGGCCCGAACAATGGTCGAGAACTTATCCATGAAGGAAGCACCCGTTCGCGCAACAGTCCACAGGCCAATCATTACATTCAAGACTGTGACACCAATCGCGACACCGTAGGCGAGCCACAGCTTGTCCGACTCGTAGCTGTAAACATTGCCAAACAGGTCGAATGTGACATCGACCTGTCCTGGAGCGAGCGGACTGCTGGCATTATATGTCAAAGCTGGAGAACTGGCCATGGACATGGTGATGTTAAAATAAAGTTCCTCCATGACTTGAATCAATGGCCGGCGTGCATCAGAAGTCCATGTCGGCAAGAGACTGGTAGCTTGGTCAAAAGCAAGACCAGATGTCTTATTTGTGAGTGACTGAGCCGTCTGCTGGGCGAAGTTCAAAGCTGCCATCTCATTCGTGTTGGCCAGAACAGTAGACAGGATCTGCGTAGAGTACCCGATAGTTGTATTCTCCGACATTGGTACCCTCGCAAGTCCACGACTGCCATTGTTGCGGTTTGTAGCACCTAGCAGGAAAGCCATCACGCCTTGCTGAATGGCAGCGTAGGACATCAGCTGCATCGAATGTACTGCGTCTTCTGTTATATTGGTGACATCGAGAGGCACTTTGTTCTGGGCATTGAACCGTGACATCAAGAGCGGATAACCCTCACTTGCTTCGAGTTGCAAGACGGGGGTATCGTTGCCCCTCATCAATCCCGTTGCATTTTTCATGTCCAAGACCTCAATTTGCTGCTGCTGATTCAGCCCATCGAATTTGAAGCCCAAATGATAACTGGTAGGAATGACGCTGCATCTAATCAACGTTGCATCCTCCCAATACCAGTCGTATAAGATTCGCTTGTAATCTGCATCCTTGACATCATCGGACCAGTGTGGAAATAGATCTCGTTGAGCATTATAGTCGTATTCGGTCCTGGGAAACACTGCCATAAAGACGTCGACGCCAGATCCTTTCCAGTACGGCACCCGCGCCGAGTTGTCCTGAAGTACCCACACACCGCTGCGCTGGCTGTCTAACTTGAAGGCGTATGGCTCGGTGTCGTTGGATTCTGCTGACCAGGCCACATACGAGAACATCTGGGAATCCAGCGATAAGGACGAGGTGTAAGATGTCCAGTTTAGTAGGACAGAGCCCATGTTCTCCTTGATTGCTTCACGCAAATCATTATCAACATCATTACAGGAAAGCCGTGGTGCATCGAATTGCACCTGCCATGAAGCATTAGTCCCCGGCGCCTCAACCGGAAGGATAGTCCCAGCTGTTGCAGCGGCATAGGCGATCCTCGAAACCTCTTGGATAGGCCAGTCGTAAGCCAATCTTCCGTTCCCTTTCCATCCTCCCCAGTCAAGCATACAATAAGCTAGGCTTTTGAACGCCGGCTGAGGCACAAACTCCGAACGGATAGGAGATGGCTGAATTCGATCAATCACGACATTCAGGCTCGCTGGACTGATGATAGCTGCAATCGGCAACAACCAACACGTCAACGCCATAAGCGTCAACAATGGATATCTCCAATAGCTCGCGAGGCATCCCAGACTCCACAAATCATCCAACCCTCCGAACCAGTTATCCAGAACTTCCAGTTTGAATGCCTTTTGGTTGATGACTCCGAAAAGCAATTGCATATAAGCCGTACTGCAAGCCAATATAAGGCTGGCCTTAACAACAAAAGCGAATGCTGTGCCAATTGCAATATTGACTTGCTGTTGCGTCGTAGTCCAACTCACAAGCTTGATCGGATGCGAAGAGACTGCAGTCCCGGCCAGCGAAGAGTAGAAGGCGTGGTGAGCAATCGCAAGAGCAACACCGATGATGAGAGAGGAGAGCATCAAAGCCGGGATGCGCCAGTGGGGTCCATGGTTGCGAGACCGTTTCATGTCGTCGGAGTGAATATGTAGCACAGATGTATGAATGGACAATGGAATCAAAATTGCTAAAGATACAGTGGTGATATGTGAAGAGTAGTATATACCAGTAGGTGCTTCATGGGCATGGATAGATACCTGTAGCTTGGGCGGCTAAGTTTGGGATAGGTGCCTCTTGGCTCTTGCTTGCATGCAGATTGGGCCTGGTATAGTTCCTTGCTTGCATGCAGACTCGTGGGCCCTAGCATATTTCCGTGCTTGCATGCAGACTCGTGGGGCCTGGCGTCTTTCGAGCTCCAACTCTTCTGGACGCATTTGCGGTCCATCTCCGGAGAATCTGATCCTCAGCCAATGTGGATCGTTGTCGATGCGCTCTGCACACTGCCCTTGCAACTTGTGTTGTCACTGCTGTGGTGTGTCAGTTACTGGAGCACGATTAGCCTCCACGTCATGTCGTGGTTCTGCGGGAGTCTTTCACAGAGGGCGGACAGCTCTATGTTGGAGCACAATGCAGATTTCTTCTGACTGCGAGGTCCGTGATGCAGCAAGTGGCGGTATGTTGTAATTTGTGGTGTGGTGTTGGTATAATTGAGACGGCAGAAGGTGGAAAGAAGCCTAAGAACTTAGACGGGAGGAGGCGGAGAAAACGGGGCGAGGCGAGGCACGCCAAGAGCGAGCGTCATTGGCCAGCCTCAACTGGGATGATCGACATAGCTACAGAGACTTACCCTAATGCTGAGCGGCATCCTACCTCCTACCGGTACCTCCTATGCGCACGCTCGTGGTATCATAAGCATCCCATTTTCATTTTCCATCCGCAACGCCGCGCTTACAACTAATGCGTCATCAACTAGCAGTGTCCTGCCAACCATGAGGTATACCTCCTGCATTACCCCAACATGACCTGCTGAAGAGCTGCCTTGCCTTGGGCATCCAGCTTCTCGTTGACGAACTGCCCGATCCGGCCGTTGTGCCTCTGATCCGCTTCGCGCAGCGTTGTACCAACCCAAATCTTCACATCCTGCACCTCTGGCCAGGGGTCTTGCGAGGGCTTCTTGCAAGTGTTGAGCTGTGTGAAGGCCGCTCCGAAGCCCAGCTCATCGACATCGCGATCTTCAATGATGTTGTCGTCAGCAGCTGGTGGCAACGGAGGGTTGATCAGCAGCTTCAGGAGAGCTTCGCAAGTGATTGTCCAGCCACGCTTGGCGTATCTCTCCACAAATGCCTGACTGTCTGCCAGTGTTCGAGTGAGCGATAAGCAAGCTGTTTTCCGGTCGAATGGTCGGCTCAACTTCTGTGTGTCTGGGAGAATGATTCCGGTGTAGAGCGGTGTGAAGGCATTGGCTTGCACAGCGTCTGCTTTCGCAACGAAGAAGTCTGCGCCCAGACCTTGATCGACGAGAGCGGACACCAAATGGTAAAAGCGCACAAAGCGCAGCGTGAACTGCTCGGTCTTGGTGTTAGTCAGGCGGTGAAACATGAGCTGGAGAATTGTGCTCCAGTAGCTCTCCAGTGTGCTTGGTGGGAAGCTCTTGACGACTGTTTCGATAATGTCCATCGCATAACCTTCGTATGCTTTGCTGGCGACCAGTTTCTGAAAAACCAAAAGCACTGCCTCTGTTTGGCCAGCAGCGGCGATTTGCTGGGCACCACGAGGAATAATTTCGATGAGCAGACGAGTCAATGCTGGCACATTGCCCTTGTTGTCCCACATGCTCGGAGTGAGTATTGGTCCGACGAGCTGTTGAAACAGTGGAGAAATCGTCCCGGATGGGCTGCTCGCCACGATCTGAGCATAGAGCTGGAAGACGTAAGGTGTGAACTCGTCGACCGATGACTGGAGTACCTCCATGAATACCGGGAACAGCGTGCTCTCAATCTTCTCTGGCTGATTCGGACCAGCAAACCGGATAGTGGCGCCAAGCGACTCGAAATGATAGTAGTAGAAGCCTGGGTTCGAGGGGTTGTGGCGTATTACTTTGGTAATATTCACGAGATTGGTGAGGACCAGATCAAGGATCGAAATGACACCATCGCGAATGACAATCAGCACCCGCATCACACACTTCATCAAGAACTCATTCTCTTGAACCTTTTCGGGCCTGGTATCCTTGGTGATGAGTGTGAACAGATGCTGTAGCAGGTCCTTTGCCAGCGGAAGTATGCTCTCGCGCGGAATGACCGGCTGTCGTTGATCGTTGGTGAGGTACAGAGCGCGATCGACTGCTACAGCAGCGTAAGTGTAGACCACATAGTTGGAGGAGTTCAGGTGCTGAACAAGCAGTGGAAATGCTGCCTGCCACTGATCTGCCGAGAGGATGCTGCGAAAGATGTACAAATACTTGATCGCGTCGACTTTGAGGAGAGGCTCGGCGTTGGGGTTCGTTAGGTCTTCTGCGATGTTTGTCTGAAAAAAGTCGATCACATCGACATTCGGGTTTACGCTGAGTACGCCCTTTGCGGCAGTAGCTGTGCCCTTGGCTGCGATGGAAGAGAAAAGGTGGACCGCCGTATCCTTCGACTTCCAGTTCTCGCTGCGGTCTTTTGCGTATTCGGAGAGAAAGTGGTTGATGTATCGTGTGACCACATCTGTGACTGGCTTTTCAAACTGTTCTTGCAGTTTCCGTAAAAAGTTCGTGGCAGCTCTGCGCCTCGTATCTTCATCTGAGCCCTCTAAATCTCGCCGGATGTACTCAATCGGTTCGTCCTCAAACGTCTCGATGTCCGATTCTCGTAACGACAAATTGGGTATGACCACTTTCTCCGTGACTTGTCCCAGCACGTCAGCATTGTTGAAGCTTTGCGCGTGCTCTTGTATGCTCGCAATGGTGGTCAAGAACTCCAATGCCCGGCTGACTACCAAGTCGTACTTGGCCTCTGGTCCAATATTCGTCAAGAATGCCCAGGACGTACCCACGAACTGGGGCACATGTGACTTGAACTCGTCATCGTATTTGCGCGTATACAAATTCAACACTTTGAACACCCCTGCTCTTACGTACTCGAGAGGGCCTGCCTCGGACTCGTCTTCGGTATTCAATGCAGCGTTTTCGTATGTTAGGTACTTGTGTAAGAGCCCCGAGACCGCAGGCAGAGCCTCCTCGAATTGTGGTGGCATATCGTGCGTTGACAGGTCGTAGACGAGCTTGAGGATAAGATCGAGGGTCGCATAGTGCGCCTTGAGCACCTCTGGGTTGCTCTGGTTTTGAGTGATCTGTCGGTCGGTGTTTTCCCACAGCTGCAGGAATGGACTCGCAAATTTGGAGAGGACGTGGTTGATCTCGGTGTACAGATCGTCGGATCGATAAAGCGGCTCCCAACGCTTGAAGATGGAGTGAGCGACCTGGAGGACACCATTGTTGACAGTAGCATCGTCGGGCGTCAGTCGTGAGACGAGGTCATCGACCAAAGTGTTCCATTGTTCCCAAAAGTCGCTGTCTGCAATGACGCTGATAGCATCACCCAGTTGCGCCTGAATCGTGGGCGGCACTCTGACCATCAGGCCGATGAGCTCGCTTTTGATGGTGGTGACCTCGTTCGCAGGCAGTCTGTGCGTGCCATTCTCGTCGACCCAATTCCTCTTGACAAAGTTCTTGAAGAACAGGGCGCTGGCGAGTCGGGTGGCCTGAGGGAAAGTGTCTGTGGCAACGATTTGCAGCAGGGCGAGCGAGAAGGAAGGCTTCGTCTCTTCGGCTTTGAGGGACGACTCGGCTGCGAGGAAGAAGGGATCAGCATCATGTCGCGTCTGCGATACTCAGCATACATGTATGTGGTGATCACATGAGCTGTTCCGACGTACCTTGAGCTCGCCTCGTGGGGTCCAGACTGGCGCTGAGCAGATCAGCCACAGCCTGCAAAGACACGGCCATTGTGACTAGAGATGTGGGAGAAGGGAGGAGGGAGGAGGGAGTGGAGGGAGTGGAGAGGATGAGGTGGTGGTGGCAGACAGAAGAGAATAGAAGAAGAGAGGAAGAAGCTCTCCTCCAGTCGTTGCTCAGCGAGACACACGCCCACCAAACAACCTGAGAGACCGACTTTAAGCTTTTTAGGCGAGAGACCTCCGAGCCGACAGACCAGGGACCCCTGTCACGGAATTAAGGCGCCGTTAGACACAGATACCTTAGGTACCTACTACCTCAGGTACACATGTGAATGCCTACCTCCTACCAACGTAACACCACGCCACGCCACTTTCGCGACAACCACATACTGCTCCGTCTGTTTCGCTCCCGGCCTGCAACCGCCACCTCGAGATACACTGCCTACAATACCTAGGTACCGGATTGCCTGCACACGGATCACTCACTCGTTCTACTGTATCATGGATATTGTATAACCTGTTCTAGCCTTCAGTCTTCCTCGATCGGTTTCACGCGCCACGGCATCACGATTGACGATTGACGACCGCGACCACAAACCACACCACACTGTCCACGATGGCGGGCTCGGAAGCTCTGGCGCGGCTACGGGAGCAGACGATGAGCAGTCTAGAGGATGAGGAGGCAGTCACCGTCAACACTCGCGCTCTCATCGACAAAGTGCTTGCGCGATACTCGGGCGAGTGGACAACTCTCAGAGAGCTCATCCAGAATGCGGCCGATGCGCAGGCGCGGAAGGTCACCATCCGCTTCGAGACATTGCCGTCTCCGACTGTGCCTCTACCTCAGTCTCCAGACTCTGGGGAGCATTTGAAACACACGATACTGCACCACACGCTGAAGACGCTGGTCGTGTCGAACGATGGCGAGCACTTCAAAGAGACGGACTGGCAGCGGCTCAAGCGGATTGCGGAGGGCAACCCAGATGAGACCAAGATTGGCGCTTTTGGTGTCGGCTTTTACAGTGTGTTTGCGGATTGCGAATCTCCATTCGTGAGTTCCGGAGCCCAGACGATGGCTTTCTATTGGAAGAAGGACTCGCTGTTCACGCGGCGAGGCAGGCTGTCAGATAGCGAAGTGCAAGGTACCACCTTCCTGCTGGACTATCGAAGTCAGACAACACCTGTTCCGCAACTCCTGAGCATATGTCAATTTCTCGCCACCAGCTTGACATTCGTTGGCCTAGAGTCCATCGAGCTATATCTAGATCAATGGAACATCCTTACTTTGACCAAGAAGATGGCTCCCGCTGCAAATGTCAAGATCCCAGGTGACGTCGACCCTAAGACGAGAGACGGTCTCATGAAGATTACAGATGTGGAGTATCAGAACGCACAAATTGATGCACGGTGGATGAACGCAGTAGGCTGGAATCGCCGGTCACAATCATCGACTACCATAGCTGCACAGGCGCCGACCGATACTGGAACCAGCTTGCGATCTTTCTTTGGGAGGATAACAGGAAGTGCCATTGCATCAGCCACTACTCGCAAAGCTCAGCGTGAAGATGACGCGCTCCAGCAGGCCATTCTGGAAGATATAGCCGGCTGCAGTACCGCTACCGTATTTCTACGTATAAGCACTGTCAGCATCTTGACCAATGTTAGCCGTCAGCTATCTGCTGAACTTGAACGTGCCACGAAGAAGCCACCGCCCAAGCGCACCCGGATCTCAATCCTCACATCGTCCTACGACGAATCTGCCGCGTCATTGAGCACATCATCAGGAGGCTCCTCGAAGAAAGCGGCAGACATCTTCGCATCAGTATTGCCAACGAAAAATGGCAAGATCTTCATCGGCTTTCCGACAGCGCAGACAACTGGACTGCTGGCCCATATATCTGCACCGTCAGTCATTCCGACTGTTGAGCGTGAGAGCATAGACTTGAACGCTCGTTATGTTCGCGACTGGAATGTAGAGATGCTTCGTGTGGCCGGGATCGCTTGTCGAATAGCATACACAGGTGACATGGTGGAGCTTCGGGTCAAGATTGAGCGAAACATGGCGGCTGCTGGACGCAGCAAGGTAAACAGCGACGACATCTCGGCAGTGATGCCATCGGCCGTTCATACGTACAAGCAGTACAACTTCCTGGAATCCACCCCTTCCTTGAAAGTCGGACAGTACATAGAAGAAGCGTTCTGGACGTGCAACACAAAAGCCAGCATCGATGTGCTCTCTACAAGGGGTGTTCTACCCAGTCATCAAGTCCGCGTGGCTACAGAAGACCTGAGCTTCGTCGAGGGCATTCCAGTCATTCCAGACGAGCTGATGCACAAGGCGAACGAGTTTTTGACCAAATTGCGCGACTATGGCCTTCTTTCCGACATTACCACGGGTGATATCAAAAAGGAATTGGAAGCGCAGGCTCTTACCGAGAAACAACTGACCGAACTGCTCAAATGGGCTTGTAACAAGGTATCCAGACAAGAAATGGATTCTGATGCTGTGCAGATGCTATTTGATGGCACAGTCGCGACCATCAGTGAAGAGTTCGTAAACTCCTCTGGCAGTCCTGTGCTGCAACTTGGGCAGATCAGCACCTTTGTGAATACCGCCAAGATACCAGTCGATGTTCCCACGCCGCCACAGACTGCCCCCTTTCGGATTACGAAAGGACTAGCACCATCCCAGCTACAGTCGATTGGTTGGAACGAGCTTCAAGTTGTGCCTTGGCTGCGCTGGATCGTTGAGAGTGATGGTAGCGGCTTCGGAGAGACAGAGAGTCTAACGACAAGCCCAACAGTTGCTTCGCAAGTTCTTCCGGTCATTTCTCGAGGGTGGGATGCATTGTCACAGTCATCCAAGCAGTCTGTGCAAGAATTACTCATCCCACGAACTGTGATACCTACCAAACTTGGAATGCGAAAGCCTCCACAGGCTTATTTCGCGAGTGTCAGGCTGTTCGACGATCTGCCGACCATCACGGGACTGCAAGGGGTCAAGGAGAAATTTTTGAACGCGCTTGGCGTCCGCAAAACAGTGGAGCTGAATGTGGTATTTGACAGACTCATGGCCAAATCTACACCTGGTGCCGCCGAAGAAGGTAAATGGTCCCATGTAGATCTCATCAAGTACCTGGTCTCGGTGAAGGACGACATCCCCACCGAAGATATGAAGCGTCTCCAGCAGACTCCAATGTGCCCAGCAGAAGTGCATAGTGGCGACCAGTCTGTTAAGACCGCATTGTACCGTCTCTCTGAGCTGTTTGAGCCAGACGACAAGATTCGACGCTTGACGCTTCCAGTCCTCCAGTGGCCGGGACAGTATCGTGCCAACACACCAGAGGGTAGATTTCTCAGGTCGCTCGGGCTACGAACTCACCCGTCTGTGCCGGATCTCGTGAAGATACTAGCTAATGCCGCCGTGGGCAGCGAGCTTCAGAAGAATGCTATCGAGTATTGGATTGCAAATGCTTACCAATTTGGCTACCAGAAGCATCCTGTCGCGGAAATTCATTCTGCCTTCCTCCCGGTCGAGTCACTCCCTGGGGAGAAGCCGAATATGGTCGGGAAGCCGTCACAGCTGTATGCCAATCCAAAGGCGTCTATCCTTGGATTCCGCATACTGCGCCAAGACCTGGTCCAGCATCATGCTCTCTTTGGTGTGGCGATAGATCCGCCTATTGACAAGTGCGCCGAGAAATTGATCAAAAGCCCTCCAGCCAATGCCTCCCAGGCTAAGATCATATTCAGCTACTTTGCGGGCAGACTTGCCGAAATCGGTCCCAATGGTAATCTGGCAGAGAGGCTGAGCAATGCGCCTATCGTGCCTGTCGTTGATGGCACCCGCCGTGAGAAAGCCTCGCAGACGAAATTCGTCCCGCCGCGCAGCTGTTATTTGGGCGACGGCGAGACCTATGGCGACATCTTTGACTTTGTGGACTTCGGTCACGAGGCGAACACGTTCTTGCTCAGAATCGGCACAAAGCACGAGCCCAATGGTTTTGAGCTTGCAAGTATACTGGTGCGACAGCCTGGCCGACTTCTGGAAACCCTGGGCCATGATAAGTACCTCAATTTGCTCCGCAAACTTGCAGAGAACGCAGCCAATCTTAAAAAGGACAGAGCGCTGTGGACCGGCTTGAAGAGCTCGTCTTGCTTACTAGCTGAGAAGCTCGTTCGTTCGGGCGAGACCCACGATGATGAGAAAGGCGAGCTTGACGATGAAGAAGCCACCTTCAAGGAAATTCATTTGGCGAAGGCAGCCGACATTGTCATCGTGGATGACATTACTGTCTATCGACTCTTTCAGGGGAACCTCTTGGCGGCCCCGCAGGAAGAGGTCTTAGAGGCCTTGTACAATTCTCTGGAGACCCCCTCGCTAAGCCAACTCGTTGAGACTGATCAACGTATGGGTGCTCTGCTTCGAGATCAGACGCCGGGAACGATTCTGCAGAAGCTCCTAGTTGAGCGCTGCCGGTTATTTTTGCACGATCATCCACCGGAAGTCATCAGACACGATGCCAAGTGGCTCGAGCAGAGCATGACTGTAAAAGTGACGGAGTTCCTGCAGGTTACTCGGAGGCTTAAAGGCTTTAGAGGCCTGCAACACACCGACAAGAAGACGGCTGCCCTGCATCGCGAATCCAAGAAGGACGCCACGCTTTTCGTGACAGCCAGATACGACCTCTACGAGGTCAGTCGAGCAGTCATGCCTGTGCTACTGAAGAGGCCTAGACAACAGGACTTTCTAGCCCTAGAGACGATCCTAGAAAGCGATCTTCGTAGACTAAAGGTCAAGGGCTACAATGTCGACCGCATTTTGAGACAGAAAGCTGCCGAGTCCAGGATTGCCGAGTCGGAGAGGCAGAAGCGCGCCGAGGAGCAGAGACTGCTTGCACAAGCCGATGCACAGACAATGCCTCAACAAGCCGATGCACAGACAATGCCTCAACAAGCACCAACTGCGAAAAGCATTGTGCCATCGCAGCCGCAGCATGACCCGCAGCCCGAGACCCCTGACAGGACGTTGTCCATGCCAGGCTCTTTC
Source organism: Sphaerulina musiva SO2202 (assembly GCF_000320565.1). NCBI lineage: Eukaryota > Fungi > Ascomycota > Dothideomycetes > Mycosphaerellales > Mycosphaerellaceae > Sphaerulina > Sphaerulina musiva. The sequence continues at coordinate 1,507,506 of NW_016017384.1, forward strand.
GCCGACTCACCGGATCGTCCTAGCTCTTCTGGTATTATGAAGCGGCCTAGTGGTATCTTCAGCAACATACAGAAAGCTCTCGGTCTAAACGCAGGCACCCAAGCCGCGAGTCAGATGCAGAATCCCCTCACGAATGATGCACCTCCGCCGTACGAGCACCGCAGTCCTATGGGACCTCGGAGTGTTACACCTGGTACCGAAGTTGTGACCTCACCTCGTGACATCAACGAGAATCTGCGAAAGGCCATCAAGGCTACGCGCGAGTACAACTCTTCGACAGTATTCAACCGGCCGCAGACCAACGAGGTCAAAGAAACGACATCTTACTGCGACAGTAGGCCTGGCCATGACCTACAGTACACGGCCGAGCTCGGCAATGGCATCAAGCTCTACCTCGACCGCTCGCACCAAGACGCCAATGCCTTCTTGCAAACTCATCGGGAAGCCATTGCGCTCTTTGTCTCCATACTCTCTGAAGTTGCCAAGATCTTTGAAGTGTCTCCACAGACCGTCCACATCTATCATGACTTATCGGGTGCTTCCATTGCTTTCAACAGTAGCGGGAGCATTTTCTGCAATCTCCGATACTTCATGCAACTCCACATGCCAGATATGGCGAGCCCAGAAGGCAAAGTCGAGGCGCTGGCGTATTGGTACATTACTCTGTGCCATGAGTTGGCCCACAATCTGGTCAGCAATCATGACTCCAACCATAGCTATTACACGGAGAGCTTTGCGGCGTATTACTTCCGACGCATGGTTTCGCTGGCGGGAAGAGTTTTGGCGCAGCAAGGATAGGAGGAGACTGTGGCCAGAACGGAGATGATCAATGTTGATGATGATGATGATGATGATGATACTGCTACGGTTTGGCCTGAGCCGTCGATTTTACATGGGAGAGAAAGGAAGAGGGATCGGATAAAGATTTGGGCTTCTTCTTCAGGAGGAAGAAGGAGGAGTTCAAGAAGCTTGCGATCCAGAATCAGTTGGGGGAGAAATGCGTGAGTTGCTGCCTCGCGATTCTGATTTTCGGTGCATAGGTAGGTAGCCTTGGTTGGGCGCAGCAGATCATTAGCATTGGGACGAGACACACCACGGCTCACCGTTGATTGAGCCCTGCCTGTTGCATGTAGATAGATAGACACGGTGTATTAGGCTGTATTGTATACCTTACCTAAGGTAAGGTACTTTATGTACTGCGCAGAATGATGCAATGGACACTAAAGACTGTCAAGTTGTCGACAAAGCATGCACGACCACCTACCCTTAAACGTGTGAATGCCGTAGGTACATGATGTACATGTGATTGGTGGGAAGAATCACGAGTCCATGCGACCAAGTACAGTACCTTTCCCACCTGACATATAGGTAACCACGATCAAAAAGGTTTGACCAAAAGCATCCATGTATGCAATCAGGCACACTTGCGTTCGTTGTCCAGGCGAGGTTGCTTAGATGGACAGAAACTAACAGGCAAGCAAGCAAACCTAGGCAGGACTGAAGAGATACTTGAGACTCATTGTCTGGAAATGGTGCAATCATCAGGTAGTTATTATATCATGTCTAATCGAGTTTTACGACCTGCGCAGGTCATTAGGTATAATCAATCGTCCTCCCTACCCAACGCTCTCTACAACCAGTCGACTATCATCGTACCCATCGCAGGGCTGTCCAAAAGGTATACACTTGGGGTCACACACAGTACCATGGGGCGGCAGCTCGCCCTTTTCCATGTAACTTCTCACATGCTCCCAGATACACATGGAAGGTGGGAAGAGTGCACCATGCCCCGCGGCATCCTGCTCGAGAAAGACACTGCCCTTGTAGCGTGCAGCCATCTTCTTCGCGCTCTTCGCAGGAGTCGCGGGATCCAGCCGGTTGTTCACGAATAGAATCGGCACGTCCCCTTCGAAGGGACCATCATAGCGCCATTTGGTGCGCAACGAGTCCGGCCATGACCAGCAGGCAATCTTGAAATCGGCTTGCAGACCAGCAACCTGACTGCCAAAGCGATCTGTGAGATTTGCGAGATATTTTTCGAAACCCGTAAACTGTTCGGAGCGGCCTGAAAATGGTTCTGGGCCATCAGCACAGTGTACCGCCGGGGAGACTTCGCCGCCAAGATACTCCTGTGCCAACATTTTATCGCTGAAGGCCTCTTTGGTGGGAACAGGGCGTCGCCAAAATGGCACACCAGGGTTCTGCTGGGTCGCAAGTTTGCTCAAAAACTTGGCGTAGGCCTTGAAGAATAGGAGCGGTTGATACGTCGTCGTCATAAACCCTTGAAGGAGGTCGCCGCTGGTGATGGGCGAAGCGCGCCCACTCCCTGTAGCATACGCCGGCACTCTGTCAAGAAGATCAAGCAGCTCGTGGAAGCGGGCCTTGACATCTTCGGGGCCCTGGTCTTGTTCACGATAGAAGTCGCATTCGTGCTTACTCAGGAAGCACCTCTCGTAGAAGTACTCGCGAATATCCAAGTGATCGTCTGTGGATGCTTCGTAGCGAGAGATCCAATTTTCCGCATCGAGATTCGCATCTAAGACCATCCTGCCAACATGCTCGGGATACATTGCCGCGAAAACCTGTCCAATAAACGTTCCGTAAGAGGTGCCAAAAAATTGTAGCTTTGGGACTGAGATGGCACCATCGCCGTCGATGGGCTTCTGGGAATCTCCTCTACGGGTCGCCACGCTGTTCTGACTGGAAGACTTTTGCGACTCAATCTTCTTAATGATCTCCAGCACATCGCGTGCCACAGATGCAGTAGACATAAACTGTCGGATATTGTCGCCGTTGGGATACTTGCCGATGTCCGTTTTCGCGCACAGCTCGCCTCGTGCATTTTCGGCAGCCCAATTGAATTTGAGCGCGTAAGGATGAGATGTCAAGCCTCCCACAGCTTCCTTCTGGTCGTACCAGATCTCGGCCTGCACAGCGTCGTCGAAACAGTAGCCATTCGGCACTGAACCGAAGATTCCACGCGGATCGAAGCTGAGTATCTCGTAGCTGCGTGGCCCTTCGAGTTGAGTCTGCAGCTTTTCGGCATTCTCGAGTGCCCATAAGGTACCAGGACCGCCAGGGCCGCCGGGATTGACGATGACGGTGCCAGCATGATTAGGATCCGATGGAGGCACGGTAGCCGGCAAGCGTATCACGGGTAAAGATACGTTATTGGGATTAGAAGAGTCCCGCCAGTCCAGAGGCACCGTCAGCCTCGCACACTGAAACTTGTCATCGTAGCACGAGTGGTAGACCAGCTCCGTGTCACTGGTCAAGGACGACCAATCGAAGGTGGACTTTCTCCCGGAGGCATTGCCGGCGTGGTGGGCGGAGAGAAAGAAAGGCGGAAGGAGGGCATGCACAGCAGAGATATAATACGGGCTGGCCAGGAGAAGCAGGGGGAGAGGTAGGAATACCATCATCATCATGTCGTGAGAAGGAGAGGCGGCGATATTTTGCAGGTGATAAGGGGAAGATAAGAACAACGGCGGGGGCCGATCCCGCGATACTTCTGCCTACCACCTACATCGTGTGACTTGGGTGCTGCACGTGCAAGGATGCAGCGTGGAGCGTGGAGCGTGATCAGTTGGGATGGAGGTATAAGGAAAGGTAGTCTCAATCTGGCGTCGACATGGAGATGCTGGTGAGAACACGAACAGGGCGTGGGGGATGGAGGAAAGAGGAAGAGAAGATGGATGGAAGAAAGAAGAAAGAAGAAAGAAGAAAGAAGAGAGAAGAAACAAGAAAGCAGAAAGCAGAAAGGAGAAGAAGAGGCTTCCAAGCGGGTGCGGCTGTGAAGAAGGTGGACTCGGTTGCACTTCCCCTCAGGTAGGTATGACTTCAATAATGTTATTATAACCGAGGCGGGCTGACTAATATCATACACTGCTACTAAGTTCTAAACAACACTCTGAAATCTTACACTCACGGTGCTACTGCTCACCGCCCGCAGTCATATTGTCATCCCAATCCTACCCCCTTCTCTCGTGCGTCTATAATCGCATTGAGACATTTGCCCACCGCTTCCAAGTCTCCCAGCAAAGTGATATGACCCCGATCAGAGCTGACCACTCCTCCACGAGCCGTACGATAACCTTCCGGAGCCATCGAGGCCTTGGCCAGAACCACACCGTCTCCGCTTGCAAACGCCAATTCGTCGTAACAATCGGCATGCTTGATGGCCCCAATCCCATCCACCTTCGCACCAACCACCGTCGGTGTCGATTTGCCATAGATGACGGCAATGGGAGGGTACGCGTTCGCAGAGTCATGTGCGGGATTGTATGTCAGCTCCTGTTTGAACTTCTTGACTGTCGCCAGAGTCCGTGTCAGGTAGGCGATGGCTGCTTCCCTGGGAATGGTGACGGCAGTTCGTGAAGGCATATCCGACCCGTCCTCGAAATGATTATCGTCGTGTTGCCCATTGTTAATGTTGCCGTTCTCCGTTGCAATCTCACTACTCTTGCCGCCATTATTCATGCTGTCGGGCGCTGCCACGCCTGCAATGTTGGTCGTCTTGGGCGCATCAGTGGAGCTCTTACTGCCCTTGCGCCCCGAGTTGGAAAAGGTTGGTATCGCGTTGGCCACAGAACTCATATACCCAGCGAGACCACTTGGTTTGGCCGCTCCTGATAGCGGCGGGAGGGGGCGTCCTACACATGGTGACAAGCGATGTTCAATCCACGTCTGTGGATCGAAAAAGTCCACGGGATACTCCTCTTTCGTGTGCTTGTCTACGAAGCATCGTCCATCCAGGGGAAGAAGAGCAAAGCTCGTTCTGATCGTGAAATTGACTTGTGCGGTGAGGACGCGACTGCTGAGCAACACTTCATCGCCATTTCGGAGTGGTCCGAGAATGTTGACACAAGTTTGTGGTACACCAGCATATAAAACACCACGGAACAGGTCTGGTCGCTGATTGACCACATGCCGCACGATTAGTCCTCCGAGCGAATGAGCAAGAACAGTGGCTCCTTTCAACTCTCGAGGTGCGCCAGGCTGATTGCATGCGAGGCCCTCGAGGAACTTGGTAAGCTGCTTCGACAAGTATGTAGGATGCAAGCGCCAGTCGTAGCTATACTCATGCACTCGTAGTAGCCCATCTCGGGCATTGTCGCTCGCTCGCAGCCGTTTGAACAGCCGACGTGCGATATCGACAGGGCCAATATGCGTGAGCATCCCCCCTGGGATGATCTTCTCTGTAGCCCTTTCATCTGCGTCCTCCTCCAGTCCGACCTCCAGATCGACCTTCCGAAGATTGAGGCCGACTTTCATGGGCACCCACAGCTGGCGATGCGGTGGCTCAGCTGAACGGAGCACACTTCCTCGATAGCCCCCCAAGATCACGACATCACCTTGAAGCCTTTCAAGTGCACTGTGGAAATGAGGGTGATGGGCAAGGGACTTAGGCAACCCAGAATCGGTGGCAGCGGCTCGAGCAGAAGTGTAGAATTGGCGCGTCATGGGGTCCACAGGCTTCTCTGCTGATTTGGTGTTTCGGAAAGAGCCAATCCGACTACCGTATTTGGCAAGAGACGAGTTTGAACGTTCACGGCTGAGAAAATCAGGCGTGAAGCTGGAAACATTGAACGTAGAGATGGATGGCATGCTCGGCATGTTAAGTCGCGAGTCTTGTAAGCTGTCTTTGACCGCCTTGATTCTGCTGTTGACCTGCTCAGATACATGCTCGAAGCGGCTGTCATCACCAAGACTTGACACAGTGGACAAGGCACGTTGCAATGGTAAAGCATTGTCTGAAGTACTCCTCCGCAGCAGTGGTACTGGTTTCGATGATATATGCGTGAGCTGGAGATTGCTTGGCAGGCCCTCCGTCTTTGCTTGCCCTTCTTTTCCAAGGTCTGCAGGTTTGGCTTCCTGGTGAGGAACGACTACGCTGCGCTGGGATGCTGCCCCTGGTGCTTCGTTATGCACTGTTTCTCCCAAGCCTTCTGACGTCTTTGCACGAGCGCGGTAGTGCAGATTAGAGCTGTGTTTCGATGAAAGTGAACTCTTCCTTGAGAGCTTGTCGCAACCTTGAACACCATCACCGGCAGCAGACGAGGATGAACCGATTGAAAATTTCTTCGGCTTCAAGGGGAAGCTGGAGAACAGCGATTTGGAACGACTTTCGGGCCCAGACGATGCTCTACGTCTGTTAAACGAGAATCCATCCCGTAGTAGTGACCTGGTGAAACTCCCCCTGTCCTTCTCGGAGTCCCTTGTGCCGGGCGAAGGTGAGCAAATAGGGGGCCTGGTCAGTGGAGGTTTCGCTTCCGGCACGGGAGAGTCTATTCTTCGTCCATCGACTTGTTCTGAATCCGCTTCGACTTCCTGTACATCTTCTTCTTCTTCGCCACTGGGTGACTCGGTGATTGGAGGCGACTCATGATCAAACGCTCCATCGAAATAACTTCCCGATTGTAGAGCTGCAGCTTTCTCTACAGCTGGTGTTCTGGGCGATAAGAGCCGTGTCTGCTCCCGCCCAATGCTCACGCCAATCGCCGCACGATCATCAAAGTCAGGCTCCGCGTCAGGTCCCAGCGACTCGTCCTCTGAAGAAGTCGCATGATCTGCCAAGATGGAGTTGTACTGAATATCGGCCAAGGCTCGAGACACGGTGGCTGGCCGCTGTTGGTCCGTCGCTGCACACATTGTTGGGAGCGCAAGAGGCAAAATTGCACATAGGTCCGTCCGATTGATGCGGTGCAGTGAGAGCGATCTAGATGCTCCCGGCCATGGCGATGAGTGATAGGAGATATTAATCTCGGTAGCTATACTGTAGGGTGATCTCAGGATGGCTAAGGATTCTCAGTGGCAGTGCTTTGTGTTCGGCCGCATGTTCCGGTCGTTTGAGTGCGATCCTGTCAGCAAAGCGAGCAAGTACGAGCGAGCAAAGTACGAAGATGACCATCCCAATTCAGATGTTTCCATGCACTTCTAATCTCTACGGCCTTCATGTCATCGCACTTGCAGGCCATCACAGCCACCGCTGCATTGCCGCTCTGCCGTCGCCGCCGCGGACGTAAGGTTGTTCTAGCGACGGGGCCATTGCACAATTCACTGCACCACAAAGATTCATGTCTTCCATGCACAAACAGAGAGCGTTGCACGAATCCGTAACTAATATAAGGACTCCGATTTCTGCAGGGGAGCAATAGCCCGCGGGAACTGTACTTTACCTACTAAATACTGGCTATCTTGCAGCAAAGCTACCTGCCTTAAAGGAGGTACAGTACCAGACTACCTCCTAGGTAGGTAAGGTAGCTCACTAGGTATTCACTAGTAGGTGGTACTGTACTTGCGGCAGGAAAATTCGTCTGCACAAATAATAGTGCAAGGGTGTTCATGCCGGCATGTTCAAGCGCCGTAGGCCGAAACAGCAATATAGAATTAGACGGCGTCAGCTTCGGGGATCGACCATCTTTTAATCGATGATTATCGGCGGCGCCTTTGTTACGAACTTACGAACCTCGATACAGCTACCTACTGGAATGGACTGTACTGGACTCAAAGATTGCAACAGAACAATAAGTTATTTCATACAGCATAAGGGCGCCATTCAGCATAGAATGGTAGGTAGGATGTACTCCCCTCCAACCGGCTGACAAGGGCACCAGCTACCTACTGACGTAAATTGCGATTGTGACACCGTCCTGGTCAGCACGACAGCACCTGAGGCAAACTTGAGGGGCCCAAGGGCTGGCGCGCCTGCTGGCTTTGAGTATCTGCTGGATCTCGAGCAAGAGTTCACAATGTGTGAGTGCGACCATGATTTTGCTTGCTCGGTATAGCGCTGTATCGGTCCCCAATCATGGCCTGATGCGCTGCGACTAGTCCTCCGCCACATTGTGTGTCCTCTTCAATATGCATCCTCTTCCAACCCTCTTTTCGTATGTAACAGGTCAGCCAGAGGACATGGACGTAATCGATGGTGCTCGGGTGTCGACGCCAGTGCGGCAAGAGAAGGTAGGCGTTGGCGTCACTGGGCCAGGTAGCTCAACGGCGCCGCATACCAGTGGGCATGTATAGATAGATACATGTATGTGTGAAGTCGAAAGATGGGAGGGAATGGAATGATAACGGAGGGTCTGAGAGCAGGCCCACGCCCACTCCCACGCCTCCAACTTCCCTTCTCGGCGTCGGGGCTATTTCAATCAAGGCGAGGCCAAGCCATCTGACGCACACACTCTAAATTACCTCTCCTACGGCGGCCCCGATATCGCCAAGCAGGCCAGTCCCGGCGGAAAAAGCAAAAGCAGAAGGGAGTGTCCTCGCTGGCCGCAATCCGCCTTTTGCCTACCATCCAACCGTTCCCTCGACACACCTCCTCCACCCTGATATCATGATTCGCCACCTGCTGCCGTCCATGGACCCAGCCTACATAATCAGCTGCTTTGACACGATGCATCCCGTCACCCTCCCGAATCCACAACCGCTAGCCTGTCGCGTGGCCGCCCTCAAAATGGGGTCGACTGCCGCCAGTCTGCGCCCTGCATCTTGAGAGAACTTGGCCTTGGGACACACACACGTCTGTCTCGACTTCACCACTCCTCCCCCCTCTCCCCCCTTCCCGCCATGTCTGCTCGACGAGCGAGTCTCGTCGCCGATGGCACTCACCTCGCCGCCCTCGGTGTCCAGCAAGAACTGAAACGGAACTTCTCTCCGCTGTCGATGCTGGGCTTGGCATTTGCCATTCTGAACTCATGGACTGCGCTTAGCACTGTAAGTTGATGGACAATGCGAAGGCATTTCTCTTCTAGGTGTCTCACGAAGCTTGAGCCCATGGCGGTGGCAAGCTCAAAGACACATCCCATCAAGTCATTCTCATGCTTTTCCGCGATACTTGCTCACTCTCGACCTGTCCATTGTTAGTCAATGTCGCTGGCGCTGCCATCGGGAGGCCCCGTGAGCGTGATCTGGGGCCTCGTTACAGCAGGCATCTTTAACCTGTGCTTGGCTACCTCGCTTGCAGAGTTCCTCAGTGCATACCCCACTGCGGGAGGTCAGTCTCCTCGCGTACCGCGAGATGATCGAGTTTGATATGGATACGGGATGCCCACTGACAAGCACAGGCCAATATCACTGGGTACACATCATCTCATGGCCCAGCTGGAAGCCTCTTCTCTCCTGGATCACTGGCTGGATCAATGTCTTTGGTTGGATGGCGCTGACAGCGACGGGAGGGCTACTGGGCAGTCAAATCATCATTGGCATTATCGCGATCTACGACACCGCGTATGTTGCGCAGAGATGGCATCAGTTCTTGATCTACATCGGCTACAACATTTTCGCCATGCTGTTGAATGCATTCGGAAACTCGATCTTACCATTAGTCAATAAGACTGCTATCATTTGGAGCATCACGGGCTTCGTGGTGATATCGATCACTGTTCTAGCATGCGCTTCGCCGGACTACAGCTCCGGCGACTTTGTGTACAGAAGTTTCATAAACGAAACTGGATGGCCCGATGGAGTGGCATGGTTGCTGGGGCTTCTTCAAGGCAGCTTGGGTTTGACAGGCTACGATGCGACTGCACACATGATAGAGGTAATAATAAGTCTCTGGCGAGACGACCGTGATAGCGTACTGACTTCGAGCAGGAAATTCCCAACGCAGCTGTGGAAGGCCCCAAGATCATGATATACTGTGTGGCAATTGGTGCATTCACAGGCTTCGTCTTTCTCTCGTGCTTGCTGTTTGTGGCAGGAGACATCAACCAAGTTATCGAATCCTCCGCTGGCCCGCTCAATCAAATCATCTACAACGCAACCGGAAGCAAAGCAGGCATGGTCTGCCTCCTTATATTTCCCCTCGTCTGCTTACTATTCGCGACAATTTCGATCATGACGACCTCATCGCGAATGACATATGGTAAGACCCCTGCGGCCCAAGACAAAACACTTACCTTACTGATTCGAGTAGCGTTTGCTCGTGATGGCGGTCTTCCATTCTCTCGAGTTTTTGCCCGCGTCCACCAGCGGCTCGATGTGCCTTTGGAATCTCTGGGCCTGACAGTAGTCGTTGTATTAATCTTCGGCTGCGTCTTCTTAGGATCGACCAGCGCTTTCAATGCCATTACCAGTGCATCAGTTGTAGCTCTTGGGCTGTCCTACGGCATTCCAATCATGATCAACTGCCTCCGCGGACGAAAGCAGCTACCTCCAACGCGAACATTCATCCTTCCAGAGTGGTTCGGATGGACCATAAATCTCATGGTAAAATGCATTTTCAAGTGAACGATATCAAGATCCAACTGATACGTGATAGGGCATTGCTTTTGTGATCGTTACGACCGTCCTCTTCGTCTTCCCTCCCGAACTGCCAGTTACTGGTAGCAACATGAACTATTGCATCGTGGCTTTTGCTATCGTTTTCATCATCAGCTTGATACAGTGGTTTGTCGACGGCCGCAAAAACTACACCGGGCCCAAGGCGAACCTGGAAGAGAGTATGCTCGTGGCCATCAATGGCGTGGACCGCTCTGAGATGAGTGACAATGGGTCATCAAGTCTCACCAAGAAAGGAGCTGATGTCTAAAGTATGGTACGTTTCCCATCCCATGCACTACACACACCTGTACACACACACACACATTTCCATCTGTGATGATTATACACCAAGGGTTTACGCGAATCATGATGAGCGTTTACATTTACAATACAATTGTTCCTTATGACACTACACACCACCACATGCCTTGCATACCTCGCGAATTATTTGGGAAACCTAGTTGACATGTGCGCTGCAGATTGATCTCGGGAGGTTCTCAGTCAGACGTATATAGCTATCATATACAATCCCATCGATCGAATGTCCACGCCTCTGATCAATATCCATGTATACGGGTATGCCTTGATGTGGGCTTATACCTGGTGCTCACCGTCTTGATTGTGTTTTGTATGACAATTCATCACGTGAGAAAAGTAGACGGGAGGTTGCATGTGAAGTACCTGCCTACGTACCTCCTAGTCTGAGTGTGGAGCCTTTGTAGATCTGCGTGATCCCTGTAAAGCTTAATTGACGCCTCTGTTCTTCGAAACAGCTGGCAATAGGAATTATCATCTTCTGGACACGTCGACACTATACCTCTCCTCCCTCTCTCTCTACAACCATCTTGACTTACTCCAGACCTTCTGCTTCACGCCTCAAGCAGCCCTTCTGATGGTTGAATGAATTGGTAATATCCGTGGGCACCAACACCTGGACGAAGTCATACCGACAATGATCGCCTCGCAGCGTGCCGGCGCGCTTTCACCTCTGACGATATGTCTGGCCGTTCTCCTCCTCCTCGCCAGCACCGCCAGTGCTGCGGTACTTGGCATTGACTTCGGTACTCTCAACATCAAGGCGGCACTTGTGAAGCCTGGCATACCTCTGGACATCGTCTTGACAAAAGACTCGAAACGGAAAGAGACAGCGGCATTGGCGTTCAAACCGACTCGAGACGAGAAGAATAACATTGTTGCAAAAGAAGGAAGCTTTCCGGAAAGAGCATATGGCGGGGATGCATTGGCTCTCCAGGGACGTATGCCTGGCGAGGTGTTTCCCAATCTGAAGCAATTGCTTGGACTATCTACCCAGCAAGCTGCGGAAAGGGTCGCAACATACAAGCAACGGTATCCTGCTGTTCAGGTTGAACATGTCGAATCCCTCGGGAGTAGTGTCTTTAAGAGCGCAGCGTTTCCTAGCGAGCACCCGCCATACAGCGTGGAAGAGCTGATCGGAATGGAATTGGCAAACATCAAGCGGAACGCCGAACTGATGGCAGGGAAGGGTACTCCTGTGAACGATGCGGTCATTACCATACCGACATTCTACACGGCGGACGAAAAGCGGGCCATCGTTCACGCGGCATATTATGCAGGCTTCAACGTCCTCGGTCTTATATCCGATGGTCTGGCAGTCGGCTTGGATTATGCGAAGACTCGCACCTTTCCCGACATCACAAAGGGCGAGTCGCCAGAATACCACTTAGTTTACGATATGGGCGCTGGATCCACGACAGCCAGTGTTCTCAGATTCCAGAGTAAGAGTGTGAAGGACTACGGCAAGCACAACAAGACCGTCCAAGAGGTTACAGTCCAAGGTGTAGGCTACGATAGAACCCTTGGAGGTGATGCCTTGAATCATGTCATATTGGACGATTTTGTGGCACAGCTTTTGGCCAAGTCCGATGTGCAAAGTCGTGGGATCACGGAGGCCGACATCAGGTCGAACGGGCGTGCCATGGCTCGCTTCTGGAAGGAGGCTGAAAGGGTGAGGCAAGTCCTCAGTGCGAACTCTGAGACTTCGGCCGGCTTTGAGGAGATTCTGCCTGATATCGATTTGCGAGTGAAGCTGAATCGCTCAGACTTCGAGAAGATGACAGCCGAGTACGCCGCTCGAGTGGCAACGCCACTGGAACGAGCATTGGAGATGGCTAAGCTGACATCGAAAGATCTCAAGTCTGTTATTCTTCATGGTGGAGCCATTCGCACGCCGTTTGTCCAGAGTCGTCTCGAGGCCGTGGTTGATGACAAAGCCAAGCTGAGAAGCAACGTCAATCCAGACGAGTCTGCTGTGTTTGGAGCAGCGTTCAAGGCGGCAAGTCTGTCGCCTAGCTTCAAGGTGAAGGAGATTCGGGACTCTGAAGCGGCCGTATACCCCGCCAGCCTCGTCTACCAGGATAATGGAAAGGAAAGGAAGCAAGGGCTTTTCACCCCTACTTCACAAGCTGGCTCGGGAGCGACAGTGAAACAGGTCACCTTTAAGGATCGTGAAGACTTCTCCTTTGGTTTCATCCAGAATGTCGAGGGCCTCGATCGCCCGATACTTAGCGTCAAGGTCGATAATCTGACAGCTTCGGTTGACGAGCTCAAGACCAAGTATGGCTGTGAGAAGGATGATATGGTCACCAGGTTCAGTGTCAAGCTGAACGCTAATTTCGCTCTGCCCGACGTCCTCACTGGGAGTGTGGGCTGTGAAGTGGACGATAGTGTCAAGAGTGGTAGTGTTGGAGATTCTGTCAAGGGCTGGCTCGGACTTGGCAAGAAAAAGGATCAAGAACCACTGACGGATGACGAAGACGACTCACCAGTGGAGGAAGTCCACGCGACTGTCTCCTCGGCTTCTGGATCAACTCAAGCATCTAGCTCGACCTCTGCGTCAGCAGAAACTACCTCCAGCCCACCGAAGAAGCGAATCGAAGTGGTGATGCTGAAGTTCAGCACATTACCACTGGGTAACGTACAGCCAGAAGCTGCACAGATTCAACGACTGGTCGAGAGACTGAAGGAGTTTGACGCCTCCGACAGAGCTCGTACCGCGCGAGACGAGGCCCAGAACGTGCTGGAAAGCTACACCTACTCTGTGCGTGATTTCCTAGAGAACGCGGACTTCGGTGCAGTAAGCACTGCGTCGCAGCGCGAGGCTATTAGCACGCTTTTGCAAACTACCAAGGATTGGATGGAGTCAGGAGAGCCAGGCAAAGCTACGACAGAAATATTGAAAGAGAAGTACCAGGCTCTGAAGGACCTTGTTGACCCCATCAAACTGCGTCGAACAGAACACACTCAACGAGTCACTCTGGTGCCTGCTCTACAGAAGAGCTTGGAAAAGGCGAAGAAGTCGATCGCGAAATATCAGGACAAGATCGATAAAGCCAAAGCTGCGCTTACTGCTTCAAGCTCGAGCACGTCCAGTGAGACGCCTTCGGCATCGAGCGACCTTGACGATTTGGAAGAAGCGGATACCAGCAGCAAAGCTGCACCCAAAGCGACTGACGAACCATCTCCTCTCATCAACTTGGACTTGACCAGTGTGCAGAGTAAATATGACGAGATTTCGAGCTGGCTCGCCGAGAAGTTGGCTGCGCAGGAGAAGCTGAAGCCATTCGACGACCCTGTGCTTCTTGTCAAAGACATTGAAAGACGATCGACGGAGCTCGGCGATGCGGTGGCAGATCTTGTGCGGCGGGCCTCGGTGAAGCCCGTGGTGAAGAAGCCACCGAAGCCGAAGGCATCACCAAAGCCAAAGGCATCCAAAAAGACGGGAAGCGATGAAAGCACGCCCCAGGAGCCTCAACCAGCAGACACACCGGAGGCGGAAGGCGAGAAGCCGGTCAAAGGTGGAGAGAGCATGGAAGACATGGAGGATTGGTTGAACAAGGCCAAGGAGAAGACGAAGGATTCGGAAGTCCCACCTCGTGATGAGTTGTAGTTGGTTGCATATAGCGAAATAAAACGAATAGACCTGATGAATATAGATTCTTGGAATTTTTATTTTTATTTTTCATGCAAGCTTTGCAAAAGCTATTGATTCTGCGTGCGCGCATATGTCCATTATGTGTGTGCATGACGAGAAGAGTAAGATGGAAGGAGCCCGAGCAGCCAAGGAAGAAGATCAGGTAAGTCAAAAAGAAAATTAAAAAGTACCAGGTAGGAAAAGAAACACCAACAGAAAAATCAAAAAGAGAAGGTAATTGAATGGAGGCTTTTCGCCACCTAATGGTTATTGAGGACATTCGAGATTGGATAGCTGTGAAGACTATCCAGTGCGTATGTGCTGATTTGCTCGCACTGAGAATCGAACTCAGATTTTAGGATGCCTTCGTAGAAGAATCTGCAATTGAGATTGCAGTCATACTGACTAAGTATGAGACCTACGTCCTAACCGTTAGACGATGCAAGCTTTGTGATTGCTTGTGATTGGATGAGGAGACGTGCGGGGAAATGAAATATATTGGTTACTGCAGTTGGGGTGGGGTTCGGCTGGACTCTACATACTGTGATAGCACATTCTTGCAGGCCATGGCCATGGGGATGATATGTTTTATCATTATGATTAGCAATAGAATGATGAAGTGTTTGTGTAATTGTAAGGGACAGAGACAGAGATGAATGCAAGTATCGTGAGATGAAAGGGTCGCATTTCTTTTTTCCTTTATGTAGCAAACTCATTAGTAGCCACATCTTCGACATTCACAGGCAAAGGGCCGGTCAGCAATCCCTTATTTTCCAGCCATGACAGCCACGTCTTCCAATTCGACAGCTCCATGAATCCCGGCGGATGACCATCTGTATAATATTCATTGATGCTCGCCTGGCTCTTTTGCAGAAACTCTCGCGATCGAGGCGGGCTGACGACGGTATGCAGCACATCGACCGCATCATCCGTGTGCTGCATCGCATACTCATAGCCTTCTCTCGTAGCAGCCACGAACGCCTTCAAGGTCGCGTCGGAAGGACTCCTTCCGGCATTACGCGCAATGACCGGAGAGTACCCATACGGGATCCCGTAGTCGGCAAGTTTGAAGTATTGGATCTGGACACTACTACTATTACTACTACTTTCCATCTCATCAGCTTCTACTCCTTCCCAGGGCAGGAAAATCCATGTAGCGTCTATGCGACCGGCTTTGACCGCTTCAAACATGCTGAGTTTGCCTTCGGAGCGTTCAATTTGGAGGCCATCGGGAGGAAGAGAAGAACCTCCGTCGTGGGCTACCATGGCTGCAATGATGTTGTCCTCGTAGCGAGCGTTGTAGCTGCCATATCTCTTGCCCTGGCCCAGCTCACGTATGCGAGACATATTCCTGCCAGCGATGGCGGAAGCATCTCGTTGTAGGATGGCGTAGATGGCCTGCAACCTCATTTTGCCGCTCTCATTGTAGGCGATGCACGACTCTGAAGGGCAGATGGCGAGGTCGACCTCACCGGCTTCGAGTCTCTTTGCGGGTGTCTGGCTGTACTCGGCATCTGGTGGCAGAAGCTCGACATCGAGACTGTGCTTTGCGTAAATGCCCCTTTCTTGCGCGAGGTATAGTCCACTGTGGATCGTATTCGGCGTCCAATCGAGCGCAACCCGGAGTTTTGTTGGTGCCATTGTTCCACTCGAAGCTAGAGGCGTGGATAGTCTAGCTGTATAGTGCCTCCTTGCTGCTACATGAACTTCCGTTCAGATACGATCAACCACATGGACGGATCTGATGAAGCTTCAGCTACATAATGTGATAAGCATATTCCCGTCTCGGCCAACCAGACATACGTAGATCTATAGAGTCCATGCGGTGCGGTATATGCTGTGGCGCTGCGTTGACGTTTGTGAAGAAGCATCATCAAGCATGGTGGCGCTCCGGCTGCGGCACTTCTCGAAGATCTTGTTTCCTGTCCCGCTCTGCAACCTTCAACCTTCAACCTCTCGCCCTTGTTTCAGCTCGTGATGCACCTGACCTAACTGACATCAGCAAGGCACACACCACCACCACCACCAGACTAGGAGATACCAGTTGCACCAGAATGCTTACGTACCCCGACGTGTGCTCCAGAGAGTCATGGACTGCATCACCCCGAAGCGGAAGCCTGAATGAGATTATTGTTTGGCAAATACGAGATGCTATGGCGAATGTCACATTATGTTGATGCGGCTTGACCACGACCGCGTAGATCTACTGCAGACTACACGCGCTGGCGACAAACTCAGCTGAAGAACGCGGCATCCGGTCCAGCGCGGATGACTACAAGCGGCGAAGATCTGCTGCTATGTTGTATGTGGATTCCAATTGTGCAAACATGGAGAGAGCCACGGGAGTACGAAGCTGAAGATGTCCCCGGGCCCAGCACACAGATGGGATGCGCCTGTCAAGAAGCACCAGATGGTGTCTCTCCTCACAAAGGATTCCCCTGTGCTCCACGGATAGAGGAAAGAGTTCAATGAGCACACGATGCTCAAACAGACTCCAAACAAAATGTCTGGACGGTCCCGCATGGGGCATACTATTGAACGTGTGGCTTTGGCACCGAGTCACAGCCGCAGAAGCCTTCTAGGAGGTAGGACCGGACACCCTAATAATAACAATATCATTACGCTCGTCGGAGGTAGGCGGCGCATATCTACAAAACCTGGCAACAACCCCAGTGAGGCTCTTGGTATTGCTTTGCGTAAAGTATCTGTAGATCGTCTCTCATTTTTCCCATTCGTTTTTCCCGCCATCCCATCTGTAACTCACATGATGGCAAAATACAGTCTTCCCTTCCTCAGCATCCTGCTCTTCGTCACGAGCTTATGCTCCGCTATCAAGCTTCCCGCCGATGCCGATGCGCTCGCCAAACGCACATCGAAACTCCCCGACTATGCGAAGAGAAACCTGAACACCATTCGCAAAATCTACAACTTGACCGTCTATCCAAACAATGTCCCCATTGTGAACAAAGGTGCCTCGGCGGTTCCCCCTGGACTCTTCAACGTCAATGCCACAGGACGTGTCTCTCCCGTGGGCAACTTCACCGGCTTTGACGATTCCATCGAGTACTTCTTCTCACTCGCTCCCACCCCTCAATCCGAAGCGGGTCTCGGGTTCTACGAGGCGGATGTGCTAGAGTTTACCTCTGGCTGTCCCGAAGTGGCTGCATCGTTGGTGTATCTGCGCACAGGACATGTCTCCGACAATGGTACTTTGGACAAGACCAAGCCCACGACAACGTTGTCTCAGGTATGTCATTTTTTTTCTTCTGATCATCCATCATCTATCATCATGGACATGTAACTGACATTTTTTTCTTTTTTCCTTTTTTCCCTAGATCGCCTTCTGGCGCTTCGACAAAGAGGGCAAAGTCCTCAAATACCACGCCTGGATCCCCAACCTGCAAGCCTGGACCAAAGCCGCCACAGGAGTCGACCTCAGCAACGCAGTAATCGGCAAACTCTACACCGCCTCTCTCTGCCCCACCATCCAAAAGCGCTGCACAGGAGCCAACAAGCAATTCTCCAGCGAAGCCGACTGCGCGCTACAACTCGAGAAGAAGCCGTTTGGATCCTTTGACGAAGCCTGGGGAGATAATATCGTGTGTCGAACAATTCATTTGATTTTGACCAAAGTCCGCCCGCAAGTGCATTGTCCTCATGTGGGACCTCATGGAGGCAGTCCACCGGATAATTACAAGTGTGTGGATATTGATTATAGCAAAGAGTATTTCGATGATGGACTCTTGTTTGATGCGCCCGAGGGCGATGTGTTTACGTGTGGAGGACCGTTGTTGTCGAATGAGGCTCAGGAGGCTGCGGAGGATCCGACTAAGATGGGGAGGATGTAAGAGGATGTAGAATTGTACAGAAAGGTGAATGGGAATCAAGGTCGTTTGATACAAATATATGTGTAGACAGACAGACAGAGGAAAGAAGAGACTGCAATATCAGAAAAAAAAAGAATGAAAAACATATAAGAATTCGTGAGAGTGTCATCAACATTTGAACGTCTTCGTAGCATCATCATTCTTATCATTCTTAAACATATACGAGGACAACGAATGTATGGCACACATCCAAAGTCACTTCGTACGTATATGTACTTACATACCCTTCTGATGTGATAATAAACTCGCTCCGAAACCCACCCACCCACACACTATGCTTGTCCTATAGCCAAATTTGTGCTACTTCCTTCTTTCTCTCGTTCGAACAAACAGCAAACGCCTTGCTAGATCGTCCAGATGATTCCTCCCTTCCCATCCTCCATATCTCCCTCCTTCCATCCATGCAACATACACACACAGACAAAATTCCGTTTTTCACGTAAAAGAAATCGTTGAAACGGGCTCTGCCGTAATATCCGGGTCCTCCTTGAAAGCAAGCGAAAGGGTAAGACACGATCAACGTCTCTGCGCACGGAGAGACTTTACTCGCTGCTTGTACGCCTCCCACCCTTGCCGTCTGTACTCGACTGCAAGTTTCATTCGCTCTCCCGGAGGTGCAGCAATGATACCACGTCCGACGATGATCACGTCCGCCCCTCCTTGGCCAATCACCTTGTCCGGAGTGTTGTATTGCTGTCCCTTCCCATCACCTCCCGCTTGAAGTTGCACTCCGGGAGTCATGGTGATGAAGTTGTCCTCGGGTGCTTGATTGAGCGACTGCTGAGCAATGAAGCCCATGACAAAGTCCTTGTTCTCTCGTGCGTGTTTCAAACAATCTGCCGTATACTCGGGGGTGAAGTAATTGTTCGCACTGCTCATTTGCGCCAACAGCAGCAGTGAGCGGAAGAACGGCGGCGGGCCCAGCTGGTTCAGAGCTTCTGGATCGTCTCCTTCGTCACTGGACTCGGTCGATGAGACACGTGAGATAGAAGGGCGAATGTGCGGTTGCGGGCTGATAGCTTCGGACTTCATGCTAATGGTAGTGCTAACAGAAACCACAGACTGCTTGCGCATTCTGTCATACGAGTCCTCTTCTTCATACTCGTCGGCCGAGTGCACGCCGTTCACATCATGACCATCATCGGAATCGTCGGCGCTGTCAAAGTCGTCCTCGGGAGGCACTCGGGGTGAAGCTCTAATGTCAGTGGAGACAGAAGTGTTGTGCGAATTGATGGCTTTCTGTGCAGCTTCCGCCAGCGCTGGGATGATGGCAGGGCCCGAGTGTATGCTGGCGTTCACGATGGGGGCCCAGCGGACAATGCACAGTGGTCCGCCCGAGTACTGCAGCTGCACCGTGTTCCCAATGTCGAAGAACTTCCTGTCCTCAAAGACGAGAAACTTCTTCCGCCGTGCGATTTCGTTCAGGCCGCGGATGGTCTTCTCGCCAAAGTCGCTGACAATGTCGGCGTGGGTCTTGAGGATGCAAATGTGGTCGCCCACCTCTTCTGCCACGCGCAGCAGCTCGTTGGTGGTGGTGACATCGGCAGACACGCACAGGTTGGTCCGCTTGATGTGCATGAGGCGGAATAAGTACGTGGCGAGCGGCGTATTATTGCTGTTGCCGCTGCTGCCGCTGGGCTGCTCCGACCGCTCGGCGTACGTTTGCGCCAGCGTTGGGTGCATCTTGTTCTTGTCCTTGTTCTGCAGCTTCTTCTACCTTTTCCTCTTCTTCTTCTTGTTCTTCTTGTTCTTCTTCTCTTTCTTCCTCACTGCTTCTCCCTCTTTCTTTTCCTTTTCTTCTTCTTCTTCCTTCCTGTCTTCCTTCGTCCTTCTGTCCGTCTTCCTTCCAGCTTCCTGCTGTGCTGCCCGCCTGGCTCTCTAGCTCCGGCTCTGCCGCTTCCTTTTCCTTTCCCCAGGTATGCCTCTTCTGCTCGCGATGAGGCGAGGGCAAGGCTGTCTCTCTTCCTCTCCCACTTCTCTGCAGGTGCGCAAGACCACACACAGATGATGTGGAAACTTTCAAGCCCAGTCGCAACGAAGAGCCTTCCCCGTTCCTTGTTGCGAATGTTGTAGAAGGTCTGGACTCCTTGGCCTCGTATAACAGCAGCACTCTTGACCTCGTACCACTCACACACAGTAGCAGACTGTAGACAGCAGCAGAAATTGAATCGGCCCCAGATCTTCCTTCCAGCAGGCCCGCTCCTGCAAATCTACCTCTAGCCAGCCAGGGTCTAGAACTAGGTGATCCTATACTAGTAGAGAACGACCTTTTTTTACTGGATGCGATGCGATTCTGTCACGGTGCTCATCATTCTTCCAGCAGTGGTCAGACATGGCTGATATATAGATATATATAATTATTTCGTCTACCTCAGGCACCAACCGGACCCGTATTTGCGTACACTCCCTGCGCCCTGGTGACCCTCTCGTTCTTGCCTCGTTCGAAACTTCTTCTGGCCTCTTCTTGCCTTCTCTTGACCGACCTCACCGAACGGCCCAGCCCCAGTCCCGCCCAGCCCCACTTCGGCTGTCCCCGCCATCACCTTTGGCTTTTTTGGGAAACCCTGCCCCACACTGCTGCTGGGCCTCTGCACTGTCTGCAGGGCGGACTATTGAGCGGTCGCGGCGCGACGGCAATGCACGCACGTTTAATTGCCATTCAGCCAATCACACCCTCTGGTCTGACTTCGGAACATTGCTGGACCGCCCACTGCCTCAGACAAGAGGCTTCCATTCTAGCCCCGCCGTCCATTCTGTCCCGTCCCGTCTCATTCATCATCAGAGACATCTGCTGCTGCTGTCCCTCCCTTTGTTGCATCTATCCGTTCCGTTGGTGTTGTTGTTAGCGTTGGTATTGTTGTTGTTGTACAACGACAAGTCAGTTTGTCGTACGGGGTCGAGAATTGGGGATATACCTTCAGCAGAAAAGCGGGGTGTTTTTTACTCCGGTGTGAATTGACCGACGTCCACGATACCTATTGTATCCGAATAGTGTCATCATCCAGCCCAATCATTGGACAGCAATGATAAATGTAAACCCACCACCTTACTGTACTACCTGACCTGGCTCTTTTTTGCACATAGCATGTCGTGCGGGCGTAGCTACGTGTACCTACGGAATATTACGTTATCTACCTATCTAGTACCTCCTAGTATGTACCCAGCAAGTTGGCGTCGTACACTGCGCTGCAAGACTACCTAATCGCATTGGCGTCATACTCTTACCCAAGTGATGCTTTGGTCTGCTGTATCGGGTAGGGGGTTTCGTCTCAAGTAGAATCTGGTACTACCAACCTGTTACAACCTCAGGCAAAACACTAGATCGATCTTGGAACCCTCCCCGTCTCACCTGGCATGCATGCCCCCCCCTCCTGAAAACGGAAAACATTGACCCAGTCGAAAAATTTAAAAGCTTCTCATATTTCACATCGCTATCGCCACATTCGTAGCAATAAATATTGTTCATCCCCGATGGGGGATGTGAGTTCGTATCTCTCGTACTCTAGACAACTTCTCGTCACATGCTCTTGACTCATGTCGTGCCACTACCTGCCCTGGCAACAAAGGCGCGGGTGTGCGCCATCTCTGTCGCTGAGAGCGGTGCGGCTCCATACCTGTGTTGCAACACTGGTCAGCCAGCCGTTCATCCCATCTGTAGTGTACGCTGCGATCGACTCCACGCTACTGCAAAGAAGATCGCAGCGAGGAGCTCTGGCATGATGGAAGAGTGGGGGCAACTTACCAGGCAATCACCGCCATTCCGAGGACCGCTGCTATGCAACTGAACACAAGGGCGACAATGCCGCGCGCTGTGAAGCCTGCTGGCAAGGGTGCGATGCTTAGATTCTGACCTGTGAGGTCGAGCACGTCCTTGGTATTGGCTGCGGCGTTTCCGGCTGTGGGCGTTGGACTGGCTGCTGCTGCGCATGCCGCGTAGTGGTCTGGTGGAATCGTGAGCGTCTTCTGCAGCTCAAGGGGAGCTTCAACCATGGTGGCAACAAGTCCACTGGCTAAATGCCACTCAAGGTGACAGTGGAAGAGCCAGATGCCCGGGTTGTCCTATTCACAACACACGTTAGTCAAACCCCCCGCATCACAAACACACCGAGGAGCGGATACTCACAGCTCGGAACCTGATGACAAAGTTACCGTTGGGCCTAACCCAGAACGTATCACGTCGCATCGGACGTGAAGGAAACGCTGTGTGGTTGTTCGAATCGTAGTTGCCCCATTCATCTGGACTTCGGTAGACGACCTGGAAGTTGTGGCCGTGCAAGTGGAACGGATGTTTGCCAGGGT
Source organism: Sphaerulina musiva SO2202 (assembly GCF_000320565.1). NCBI lineage: Eukaryota > Fungi > Ascomycota > Dothideomycetes > Mycosphaerellales > Mycosphaerellaceae > Sphaerulina > Sphaerulina musiva. The sequence goes on from NW_016017384.1 coordinate 1,529,913, forward strand.
CGAGGTTGTTCAGGATAATCTCGATCACATCGTTCTTGTTGAGGACGAATGAATTCGTGTCGCGCCCATACACAGTGGCATTGTTCGCGTACTCTCCCGTGGTCAGAGCACTGTACAGTGTTGGTACCTTGGGGCGAACATAGGTAATATCATTGAACCATGCGTAGTTTGCACCGTCGCCGAGGTTGTTCATCGACAGGTCCAGGTTGAATGAGTAGTCGACAGCGTCCAGGATCTCCATTTGGTCCTGGGGAACGAGGTCGAAGTCATCGAACTGCGCATCAAAACTGTCAAGCAAGGCAGGCTCCGGCTTGTCCTTGGAATCATCATACACCAACCAACCAGTAACGTTAGTTCTGAGATCTCCAGGAATCGCATCGAACAGATCTGTGTCCATGGATCCGACCACAGCGAAGTTGCCAGCAGTGGTATCGTTCTTGGTGGTGACAAGGAAGCCATAGCGCTGTGCTGCTGTGACGTAGATCATCTCCGCGTCGGCAGGCTCAGTGTACACGCCATCGACCTCGATGATTCTCATGGTGTGGCCTTCAATCCAGAAATACTGACTAGCGAACGCGCCAACATTGCTGAGACGGAAGAAGTACGTCTTGCCGGGTTCGACGGCGATGGTCAAGTTTTGCGTATCGTTCATCAGAGCTGCTTTTGGCACCGGCTCCGCGCCAGTGGGATTGGCCACACTGATGAACCAGTCCAGAAGACCGGGCATCTGATCATGATACCAGTCCGAGAGGGTGAGACCAATTTCTTCGTCGTATTGGCCAAGGTATGGATTCTCGGGGTCGTTCACAACGAACTGACCGCGCAGACCATCGGGATACTGTCCTCGGCTGTGAGAGTGATACCAATATGTGCCGGGCTGGTCGATAGTGAAATTGTAGGTGAATGTGGATCCTGGTGGCACGTCGCATTGAGTCACGCCCACAGGCCCGTCCATCTCGTTCGTGCCATTCTGAAATAAGCCGTGAAAGTGAAGACTAGTGCTTTGGTTCCCGAGCTACAAGCACACATGAAATCGTCAGCCAGTGTATCAGAGAAAAGACATAGGATCCTAGGCACCTGGTTGTTAACGTTGACTACGACACGGTCGCCCTTCGTGATGTTGATGGCTGGAATTGGCCATTCTCCGTTGATGCCAATGACAGGTCTGTTGTGCATGCCATCAGGATTGCGCATCACCCTAAGTCGCGGTCACAATGTGAGCATGCACGTTCTTGCCACTTCAATACAACAAGGCCGCCTACCAAGTGATGTTCCAGTCGAATGTGCGTGTCACTTGAGCGAGGCAACGGCCAGCGAGCGAGCTCAGCAGGCAGCTCGCAAGCACCTTCGTGGAGACCATGTTGTGGAGGGTCGAGCATACAATATGAGGCCTGGACGAAGACTGTGTGCTGATGGCCTCGGTGCACTCAGCGTATCTGATGCTCCTTCACGACGAAATATCGAAGATTAGATCAGATCGATAAAGAAGGATTGCGCCCATCAGTCGAATACCAACTGACTGCCGAAAGTCGGAGGGAAAATGCCCGGGTGTGGTAGCGGACTAGCAGCTAAGGCCTGAAGCCGGGCAGGATCTGATAAGCGGCGCGATGATGCCTAGATGCGTCCCGCGCTCGCGTGAAGGTGAGGATCGCACGCCGCACGCGAGCTCGTACTGGCCAGGCCAGGTGCGTCCGGTACAGTAAGGTAAGGTATCAGACGGGGCAGCGGGCGGATAATGTCGTCCGATTCGCACGCGGTCAAGAATGATGTGCGCACCTCAGTCCTAGGAGGTATCTTTGCTGGCAGTGTGTCAGTGTCACGGGGGCGGGACGCTGATCCTCGGTCGCTCTTTCTTCGTTGCAGCAGCCAGCAGAAGCTTCACGATCTCTCTTTCTCGCTCTCACTGGTGCATGGTACTCCCTCTAGGGTGCCATGGGCTGCATGGGGTCGCGTATCGGGCGCAGCGTGGCAGCGTGGGTAGCGAGAACGCGCCAATGGCAGATCGCCGTGGCTTTTAAGCTTTTGCTGCAGGATTGGCAGAGCTTCGAGGGGACGGGGACGCGCCGTTATCAGATTTGCAATCTAGGCTCACGGCCATTCGCAGCCACACGCGACATCCGAGGCACCTGACCATCACCGACCGCATTGTAGGTGCTGGTGTGGTCGGTGGAAGGGGCAGCTCGCAGCCAGTCTGTCAGTGGTTAGCTTATTATGAAGATTATCATTATCAACAATCGTACCGGGAGGTGAGCCTGGCCGGGGCAGGAGCGAGCCCTAATTGGGCAGGATCGACCACCACGCGGGAGTGGTGGTGAGAGGCGGCAGATCATCGGCTGTCCAGTACAGCAGTTGTGATGGCCGTGGCAGTTGGCAGAGTTCCAACTTCCCTGCAGAGGCATCCCGCCCGCACATCGATGCTCACATAACATGCTCTAGGTCAGGAAGGTACGAAGGTAAGCTACTACCTGACCCTTCCACACACCAACAGCTTGCGGGGGGCATAGTGTCCGAGATCGCTCGCCTGCACCGTTTTCAATATCCTCCGCTTGTTGGCTGATCCTTCCTCCCACCGGGAATCCTCACAATCTCTGTTCTTTATCAGATCATCTCAAGCAGCATCGCAAGTGCCAAATACTGCAAGATGGTTCAAGTATTCGCAGTCCCAGGTAGGACCACAGAACCATGCCATTCATGGCAATGAACAGACGACTCAGAACGCTAACCTAACGCCAGTCTTCTTCATCTGCTTCAGGGAGTGCTTAGAATGCACCATCATCGTGTCCATTTTGCTAGCATTCCTCAAGCAGAGCATTGGAGGTGCAGGAAGTGACCGAGCCGTATACAAGAAATTGACGCGACAAATATGGTTCGGGATAGGTTCTGGTCTGCTCATCGTACTGATCATCGGAGGCGCCTTCATTGGCACCTTTTATGGCCTGGGCAGTGACCTTTTGGGCAAGACTGAAGACATCTGGGAGGGTGTCTTTGGCCTCATTGCGTCGCTCATCATCTCCATCATGGGAATCGGTCTGCTGCGCGTGTCCAAGCTCCAGAGCAAGTGGAGAGTCAAGATTGCGCAGGCTCTCGAGAAAAAGCACAGCAATGAGGGAGTCGGCATGCGAACGCGTTTCAAGACTTGGTGCGAGAAGTACGCCATGTTCCTGCTGCCATTCGTCACCGTCTTACGTGAGGGTCTCGAGGCTGTGGTCTTTATCGGCGGTGTAGGCCTCGGCCTTCCAGCAACATCGTTCCCTCTCGCGGTGATCTGTGGTCTTGCCGTCGGCTGCACAATCGGGTACCTGATCTACAAGTAAGTAACATCAGCTGGGAGACAGCGCGAGTGCATGCCGCTGATGTTATCATATAGGGTTGGCAATACCACCAAGCTGCAAGTGTTCCTGATCATTTCGACCTGCTTCCTGTACCTTGTGGCTGCGGGTCTCTTCTCAAAGGCCGTATGGTACTTTGAGAATCATGCTTGGTCCCAGTTGACTGGCGGCGATGCCTCTGAGACTGGCTCTGGGCCAGGCTCATACGACATTCGCCAGTCCGTTTGGCATGTAAACTGCTGCAATCCGGAGCTGAATGGCGGTGGCGGTTGGGGCATCTTCAATGCCATCCTTGGCTGGACGAACTCGGCAACCTATGGCTCGGTCATCTCGTACAATCTGTACTGGCTCGCCGTCATTGTTTCGTTCCTGACACTCGGATTTTACGAGAAGCGTGGACATTGGCCCTTTATGAAAGCCACAGAGCGCGGCAACAGCAGCAATGGTTTTGAAAGTGACCAGACAAGCGAAGACAGAGGTTTTGGAGACAAGGAGACTGCAACTGTGATGACCAAGTCTCAAGGCGATGAGCATTCAGCGTGATAGAATTCCCCTCAGGTAGTAACCAATTGCACGCACCAATGCCGTGGATGAGTAGATAAAGGGAGGAAGAGAGCGCAGTGGACACGACCTTAAATAAGAATGGAATGAGTGAGCACTCACGAGTGTCGGACCGTGAGTATATGAGCAAGTATGCGTGGATATGTGGTTTGCAAGGAGAGAGCTTAAAACACGTCGGGCAAGGTAGTTCTACGGCTTGAGTAAAGGCTCAACACGTCGTCTCTGATTGGCTGGCCTGTTCCCCGCGCGATCTCTGTAATAAGGTACCAAGGCATCACATCTCTTGCACTTTCTTCTCCCACCAGCCACCAGTCACCATTCATTGCACTCTGCTCCGCTACTACACCACCACGATGTTCTGGCCGTACCCTTGAGCAGTCGGACGAGCACCTCTCAGCAGGTCCCGGAACAGAACACTCCCTTCTATCCCCGCCATGGCGCAGTACGGTATGCCCACTCTATCGCCTCTTGCTCATCGAGCCGCCGGTCGAACTGCACCAGCACCAGCGAAAGCGAAGAAACCTGCACCGCTTCCAGCATCAACAGGAAAACAGGAGGCGCGCAGCTCTACAGGCCGAGCAGACACAACAGATACAGTGGATACGTCGGTCGTGTCGACTAGCATCCAGCGTCTTCCTCTCGGGGAGAACACTCTGGACCAGATGGACCCAAGCCCCTCTCGTCCTCTCAGCCACGACGCTGATGGTATTATTGCCATCGACGCACAAGGCGACTTGGTACTACACGTCGAGCATCAGACTGCTCTCGCCAAGCTGGCGCAGAAGTACAGGGTGCATAGTGCCACATTGAAATCACACTCTAGGTACTTTGCAAGCCTACTGGACGGACGCTTCGGCGAAAGCGCAAAGATCGAGGCGCAGCATACCGTTCTCCGACAGCGCTACGGCAGCCTCTCCCAAACGCCTTCGTCTGAGCTGCCGTTAATACGCATCGAGGACATTGGCCGCACTTCTACCATCAAATCGATTGAGGCCTTGTGCACCGATTTTTTCATGATTCTTCACGGGAAAGATACGATAGCATCGCCCCCAGTCGTGAACCTGGCCAACATCGCTATCGTTGCAGATCGCTTCGATGCCCTTGAGGCACTGCGAAGCTACGTCGCGCGGAAAAGACTGATCAGAGCGATTGATGGCAAGACGAGTCAGAAAGCCGAAATGGGTCTTACGGAAGAGCGCGTTCGTATGCGGCTCTTGGTGGCTGTATTACTTGACATCGCCCCGTGGCTGGACAGGTACTCTGCCCGCCTAATCACCAAAGGATGGGTTGGAAGAGAAGCCGATGAAGCTGATGCAATGTGGTGGACCCTCCCACGAAACCTTGAGGAAGAGCTTATGTCGCGGCGGGAGTATATCCTGGATATGCTGCAAGCATCGACCGGGCAAATCGTTGCGCTATACAACTCGCGTGAACGGCAATGTAGACTTGGATACGACTCGAGTGCAGCGTGTGATAGCTTCCAATTGGGCGAAGCCATCAAATTCCTATCTCGAAGTGGTATTCTTCAAGTTAAGGGCATGCTTTTCGATGCCGGAGCGGCCGCGGGTGCCTATGAAGGTGATATATTTACTCTTATCGACTCTCTGCGACAAGCTCCCGAGTACCAGATTGACCGTAATCACACTCACTGCGGAATCAGAGGACGCTTGATATCCATGCTAGACATGGTTTTGGATGCACTCCACCACATCGGTATTTGTGCCGAATGTTGGATTACGAGCCGCCAAGATCATGCGTGGGCCGACAGCAAGCCAGCCCTACATTGGCAGAGCCAGTCATATCGATCACGAGGTCTGGCGCACAAGGACCTTCATGCGCAAGTGAAAGCGATGTTTACTGCCACGAATAGAGATTGGAGCCGATGAGATCGAGTCTTCTTTTTGTTCCTAGCAGGTAGCCCCGCGATCTGTTGTGCACCAAGACTACCGTGGTCCCCAATGCCCATTGCGGGAGTCTGTGCTATCACGTGCGTCGGCGCAGCCCTTGCTCAGCCTACTACCAGCTCTGCATCTGACTTCCAGATACGACGGTCATTCATGGATGCTTGACTACCTGACAGAATGACTGTCCACCTGTTGGCGGCGTATTTGCATTGCCTAATGTCAGCCGAGCCTCCAAAGCACTGCCTTCGAGCCTAGAGACAGACCATGAGAACTCTCATATGTATGTATGCGCATCAGGTATGCGCTCCTCGTAAGTCAGATCAAGCTTACCTACCTTACCTACCTGTACCTTACCTTAGGTTCAATTGCTATCAACAGCTACGGCACCTTACTATTACTACCCGACTTACTCCATGTAGTCTACCGTCACTTCCGAAATCTCTCACTCTAAAGCAATCAAACACACTTGCAGCGAGCGACCTTTGTTTCCTCACCTTCCTCACTATCACCTACCTACCTAGTCGTGCCAACTCTCCACTTCATCAATCATAAACATGTTGTCACATCTGAAACATACGCTCGGCCGCAAAAACACAAAGACTGCTATCAAGCAGGGCGATGGCTTGCATCAACAACCTAGAAGCACGCCTTTCAGCTGGCGACCAGGTCGGGTCTTTGGTGTATCTGAAAATTGACGCCACTGACATTGTTGCAGCACGATCCATCGACATCCCATATCCAATTATGGCCGATGCACCGCCTGCCTATTCGCCTGTATATTTGCCTGCGCCCATGGGTGCCTCTCCCATAACTGTATCGGTACCAGAGGATCAAGGCGCAGATGATCCCTATTCGTTCCTGACAAGTTTCGACACGATATTTCTGATCGACGACTCTGGCTCCATGGCAGGCAGCAGATGGAGAGAGACCGGCGAAGCCCTGGAGACAATCACGCCGATATGCACTGCCCACGATCAAGATGGCATCGATATATATTTCCTCAACACGAAGGATTCGGACTTTCACCACAACGTCACCAGTGCAAGTACAGTGCGTGAGATCTTTGAGACAGTGCTACCTGGAGGAGGCACGCCAATGGGACAGCGCTTGAACAGCATCCTCAAACCATATTTGCGCAGATTCCAAGCCAGCCCGGAGACCGTCAAGCCCATCAACATCATCTGTATAACGGATGGCGAGCCGAGCGATGATGTCGAGAGTCCGCTGATTGCTACTGCCAAGAAACTCGACAAGCTCGATGCGCCAGCGTGGCAGGTAGGCGTTCAGTTCTTTCAAGTGGGCCGCGATGAAGAGGCAAGGCGACACCTCCGACAGCTCGACGATGAACTCGCTGAGATCGCGGGCGATGATGAGCTGCGCGACATCATCGATACCGTCCCTTTCACCGGCACCGAGGGCACGCGTCTGAACGGCGATGGTATTCTCAAGGTTGTTCTGGGTGCGGTGAACAGAAGACTAGATCGCAAGAAGAGTAAGGATCTTCACCGGTGAAGGTCTTCGCGGTAAGACGTGTGCCACACGTTTGCAACATGGCCTGCTTCCCGGGGCTTTTGGCAGTTGGCGAAGGATTGTAAACTTTGTTTAAAGGTTTCTACGGAGTTGCGGCCCTTGCGGAAGATGCTTGCCAAGGTTTCAAGCGCATCTCTCGTATAAGCCAAGTTGACCAATACGCGCTACATGGTCTCGGACGCTTGTATCCACGTCCATATGTGAATGAATGAATGAATGGGCAGAGCCGAATCATCTTTCGAACTAATAGAAATTGTTTGCAGGACAGTGAAGTGCATCTAGATACCGATATGTGATTGTAGAGCAATGCACACGGTTGATAGATCATAGAGTACCTGTTGATTTAGCCGCAACGCAAATGAAAACGTGGAAACATGAATGCCCATCATTGTTACAAAACCAGACGGAACTCCAGTATATGGAAAAGCAATACCTACCTTATGCATGATTGGCTTTTGAGAACACATGACAATCACCAACTACCTAGCCTCACTCCTAAAAAGAGCCCTCCCTTCTTACTACCTACCTACCGAATCAATGAATGGATTGAGGCATTTTCATGCTGCTGGTGTAAAAGGTGGAGGTAGGTAACATGGCATGCTCTCTCCCTCTCTCTCTCTAGCCCTATCTTCTCCACACTGCATACTGTAGCTGCATACCTACCTAGCCAACACCGCATCGAAAAGGGGAACTACCTAACTAGGTATATTCTCAAACATGGCACCATCAGCCACTCACTCACTCCCTCTCTCACTCTCATCAGCTGACGTTAACGACATACCTACCTACATAGCTCGTGTAAGCTTGCAGAAAAAATCTAGCTTTTTTTTCTTTCAAAAAATGCAAAAAAAGGCAAGTCGCCCTTTTCTTTCTTTCGCAGCATTGATGCTTACCGTATCTTATTACTTTCCGGGCTTGGTCTTCATTACAGTAAGGTAGGTAACTAAGCCTCGCTAAGCCTTGTAAGAACTTTGGGGAATCTTCCTCTTCAATGTCTCGCAGTGTTTATATAGTTGGTTACCTGGACTGGATTACCGATAAGGAGTTTGCTCTTGTTTCTGTGTGTGTATATATGTATATATGTATCACTTGATTCACTGGGCAGTGCATGAAGCTTGTTGGATAGGTAGTTACCTACCTACCAGGTAGGTGGACAATCCATTTGCAGCACTTGGCTTTTTCTTCAGAAGAGCTCCTATGGGCTTAGTATTTTTTCAAAGTTATAGTTTGTCAAACTACCTAGGTATCGGTGGCTGCGAAGTAACATCATATGCCGAACGCGACATGGAAGGATATACCAGGTCAGAAGAATCGATTGACAACCAGGAGAAAGACAGCGGTTTCGAAATGTCGCGGACGCCAGAGTGGTCGAAGAAAGTCAGTCGAGTCCCTACGCCATCTGCGCCCTGAAAGCGTGGCCGCGCGACATTGCGAAAAGTGCACACATTAAGTGGTGTACAGATCTGTGGCCGATTGTCTCGTGACTCAATAGCGTTGCAGCAGCATATGAAGCTAGCCTATCATTTTCTCGTCTCTTCGTTACGTCCATGCTTCTCGGTATTTCGTACCGTGCTTCCCTAGTCCACACCCGTCTACGCGTGTCTTGAGCTCAGTATGCCCTCCGAAGTGTCGCTCACTTCTTGGAAGTAGCGGCCTTGGCCAGAGCCTCGAGACCCTCGCGGCGCTTGAACTTGGCGTCTTGGATGACTCCGGCATCAGCATCGCTAGAGAAGTTGCCGGTCCACTCGACGAAGGTGGAGTTCTCGAACTCGCCGCTGGTGACTGCGTAGGCGCGGACAGTGCTCACCACCGAGCTGTAGGAGAGCTCTGGCTGGGAGGAGATGATGGAGTAGGTGATGTAGTGGTTGATGGACTGGGGTATGTCAGTGCTGGCCATTGGAAGGCGAGTATGTATGGCTCCACTCACGCTGTGTTCCTCCTGCTTGACCTCAATGACAGTGCCATCCTTGAAAGTCCACTTGACAACGTCGGTGTCTGGGGAGGCGCCCTTGACCTGGAGGGAACGATGGGTGATTAGCAGGTGTTCAGGCTGAATAGCATTCCTCCGGGGTTGTGACATACCACCTCGCTCTTGTCGATGGCGGACCACCAGTTGCCAAAGCTCTCGAGCTTGATGTGATGCCACACCTGGCCCAATGGGGCCTTGATGACCGTCGATTCGACGACTGCGGTGGACGTGGGAATGGCTGACGACATTTTGATGGGTTTTGGTTGTTGATGTTGTACGGGTGTTGTATGGGTGTTGTATGAGTGGTGTATGGGTGGTTTATGGGTGTTTGTTTCTACTGTTGTTTGCGTGAGTGTTGGTCAATAATGGCAATTCCGTTTACAAGCATTTTGTAGCTTATTCACGGCGACCGATTGGTGATGATGACATTGATGCCTGATAATCAGAACTAGTTCGATCGGAGTTTGCGCCAGGCAGCCACGCGCTCCAGGAACAGCAACAACCTCCAAGGATGCCGAAATTTCAATAATAGGTACCACAATATTCCACCACAACCATTATTTAGCACCCGACAAGACATTAACACCATAAAAAAATCGATCGGCACTGCTTGTTACAGTCAAGCATGGCGACGCTACTATCCTCAGAACGAGACCAGATCTCGCAGGAACGAGCGGTTGGCATGAGAGCTTTCGTGCGCCCCGATATACCTGGCTTTTCATGCATTGTGAAGCAACGCTACACAGATTTCCTGGTCAACGAGGTCTTGCCAAATGACGAAGTCCTGCATCTTGTGGCATCTGAGCCGGACCAAGAACGCAAAAGAAAGCGCGAAGATGGTGGCGAGCAGCCTCAAAAGAAGCAGAAGCCCGAAGACGCTACGCCCGCTGATGCAGTCTCAAATGGCACGTCTAACCACGTGAATGCTGAGTCTCAATCTGAAGATCTCAGTAAAGCAAACGCAACTCAGCCCGACCCTGCAGCACCGTCGACCCCGCTGGAAGCACCTAATACGAATGTGAAGGCGAAGAAAGAAGAAGCAATTGCTAGCATCTCGGACGCCGACAAGGAAGTACTGAACAATGTCTTCGGTGAGGAATCTACTGCCGCCATCATCAATTTGTATGCGTCTGTCGTTGCGTTCCCAGAACGCAAACCTCGAGACCACCCCACAGTCAATTCACCTCCGCTTGCCGAGAAGTCCAAGAGAACTGAAGCCCATCTCTGCGTTCGCCGCATCTTTGACTCAAGGTTAGAGACCACGACAGTTCAAGACCAGCAACATCAGTCAGGGCCTGGGACTGTCATTGCCATCAGAGCTGCGCCTCCGAAAGCTGCCATTGCCCCGAGCGCCAAGCGAAACGGCGATGTTCAGCGTGGGAAACAGAACTGGGCAGAGCTAGGTGGTGAGTATCTTCACTTCTCGCTTTACAAGGAGAACAAGGATACCATGGAAGTGCTATATTTCATTGCTTCACAGCTGAAAATGAACATGAAACATCTCGGTTTTGCGGGTACCAAAGATCGGAGAGGGGTGACGGTCCAACGCGTATCAGCACATCGCGTCAATCGAGGTCGGATCGAAGCCTTGAACAAGCATGCCAAAGGCTGGAGGGTCGGAGGGCCATGGGAGTACAAGAATTACGAGTTGACTCTAGGCATGTCCAACGGCAACCAATTTCTCCTTACACTTCGTGATGCTCACGTAGGGGACCCTAATGAGGGCGGCGATATGGAGACTAGGCTTCGCAACGTGAAGGCTTGCGCCGAGGCTGGTGCGAAAAGTTTGAGCGAGAATGGATACTTGAACTATTATGGACTACAGCGTTTTGGCACGCACAGCATAGGCACACATGGCGTGGGTATGCAGATCCTGCAGGGCGACCTCAAGGGTGCAGTGGACTCGATTCTCGCCTATGACGAAGCACTTCTCCAAGAGAATCAGGTATCAGAATCAGGTGCAGATTCGAATGGCACTGATAGGAACGTCCCATTGCGTAAGATTCCACAGGACGACATCAATCGCGCTACTGCCATTCACGCTTTCCGCCAAAGCGGCACTTCATCTCGCGCGCTATCAATACTCCAGGGAAACCGATTCTCAGCCGAGAAGGGTATGATTACCCATCTTGGCAAGAAAGACCGCCAGACAGGACAGAGACCAAACGAGAACGATTTCCAGGGCGCACTTATGACCATCCAACGGAATTTGAGGCTGATGTATGTTCACGCTTATCAAAGCTTTGTCTGGAACATGGTCGCTGGCAAACGCTGGGAGTTGCACGGCGCCAAGCTTGTCGAAGGAGACCTGGTCGTCGTTGGGGAGAAAGAGGCTGCCGAAGGTGCACCAAACGGAGCAGCTGCACCAAAGGATGAAACGGATGAGCACGGCGAGCCAATCATTCATCCTTCTGCGTCTGCTGATGCAGGAAATCCTGGTGCGACTGGCGAGCTCGATGACCCTTTTGTTCGGGCACGTCCACTGAGCAAAGAGGAAGCGGAGAGTGGTCGTTTCAACATCTTCGATGTCGTGTTGCCTCTACCGGGGTACGATGTCATCTATCCCAAGAACGAAATCGGCCAGTACTATGTCGATTTCATGGCTTCCGAGGAAGGCGGCAAGCTCGATCCTTACAATATGCGTCGCACATCGAAAGACTTTTCCCTTTCCGGAGGTTATCGTAAGCTGATGGCTCGTCCGTTGGGTGCTGGCGTCGAAGTCGAGGTCAAGGCATACAACACGCCCGAGGAGCAGCTCGTTCAGACAGATCTGGACAAGCTTAGGAGCGCTGGGAAGCATGTAGACTCCGTTGCCAATGGTGCGACAGAAAAGGACAAGGTCGCTGTGATATTGAAGTTGCAGTTGGGCAGTAGTCAGTATGCCACTATGGCGCTTCGCGAGCTCACCAAAGGTGCGGCAATGGGCTTCACCCCGAGCTACTCGGTAGCTAATCGCTGAGGAAGCTTCCGTGATCCAAGACTGGTGGGAGTATGACGCCCAGGCTCCAGCGACAGGTATATCATAAGCCCCCCAAAATTTTTACAGTCAAAATAACTGTCAAATACGTCGTCTCCGTCGTGACTTGTGATATCAGGACTTTTCCTAAAAGATCTCGCTATCATCAAGTGGATCCAGCTCCTCGGCCAAAGGTCTGCGTTTCTCACGGAACGTGTCCTCAAGCGCGCCTTGTTCTGCATCTTCGCTTTCGACCTCAAAGTCTACACGTTCGGTGTACGAAGGCTCTGTTTTCGGCGGTAGTGGTTTGCGGCCAGAGAGTACCTCGAATAGGGAATCCTCGCTTGCGCCTTCTTCGTACGTCGATGCCAGCGGAGGAGTGGCTGCGCGAGTTGCTTCCTCGTTCTCGTCTTGCCCTTCTGGATAGAGCAATTTCGAACCGGCCATGACGATCAGATTCGATGTGGGTGAGGTGTGTATCCAGGAGAGTCTGGAAGCTGGGGGGCTGTTTGTGCGGTAGGCTCTCGGTGGTTCAGATGAGGTCACGTCAAAGATGTGCGCAATGCCCTGTGCGCAGTCTATCATGAGCGTTTCTGCTCGAGTGGGATGCCAGAGCAGACTTCGCACATTGCTGTGTTGTATAATTACGGCAAATGCTGATAGTGTAGGCATGCTCCATATCCACACTGTATTGAGCATGCGAGAGTCTCGGGTGGCCAGGTAATTTCCGTCGCAGCTGTAAGCAATTTCTGCCACGCCTTGCTCCACCGAATCCGAACCCGTCTTCGTCTTTGACAACGGAGGCGAGATTGGTTGAGGAGCAAAGGAGTACGTCCGGTCGTTTGTTGCTGAGACATTCTCTTGCCACACCAGGGCTCTCTCGCTGACTGGCAGGGCGCTCTGGTCAATCGTGGTGTTATGCTTGATCGTCGCTAATGGAGAGAAAGTTCGTGCGTCCAGCAGTTCGACGCGTCTATCATAGCGGGCCAGTGCCAGTGCACTTCCGTCCGGGGACCATGCCATGTATTTGACGCCTAGCTCATCGTCAGTCCCTTTTGACGGAAACGAGCGGAAGAGGTGTCCATCTGGCGTGTAGATGTGTATATTCGATGTAGCCGTTGCTACATCGAGGATAGCCAGCCATCTGCCATCCGGAGACCACGAGATAGCCTGAGCATCAGACGTCGCCAGCTTGATCAGAGACGGGGCCTGTTCGGCTGAGATGAAATGTAGAGCTAGATAGTCCTCTGCTCCAGTCCTCGACAACAAAGCGAGCAAAGGAGGCGTACTACCTCCCGGTCTGCTCTGCACAGCGACACCATCGCAACATGTCTTCACATCAGATAGCTCCGTCGCTTTGCCCGAATTGAGATGCCATAGTTTTGCCTTGCCAAATTCCCATGTGGTCAGGAGGTGGTGATTGCCCACAAATTCAGCATCTGCGATTCTGCCGAGCCCGCCGCCTCCATTGCTCAGGTTCACGCGACGTTCGAGCTTCCGGGTCAGAACTTCGACGCCACTTTCGGATATCTGTAGGAACTGGCTGCTGTCGGGTGAAAATGCGTACGCGATCACTTTGCCACGGTTTGTTGCTAGTGTGTAGTAGAGTGCATCTCTGCTGCGGAGATCTTGCCAGCAGATTTTGTTGGCATCTGTCCAGACTATGGAGCGGCCATCGGGAGACGATGCTGCTGCTGCTGTGTGTGCTCGGGGTTGCATCTTTGATGTAGTTCTTGTCTTATTACACTACTGGAACTAAGTATAGTAGCTAGGAGGTAAACGCGTATGTCAACAAACTGCCATTTTGAGTCGAGCCAAGGCGGGACATTAACAGCCTGAGGCAGCACGCTAGGGAGGACGCAGACCCCTCCACTGAGGTAGTTCTACTTTAGTACTTCCACTTCGGTCGAGCGGCCGAGGTAATTATAAGTACTTGACAACAGGCGAACATGGCCGTCGCTCGTACCTCTCGGGGAGGGGGCCGTCTGCTGTGCAAAGCATCATTCATTACACCTGCTAGCGAAGAACTAGCTTGCTTATTCACTGGATTGCTTGAACTACAACCTTCACTAGTGCTATAGGTATCACCATGTCGGAGCCAGCATCGCAACCAGGAGCTCCCGCAGACGGGGCCCAGAAGCAGGACTTCCCAGCCAACGAGAAGAGTGTCGCAAAGGAGATTGAGAAGAAGATGCCGGTTCAGGTCAAAAGCAGTCTCGCAGGACCAGACCGCGTGATTCTGCGCTTGAACAAGTACTAGACACAGCTGCCGAGCACAATGCACTACTAACCTGTGATCAAAGGCTGCTCGCGTCTCCAGGCGGTTTGAGCTCTTTCCTCTCGACCTTCAACTATACTCTCTATCTCCTCGCACATCTCGATGCCAAAGCAGCACCGCTCAAGGCCAAGCTGTACCTCTTTCTCAACCGCCATGCCAGCACCGCGTCGAAGCTGACCCCGCCCGTGTCCACGGACCCATCTCCCATTGCTGCGCTGGGCTCGCTCCTCTCTGCAACACGAACGACGCTTCGCCTGTTTGGCCTGCTCCCAATGTACGCCTGGGCGCGTCAACTAGCACAAGGTCCCAAGCCGGGCCAGGATAGCGTCCTCTATGCGACCGCAGTGACGCAGTGTGTGCTTTACATCGCTTTCCAGCTTTTCGAGAACGTGGCACTCTTGACGGACAGCAAGATCCTGCCCGGATCTCTGACGGCGCGGTGGACGGAAAAGCACGGAGGGAAGGCTGCTGCCATTTATCTCGCATCATACAGGGCTTGGTTCTTGGGATTCTGCTGCGACTTTATTCGATTGTTCAGAGAGGCACAGCTGGAAAGGAACAAGAGGGATGCCCGCAGCTCTGTGGAAAAGAGCTACGGAAGCGTGGCCAAGGAGGATGCGAAGAAGGATGCGCAGTGGTGGTCGGAGTTCATTGTGCCGTTGGCTTGGTTCCCAGTGGGCTGGCACTTCGCAGCCTGGAACGAGACTGGCTTTCCGGGCTTCAACCTGGGGCTCATGGGAGCTGCAGGTGCCATCGCCGGGCTGGGTAAGACCAAGGCTCTGTGGGATGCGA
Organism: Sphaerulina musiva SO2202; assembly: GCF_000320565.1. Lineage (NCBI taxonomy): Eukaryota > Fungi > Ascomycota > Dothideomycetes > Mycosphaerellales > Mycosphaerellaceae > Sphaerulina > Sphaerulina musiva. Next base: position 1,545,232 of record NW_016017384.1, read on the forward strand.
CTGCGGATGTTTAGGAACCACAAGCGGAAGTGTGGAATAGGTTTGAGGAGGGGCATGTGTGGAGTACTGGCCACGCCGAGGAAAAGTTTGAGAATTGACTAGGTACGAATGAGGTTGTGTACATTGCTATTTGTCATGTTGTTGGGCAGTGGATGTAGTAGTATACCTGTGTGTAGTGAGATTCAGATTGATAACAATGAACCCTGCCACATGGAAGAAAGCGGGGGAGCGTATCACATCATCTTTTCCCAGGTGAAGTCAATAATCAGACACCAGCAACAACGACAGCAGCATCTGTCGACATGACTGGGTAGCCACGAGATGGACACCAGCGGCAATTGGCAAGGCGCGAGTGTGTGGTCAAACAAGCTCGCTTGCATATGTCAGCAGTACCTAATGCTCTAACGATTGCTACAGCGTAACAGCACTGACGCGCGCGGCACGGCCGTCGAGGCAAGGAGGAGACGCGATCGACCGCGCGGTAGACCAAATGAAGACGATGCGAGACAACAGCTACTTCATCAAACACGAATCCGACTTCGACTCGCACTCGGTCGACATGGACGACCTTCCTGACGTCGAACTCGACATGGTCGACAATCATCACGGAGACAACGACGACGACGATGCACAGCCACTGCCGTCCAGCGTCGCCAACTCGCTCCTATTCGCATTACCTCGTGAAATTCGCGAGAAAATCTACTCCTTGTGCCTACACGCTCGCGACGCTCTGCCCGTCGAGTGGCCGCGCCCCGACACACTTCGGCGACACAATCCGTATCACATCCAACCGCAACTCCTGCGGACCTGTCGCATCGTGCACTCCGAGTCTGCACCGCTCCTCTACGCCCTCAACAACCTCACCTTTCACCATCCCAGCGACAGTAATGTCTTTGTGCGTGCCCTCTGCGATACCGCCTTTGGCCGCCGCATCACCGGTCTCTCGTTGCATGTCAAAGCCGGCGATATACGCATGTGGATGACCTATTTGACATCGACCGACCCCCATCGATCTCTGCGGTACGATTTCCCCAACCTCCGAGATCTGGGACTGCGCTATAGAAGTTCTCGCTGGAACGCAGGAAACTCCGCCGAACACAATCTCAAAAGCTGGATAGACGATAGTCGTCTCGATGAACTCATTGATGGTGTACGAGGTGTCTATCGTCCGTATTGGTGTACACCACAAGAAGAGAAATCGCGAGCAGCAGAAGAGCAGGGTCTCAGTGGATTCGATCATGACAACGATTTACCTGAGCCGGAATTTTTGACGAGAGACGAGACTGTCAGAGCGAGGGATCGCTACTTTGAGCTACGCCATGCACGTCTCGAACGGGCCCTACAAAAGGACAGTGCGCCTTTGATTCGGATCTGCTGTGCGTGCAGAGTCCATCCCTCCCACTTCAACGCCTTGACAGATCCGAGTGTGGCTTTTCATCTGCAAGATCAGAACCTCCGTGCTGGGGTCTTGCCTGACGCGCCACACCACTTGCCAGCAGAAAGAGTGATGGAGGGTTCGCCTTTCCCTGCCAATGGCTTCACGTCTACAGACCTGCAACGCGATGTTAAGAAACTGTATGATCCGGAATTAGGAAGCGCGAACGTGAGTAGGACACCATATGTTTGGAGAAAGGGGGTCTTGTTAGCTTTGGAGATTCATAGTGTAGATTCGAGGAGGGATCAGTTGTAGTCGTGTAGACACGAGGATCAAGGCAAGGTCGAGGAGATGAGGATCATGGAAGGCTCTGTGATATACTCCGAGGTGGTACATATGGTCAGAAGGCCCGGTGTGGGCTCTTCATCCCTACAGTCCAACTCGCATGCTTTGTTTACAAGACGACTAACTACTGTTAGCGACTTCGTCAAAACCCTTTGCTCTGCCCGCGCCGTCTGCCCCCGCGCCAGGGATTGCTTCGGCCGGGACGAAGGCAGTCCTCGGCTCATCGGAAATATCGTTGTCATTTGTCTCAAGATGAAGTTGGACATTGTTGGCGGGTCGGGTATGCGAAAGCCATTGATCGCCGACGAAGCCTCCATTTCCTACGATGTGCATTTGCTTTTCCGAAGGTCGCAAGTAGCGCAGGCAGCCAATCGCAATGTTGGGCGCTGTCTTAAGCGGGCTTAGTCTCTGCTAGAGACCTAGGTAGTAGGTAGAGCAAAAATGCCAAGTCAGCAGACGTCTCAAAGACACTCTATTGCGAGCAGGTTCACATACCGTTCGTGCCATTGGTGTGCGGTGATGGCTCGGCAGCGGCAGATGCGCGTTTCTCTTGCAACCAGGTATTGGCGTTTTCAAAGCTATCGCGGACTTCCTGGCTTACTATAGCTCCATCGGCAGCTTGAATCCCAGCATTGATCTGTTCATGGTTAGTCAGAGTCTACATTCCGTCAGGGGCGATGCATTGTATCAGCACATACCGCACTCCAAAGTTTCCATGCCCTTCCTATGTCTCCGTCGATATCTTCTGCGTGGCTAAACCACTTCTTGACATCTGCTCGCCGCTCTGGTGGTTGGCACAACTCATCAAGATAGCTCTTAACTACCAGGGCGAGGCCAAGGTCGGGTTCTTTGAGGAATGGCAGGCGACCACCGACTTCGATATATTCTTCGTTGTTACGGATACGTACGGCACTGCCGGCGAGCATTAGATTAACAGCATGAACTTCCACCAGGTCTCGCAGAGCATTGCGCACTGCAGCTGCAACTTGATGGTATGCGAGCGTATTGCGCGAGAGGGGCCCGGTATAGCCAATGCTCTGGTGCTTGAAGTTCCCGAGAGTGGAGACACGCGAGATGAGTTGAACGTTGGCTTTGTCCTGATCAGTCCCACGAGACGCGCCTCCAGATACCCCAGGAAATAAGTCTTTGCCGTTGAGCAGATCGAGTCGTAGAAGTTCAAACGCCACGAAGATGGCCTCTTCTGCTTCACGGGTCGGATCTGTGGATCCGAGGTATCCTTCGGCCTTAGCCTGATCAAATGCAGCCATGAGGGCCTTTCCCCACGCTGTCAACGTGTGATCAGATGTGTTAATATACCCCCGGTCATGCAAGAACCGCCACGTAATGTTCGATAACAGCTCGGCAGGAGTGGAGAGCATCGAGTGATCCTCTTTTCCTCTCTTCGTGTGGCTTTTCTTCGCCAAGGCGTTATCTGACAACCACGTAATGGCGTATTGTATTGGCGTTTCGTTGAGATCGATATCTCGTGCCGCATTCGATTGGGTACGTAGCTGGTCCCGCACATGCCAAGTCTCCGCGTCCTTGCCTGACGATTCAATCTGCGATTGAGCCTTGATATTCAACGAGATTGGTTTCTCATCAAACCAGCAGAACAGGTCAATGTTTGTGTTATGGTAATAACGTTGCAGCCTCGAACTCAGGAGGGTAAGGGTCCGTAGATGGAGAGGTTGCAGCTTCTTCTGCACAAGCTCTTTGTATGTTGCCGAACTCCCGCCATCAAGTGGCGCCGATATGAAGATTTCCTTGCGAGCACGCCAATCTAGTATGCGAGGGCCGATCATTCCTCTCTGTAGATAGTGGTACAGCTCGATTGGGTATCTGGTGCCAATTATCATGGCGAGATCGCTCGGAGCATGCTCAAGATCGAGCTGGGTGTAGTCTCCACTGGCTGTGCATATAACCATGTGTCTGTGACTGTCAGCAAGTCTTTGGAATTTAGGCGTGGGGGCCTCTTCTCAGCATTGCTCACCTGACTGCAATCTTAGCTTTTATGAACAAGGCGAAGTACTCCTTGTCTTTGGTTTGTTTCACCGCCTGAATACCGTCCATACCTGCTTGGCCGAGGACTTGTCTTGCTGCTGCAATGCTCGGGACTTGACCTTCCCTCACAATCTCGGGTACCGGAGGCATGATGATTGAGCCTGAAAGAAGTAGGAGGTCTGTGAGTTGCTCTTGAGTCATCATGAGCCGCTGCAAGGCATGCTCGCGATCAATGTACTTGGCCTCTTGGTTCTCCCAGTCAAAGTAAAGGATCATCTTGTCGACACCAAAGGCAAGCAACGATGCCGAGCCGTGGCAAGCTGAAATGCCCTTGTGGTTGTCAGTGTAGACAAGTTGCGCTGCGGCGTTGTAGGGTGCAACCATGACGTGAGCACCCTTTTCATGCAGATAGTGATACAGGTATCGCAGTATGTGCGTCGTTCGGTATGTGCCTGTCAAGAATTAGCAGGGGAGTACAGCGCGATGTCCTGGTAAAGTTCCTCAAGCACGTACATGCTTTCTCAAACGCTCTCACCGCGGCATCCCCATCCCCATTTTCATATACTCGCCAAGCCTCGTCTAGGATTCTGACAGCCTTGTCGCTCTCTTTGCTGATGGTCTTGCGATCATGAAACGCAAGGTCGATGCCGTTGAACATGAACAGTGGCTTGTTTCCCGTGAGTTTCTCGACATTCTCAAGCTCACGATCGATGTTAGTTCTGAGTGTGAAGGGCAGCCCGCCAAGCGCGGGCAGGAGCGGTTCTCGTCCTTCTGCGGAGAGGAGAATATTGACAAAGTCTTCTGCATCATACCCGATAGTCGAGTTCTCAAACTGGCCAATTGGAACGGTGTAGATGAGGTCTTCCTGCTTCGCCCATTCCCGAAATGCCAGTGACTCGGCCATGGCTGCGCTAGGCACGAGGTGTGCGTGTCCGGAGATGCTGGTTGCTGCTGGCTCCCGTATGGATCACAAGATGATGTCGGTCCAACGGGCGCTGAAGGCGATGAGAGTAGCGCTGTGGGGAGAGTGGCCGTGTCGCCGGTGAGGGTGAGGGTGAGAGGAAGATGTTGTTGTTGTTGTGTGATGTGCAGGCAATTGAAGGCGTGAGAGTGGTGTGGAGAGCATGTGAGAGCTGGAAGCGCCCAGCCGACCTACAGAACTGGAACTAGTGGATGCAGGAACGAGGCTCGGGCCGCCCGAACTAGCTCAAAGTTCTCCAGCTAGGATCCCGCCGGGAACGAACTGTGGGGGCTCTTACCTAAGGTACTGTAGGTACGGAGGTAGGAGGTACCTTACTTCCCTCCTCCCTACAGAGTGGTAGTACCCCATATAGCCCAAACAGGCAGAGCTTCACATTCTTCTCATTATGCCCTAAGGAACCTTGCCTTGCATTGCGACATCCACTCCACGATATAGGCCCAAGTTCCACGATTTCACACCCTTCCTTTCGGGAGTATGCTATCGCCGTGAACACATCTGCGAAAATGATCTCTCTACGCCGCTATGCAATATATGCTGCTCTAGCGGTCTTCGCACTGATAACTATCACGCACTTCCGGCAGAATATCGCGTCTCATGCGAGGATACAATACGCGGCCTTCTTTTCTTCGAACAAGAAGCATGGCGATGGGCTGTTCCACTGGGAAGACGTGAAAGTGCACTACCCCGTGGAGAGTTTGACCAGCCTTCCTACCGCAAGGCCGCGCAAGCTACCAAAGGTACAATTCGACTTCGCCGCTGAAGCTCCAGGACATGCCTCTGTACGACTGGAAAGACAAGCCGCTGTCAAGGCTACATTTCAGCGATGCTGGAAGGCCTACAGTAACTACGCTTGGATGATGGACGAGGTCACACCGCTCACTGGAAATATCAAGAACGGCTTTGGCGGATGGGCTGCCACGCTCGTGGATTCTCTCGACACGTTGTGGATCATGGGCATGAAAGATGAATTCGAACAAGCGGTACAAGCAGCGGTAACGATCGACCTGTCTAAGTGTACGGAAGAAACCATTAACGTGTTTGAAACAACCATTCGCCATTTGGGGGGCTTCCTTTCGGCCTACGATCTCAGTGGTGATAAAAGACTATTGGAGAAGGCTACCGAGTTTGGTGAAATGTTGCTGAAGGCATTCGATACACCCAACCATATGCCAATCACGCGTTGGAAACCCCAGTCGGCGTTAACGACTCCGCAGGTCGCGGACGAGGTTGTGTTAGTCGCTGAGATCGGATCACTCTCTATGGAATTCACCCATCTCTCACAAGTGACAGGAGACATGCGATTCTACGACGCTGTAGACCGGATTATGCAGCTGTTCGCGAAACAGCAAGAAGAAACGCATCTACCCGGCATGTTTCCCGTCGTCGTCAATGGCAGAGACGCGGACTTTACCCAGGACACGTACTTTACACTCAGTGCAATGTCGGACTCGCTGTACGAGTATTTCCCGAAAATGCACGCTCTCCTTGGTGGGGTTGAGCCGATATATCCCAAGCTATACGAGCGAAGTATGGAGACGGCCATCAAGCAAAACCTGTGGAAGCCTATGACTCCAGATGATTTGGTATGAGCCCTGTGCGTATACGACATTCACTTGATATGGCTGCTAATCCATGTACCTTGCTTTGGCTGCAGGATATCCTCATGTCTGGCAACGTGAGAGCGGAGCTGGGCCAGCCACCCAAGCTGGAGCCACAAGGCCAGCACCTGGTATGCTTCAGTGGTGGCATGCTTGCACTCGGCGGACGACTTACTGGCCAGGAGGCCCACGTGAAGATCGGGCAGAAGCTTACCGACGGGTGCATCTATGCCTACAGCGCATGTCCCATGGGAGTCATGCCAGAAGTGTTCGAGATGGTGCCTTGTCCTTCTCGCGTCGGAGCGTGTCCCTGGGACGAAGAGAAATGGCGAAGCACGATCGCGGCATCTGGCATTGCCGATGCCCAGCACAGTATCGACGAGCTTCGACTTCCCAAAGGCTTCACGAAGATTACAGATCGGCGATATATTCTTCGTCCCGAAGCGATCGAATCGGTATTCATACTCTACCGGATTACAGGCCAAGAGTACTTGCTGGATCGCGCATGGGAGATGTTTGGCAGTATCGTGAATGCCACGGAGACGCATATCGCAAATGCAGCGCTCGCAGATGTCACGCATGATCCCGTCTGGCTGGCTAGTACGGGACACAACGTGAAAATGGACAGTATGGAATCCTTCTGGCTGGCGGAAACCCTGAAGTACTTTTATCTGATCTTTAGCGAGCCTGATGTTGTCTCCTTGGACAACTACGTCTTCAACACTGAAGCGCATCCTTTCAAGCGACCTACTGTAGTATAACGTTTTGCAAGTCCTCGATGCAATGCAAACAAGAGAAGATACTGAGGGTTGGTTCTGGGACGCCCGCACTTCCTTGGGATCGTCAGTCGGGTCTGCGCCGGTTGGACCTTTCAAAGGAATCTGCAAGAGACTGACCTCACCAGTCCTCCGCACATGCGACGCACATGTAAGTATAGACGGCTGATGATGGGGAATTGGGGATCCGGCTCTTGGACGAGAATGCTCGTGCAAGGACGCGCCTCTGTGCAACATCAAACGCGCGTCGCAGGCAGTGGAAGAAGACGCACGCGCGGGGCCCAGCAGTTTCATCCCCGACAAGGCACTTGGGCAAAGAAGGGCCACCAAAAGAGTTCGAGCAGATGAAGTCAGTGGTATAAGGTTACCTCCATAATAGTCTTGTTCGAAACGCCGGCCACGCACACGGCCTTTTGCCTCCCCAGTCCTGCCCGCCTGTTGCATTAAGTCCGACTCTTGAGGTGCGCTTGCGACATAACCAGCCCAGCGCGCTAAAGGACGCGCAATGCAGCATGCGGATGTGTAGAGTTGATGACTATTGTACCGACATTGCCCAGCTGACCTGACCTGACCTGGCCCGACTCTTGACCTGCCCGACCGGAGCTGCAATGCCGTAGCGGGACGGGGCTGGACGATGATGAATGAAGGGATTGAAGGGATTGAAGGGATTGGAGGGAATCGAAGGAATGATTTGATTTGCTCATAAACTAAAACGTTCCTCGGTACGATTCTTGGCATCTATTTGTGAAGGCGATCTCCAATTTACGACGGCGGCTGAATCGGAGACTGGACTACGCTAAAAGGCCATCGCCACCGGGGTGGATACACATCCAACGGCCGCGTCATTGGGAAGTTGCGTATGGATCCAAAGAAACATCGAAAAGCCTTCTTCGTCTTCTTCTTCTTCCCTCCTTCTTATTCGGCTGCTTCGTCTTTGTCTGGTTCTAGCGAGTATTTATTGATTTATTGTTCCTAGTTCCCGTTCCCTGTTTCCTACAACATTCCACGGCTGGCGGACTCTTGGCACTCTCCCTCCAACATGCGTTCTCCCACCATCGCCTATACAGCGGGAATCCTTGCCACTGCTAGTAACGCCATCAACCTGGTCAAGCGCAACGATGCATTACCGCCTCGGGTCGTTGAACACACCATCCAACGAAAAGACATCAGAAATCCCCTCGATCACGACCGGAAACGCTGGCAACGACGCAAGCGCGACACCTTGACAGTAGCACTCGACAACGAGGAAACACTCTATTTTGCCAATGTATCGATCGGGACTCCCGCGCAGAATCTGCGATTACATCTCGATACGGGAAGCAGTGATCTGTGGGTGAATGTGGATAGTAGCGCTCTTTGTCAAGCAAGAGGCGACCCATGCTCGATATCGGGAACATACAACGCGAACGACTCCTCAACCTATACCTACCTCAACAGCGACTTCAACATTTCTTACGTCGATGGATCGGGATCAGCCGGGGACTATGTCAGCGATACCGTCAAGATCGGAGACACGACTTTAACAGGCCAACAATTCGGCATTGGATATGAATCAAGTTCGCAGGAGGGTATCTTGGGCATTGGGTATCCCATCAACGAAGTCGCAGTGCAGTATAATGGCGGCAAGACATACTCCAATGTGCCGCAGAGTCTTGTGAAAGCGGGCGCGATCAATACCAACGCATACAGTCTCTGGCTCAACGATCTGGATGCTTCGACCGGATCGATACTGTTTGGAGGTGTCAACACCGAGAAATACACGGGTTCGCTGGAGACGATACCCATCGTTGAGACACAAGGAGTGTACGCCGAGTTCATCATTGCTCTGACTGCTGTTGGCGCGAATGGCACAGCAGGTTCAATTGTAAACAAGCAGGCCATACCCGCGCTACTGGACTCAGGAAGCTCCCTGATGTATCTTCCCAACGACATTACACAATCCATCTACGACTCGGTCGGCGCATCGTACGACTCGGAGCAAGGCGCCGCATTCGTCGATTGCGATCTCGCCAACTCCGACGGCTCCCTCGACCTCACCTTCTCCTCTCCAACAATCAAAGTCCCGATGAACGAACTCGTCATCGTCGCCGGCATCGACCGAGGCAAAGAAGTCTGTATTCTCGGAATCGGCCCCGCGGGCAGCAGTACACCCGTCCTAGGAGATACCTTCCTCCGATCGGCATATGTTGTATACGACCTTGCAAAGAATGAGATTTCTCTCGCCCAAACCAATTTCAATTCCACAGCGAACAATATCATGGAAATCACCACTTCGACCGTTCCAGACGCGACATTGGTGACCAATGCTGTCACGAGTCTTGCGGTTTCCTCTGGCGGAGCTCGCATCAATAGTGGTACCACAGTTACACTGGACGGCGCAGCACCTACCGCAGGACCCGGTTGGAGCGTCGCTGCTATTGGAGCTGCTGCAGGGGCTGCACTGTACGCATTGTAGTGATTTTTTTTGGAAGATGTCAGCTTTTTCGCACGTTGTTGGAATTGCATCCTATGAAGCATAGCGTGGAGCTGGAACAGTCTCTTTTTGTTGAAAACATTATTGTTGTATAGATGAGAAAAGAAGGCACGAGATCATGACCAAAGAAGAAACCCCCAGCATGTAGTCGGTCCATCCATAGGTGTGGATTGGATAAGGACGTTTAAACGCACAGTATAGCGTTGTATCAAATAGAAATATAGATCAAAGGATGGAAAAATGATACCTACCTCAGCATCGTGATTACTTTTTTTTCTTGTTCACCAAGAATCTCGAGGAAGATGTCCTTGTCGTCCAAAAAAAGATGAGATAGTTCGCAATGTACATAGCTTCTAGCCTATCGTACAGTAAATCTCTTCAAAATCCCATTGACCGAACATGGATGATGATGATCATCCTACCTGAAGTACCAGTTGACACACACAAGCTCCCCGTACTGTTGTTCACGAAAGACCGTTACAGCCCGCCTGGTGTTTTGTCAGCTCTTGCTTTTGGGGCTCCCGCTTCCCAAGGTGGCGGCTCTCTACAAGCCCTCGCTCGTAAGGCGAGCAAAGCGATGCAAGTCGTATGCGTGTGTCGCTGCGGCCAGTCATGGAGCTGCCTTCACCACCGCTAACTCCAACATCAAAGTATTGAGCGACTCGAAGATGCAACGGCCACCGTATACGTGCCTGCTTGCATCTGCGCCTTCTTTTCCATACTAGAGTCGGAGAAGTATGTATCATCGTTCCATTCTCCCCCTTGCAAGACCAAAATCCCAAAATATCCCCCAAAAACCCTTCACTTCCCCCACCCAAACCACCCACCGTTCTTCTTCTTCATCCCTTCCACCTCATCCTGCTGCTGCTGCTCTACCTCCCTCGGTATAACTTTCGTATTACTCAGATACTCCCTCACCCTCCCCTCTCGCACCTCGTCCTCATTCACATGCGTCGCGGTACTCAGTCCTTGTTCCTCCATGGCCAATCTGCGCGCCCGGGCAGCGAGTCGTCTCTGCTTCAACCGCTCAATCTCGGCATTGATTTCGTCCTTGTCAAAGGGGATTTCGTGGGTTTGGCCGCGCTTGGGCCAGAAATCGGGCACGGCGAAGCGCGAATCGAGGTTGATGCCGAAGTAGTACATGAAGCCGATGGGGAACATGATGTACATGCCGAACTGGAGAGAGAGAGAGAGAAGTATGTTAGTGAATGCTTGGTTGCTTGCTTGTGTGTTGAAGTGGGTAAGTAATTGGCTGGCACACTTTGAAGACTTCGAGATTGGGACCGCCCATGTTTGCGACAGTGATCTGGCCAAGATTCAATACAAGTGGATGCAATGGAAAGGTCGTGGGCACATGTATGTACATGTATATGCAATGATGATGGGGACGGGGATCGATGATGACTGTACAAAAAGAAGGGCAGAGGTCGGCCGAGTTTTAAGCGGACATCACATGAAACCAAACACTTTGGAGAACGATGCTCAGGAAAGCATTATTGTCACACTACCTTAGCTATAGTCCATGGTACACTTCTGTTTTCTTTTTCTCCTCAACTCCTCGCTAAGAGCAAATCGCCATGTCTAATACACCGGAAGAATCATCATCGTTGTCATTAGTCCCAATCGTACCTAGTCTATCACCAGCACTCCGACCATGATCTCCTTCCGCATCGTACATGCAGCTCCAGCTGCCCAATGGTAAATTAACTGAGGGTGAATCGTACCCCTCGCCTCGGAAGTGTTGATAGCGTAGTTTCCGACTTGGAGATATTGAGTTGACAGGCACTGTATACAAGTCAGTGTTGGTCAGCAATCCAAGTGAACTATCAGGTCACGTACCTCTACACCATGTCATCCTGAGCTCTCCGTAGCTGGAAGTTTGGCACTTCGTAGAACCATTCAGTATCCTTATCCCATTTATATGCCTTGAAGTCCACGCCGTAGGGCTTGGGCTCCAGGCAATATAGCATGCCGAGCGGCACGTCCAGGTCGGCGACCTCCTCGCGCTTGAGACCACGGAAGTAAGCCAGCAGGACACGTGCTACGCTGCGATGTCCAACAAGCAAGACATGATCAGTCATGCGCTCCAGCTCCACAATCACAGGTCGAAGGCGATTGATGATATCAAGGTAGCCCTCGCCGCCTGGACCAGGATAACGGTAGTGTAGCTTGTCAGATCGTCGACTGCGGTACTCCTCGGGGTACTGTGTGCTTATGCACGAATATGTGAGACCTTCCATAACACCAGCATTCAGCTCGTCTAGCATACGCATTTGCTTGGTGTCGTACTCGTCGTCATCAAAGTATTGAGCAGTTTGTATGCTTCGCTTGAGCATCGACGTCCATACGCAGAACGCCTTTGGCTCGTATCCGACAGCGGGAGCTTCAGGCAGGATCGAAGTATGCTCGTCGTGTTCGGTGCCAGGGGATTGTGGCTGATAGTAGGGGTTTGGTGGCGTGACATCTCCTGGCTGTGGCGGGAAGTGAGTGTTCTGCAGGTTCTCAAGCTGCTTGATGTCCCACTCCTTTCGTTTCTCTTCGATGAACTTTTGCAGAGATTTGGCGTACTGATGTCCTTCTGGAGCAAGGTCGCTGTCGCCTCCGATCTTGCCAGACACGTTGTCCAGGCTAAGACCATGACGAGTGATCCAGATCTGCCTAGGCGCCAGGTTGAAGTTGAGCAAATAGTAGTTCGCTTGCGCCATGAGAAAGCCTTTGATTTGGTGACTGATGATCTTGCGCCCCACGTCGATCATCTGAATGTATGGCATGTGCATGGCCTCCTCGTACTCGCCAAGAGACACGTACGCTTTCTCATACTCACGCACACGCTTTCTGAAATCTTCAAGGGCAATAGTGGGATCCATCCCACGGTAGTCAGGTCCCTGGAGCTTCAAGCGCATATTGGCCTCAAGCAGATCCTGGTCCACACACTTCGATTCTAGGAATAAAACATTCAGTTGTGGACCTGCGCGCTCGCGGATGTGATCCATGATCATCTTCCGTCGCGCAAGCGTGCTGTTCGTGGCGTCCAATATGCCAATACTCCCATTCTCATACAGTATGTAGTCGAGAAGTTCGTCCAACGTTTCGAGGGCCACTTGTTCCCGGATTTGCGATGCCTTTTTGTTCTGTGGATCGAAGAATGCCGCATTCTGCTCCATACTGTCCTCCTCCGTCTCTGTCTTATCCGCGGAAGTGTCCTCAGAAGACGCTGTGTCTTGCTTCTCGGACTTCGCTTGATCGTTCGTCTCGTCGATTGTGTTACTGCGGGGAGGGGTCGAGGGTGGATCGATCTTGGTCTCGCCGTTCAGAATAATTTGTGCGACTGAAGGGTGATGGGCAGTCTGCTCGGATCGGGGGTAGGGACGTGGTTGTAGATTTCCCTGCTCTAGGCTGTTGCGTCCCTCGTGGTTCTGCTGACTCTTGGTCTTCTCCAGGCTGTTTGGACCACCTGCTACCGTTCTTCGCCTTTCTCCCACGTTGAAGATCCTTGTATCGTGCTGCAGCCAATTCAGGTACCGCGCCAGCTTCTTAGTAATGTAGCTTTTTCCTCGCGCGGGCAGTCCGACCATGATGATCACCAGCTTAGATCCCACATCCCGCTGTGCGATTCTCCCATCAGGCGAGACTTTGCTCTTGGTCAAGCCCGGGATGTCCAGTGTCGTAGGTCGCACTCTCGGCGTCGAGGTTCCCGAATTTTGACGCCGCGGCGCAAGACTCCATTGGCTAGGGTGACTGGGGCTATCGCTTCCATTGCTGCTGGGAGCTTGACTCTTGCCCACAATCTTAGGACTGTTCGGCGCAGTTGTCGCAGGTGTATCGTTCATCGCCTGTGTTGCCATCGGAACACCCGTGACTTCTGGAAGTGTGCCATTCATGGCCGCAGCGAGAGAGCCGCCTCGATGTGTAGGTAGTCGCTTGGGAGCTGAAAGAAGGTCGGATGACGAGGACCGATCTCTTGTGCGGGATGCGCTGCCATGCTCACGCCCCGCCTGCGAAAGGGTCTTATCCAACTGATTTCGAAGCGACTCCACGTCCGGCGTCTCTTCGTTGCGGACGCTCCACTCCTCAGCGCTAGCCACCATGGCGTATTGCGCAAGCTTCGATTGCTGTACGGTTCCTGACTGTCTCCGGCGGTATTGTCCTAGCGGCGAGGTATCTTCGGTTTCACAGGAGCAGGTCCCAGCGGAGTGGATGTTTGTGTCTATATCGATGCCATCGGTCTGGTGCTCTTCAGTAGGATTGCGGTTCAATGCCACAGCGTGTGGCATGTTATTCTCTGATCCGGCAAGCGTCGGTCTCTTCGCGCTGAGACGATGCAGGTTGAATACGACCGAGGTTAGCCCTGGGTGGTAGCTGCCGTCATGATGGTGAAATAAAACTGGAGGAGCCGGACCTCAAAAAAGAGTCATCGGATGTTCGAGCTTTGACAGCACTAATAGAACTATGTCTGCTCTTAGTACCTCCCGCCTAAAGTCGCCCACGGCACGGGTTCCTGTTCCAGACGTGGCCCAAGGAAACTCTACCACGATACTCATGCAGGGACGGGATGACCGTCTGGGCGCAGCAAATGATGATGGTGATGATAGTGATGATGGTGATGGAGTGGACGTCCAGGTGATGGTGATGGAGTGGACGTCCAGGTGATGATGAGTCCGGTTGGAACGGAGACGGACGGCACATCAGTGGAATGGACAAAGACAGATATCTACATGACATGCGCCGCGTCGCTGCGTTCTCCTCCGAGAGTGCCGTACCACCTACCACCTACCTACCACCTAGCCTGGGAGGTCACCACGCACCAGGTAGCTTCACCTCCTACCTACTAGCGCGCTCAGCAAACGCTCACCGACGCCGCAGATGCACGTGTCAAACTCAATAATCTGATACGCTGCTGCGTCTTCTTGGCTGCAGGCCTCATTATCTCATCTTCCAAGTTTCAACCTCATCTCGTTCTCATCTCATCCCACTCCCGCAATCCCAAGGCTCCAGGAAGAGCCTGAATGTCTACCGTTGGCCCGTCGCCACCTTGGCGCTCTGGTCCTTGTCACGAGGACGGACCAGAGACGCGTGTCATCAGCTCTGAGATGACACGATTTCAGCGGCGGCGAGCTGGTGGCTAACGCGTGCACGACCACGATGGCCGCAGCGGTGCGACCTCAGCAGACGCGTTTGTTGTGTTACCGCTGGCTCTTGGCTACTTCGAGGGCGCCTGTTTCTGATAGCTGTGCACTTGGCACGCGGCACGCCTCGCAGATATGTAAGGACTCGGAAGCCGTGGGATCCTTCTCCAAAGCCAAACAAGGCTTCGGTAAATATTTGCCAAGTCGGTACTGCCCAACATATTTGGACTTCCACTCGGCGTGACGCAGCTAATGTCGCTGTGAACAAACACTGCCCGCGTACGACTTGATACGCCCGAATGACCCGAGTTCCTGAAAACCTGCTCTTCCCCCTCGGAAAAACTCGAAAAAAAAAAAGAAAACGAGTTAAGATCGAGCAACCGTAGAGTCTAGCACTGTTCAATATCTAGAAGTAACTCACAGGGTAGGCTGAGTCATTGAGATCTGACAGCGGGAAACCTTTGAGGTTCGCGAAATGGCAGACAACGTGCCTACCTGATGGATTGACTCCATACAGTACACTTGTGCTTAGCGGCTAGCCTCTGCTTCGCCCCCGGGGATCGACAAACGTGGACAGCACGCTTCGCAATACCCCAGTGAGTATGGGGCGACAAAATTCTGATGGGAGCAGGTTTCACCTTCAGCCATGAGACTGATGCGTCAACGTAAGCAACGTGTGTATGCAGGATACCTACATTTGCAATCGAGAGGGTACAACATCGGATGCCCATGATCTAGATACTTCTGATATGTGGAGCCTGTCAGGCTGCATCAACATGTCGAAGAGGTCTTGAAGTTTGCTCAATGCTGCATGACTAGGAGGTACTGTAGCTTTCGGGGGCATATAGGACGAGCATTACCATTATCGTATGAAACCTGCGGACGAGCCTGGTCACAATACAGCTACTGCGGCCATGAGTTTTTGTAGAACATTCACCTGCAGCTCCGTGTCATGCTACCTTGATGCGATGCCGCTCAAGTTTCGAAGCCCTCTAGTCCTATGAGGACAAGCTCACGTCCATGCCAAGCTCTCTCGCAATCATTGCTCCTGCCGTCGCCAGATCATCCGCAGCATTGTTACCTTCGTCATTTTCGTGACCTTTGACCCATTCGAAGCGCACGCCGCCAGGACCTCGATCCCAATGTGCTCGCTTGTCAGCTGTGGGAATGTCAGCTTCATCCTCCATGCGATGCTCATTAAGACGATAACGCTCCTCCAGCATATCCAATATTTTCTGGATCAAGTCTTTGTTCTCCACTGGTTTCTTCGACGAATTGACCCAATTATTGCGTTGCCAGTTGTGGAACCAGTCCGTCACGCAGTCGATCGAGTATTTGCTGTCACTAACAATGACAATCTTGCGATCTTTGGGTGCCACCTCAAGTGCGCGCACTATTGCGGTCAGCTCAGCTCGCTGATTAGTCTGTTTCGTTCCATTGAGAGGCTCGCTGATGTTCCGTCGGTCCTGTGGCCCAAAGTAAACTCCCACACCACCCCACGCGTTTGCGCTCCCATTTGCGAGCGAGCTGCCATCTGTCCATATGCGTATCGGCGCATCCTTCACGGGTCGTGTCGCTTGATACTTATACTCCTCTCTCTCTTCCCTTGTTTTGTACCGTATACCATCCGTGATGGGATCCAGAATTAGGTCTCGATCGAAGCCATCTTCCGCATCGTCCGGTAGAGGCGCATCGCCTGGCTCGTACTCGCCTTGATCTACGACTGGGGGTGTAGTTTCCTCTTTGATACCATTACCTTTCTTCTTGCTGCTTTTGGTCTTCTTCAAAGCCGGCTCACCCTGCTCAATGCTGCCTATTGGGATATCTGCTGCGGCAGCCTCCAATGCTGCATTACTTCCTGCAACGTACTGCTCTGCTTCCGATCTTGTCTTGAACACCCTATGCTTCGGTCCCTTCCAGCCCGTGATCTGGTCCAGGACATCCTGCCAATTCGTATAGACACCGGGAATCCGCCCTGCCCGCACTCCGTACCATTTCGGGACTGTCGAAGGTCTGGCGTCACCCTCGTTGTTCACAAACTTCTCGGCATCGCTAAGCGTAGCAAACGACTTGAATATGGCCCTGGGGAAGCCACGAACTTGGTCTAGGCATTCTGCCCAGGTGTGGTAGATGCCAGGCGACTTGCCTGTGCGGACGGCATAGAATTTCGGCATGTTCTTAGGCTCTCTCTTCCTCTTGCCACCGGCTGTGGGAGACGACAGTGACTGAGCGTCTGCTGGAGTGGCCGCCGTAGGATTGGCGACTGTGAAGCCCGTGTGGGCATCGACGTCTGCCATGCTGCGCGCGTGCGCGAGCTGTGTGTCACTGAGTGAACCTCGGGCTGGTTTGCCGAAGAATAGCAGCGACCTAAGCACAGTGCTTGATTTCGTCGTGCTCAAGCATCGAGATCGCAGCGGGGACGAATGGGTGCTGGGCGAGCTGAGCTTGACGCGTGCGCGGCCGAGGCGGAGGAGCGCCAGTGCTATAGCGATATCGTCGGGAGGAATGGAGAGGCGACGACGGTGGTAACGGTGATGCAAGAGGCAGTGGCAGTGGCAGTGGCAGTCAGGCAGTGGGATGCAGCGGGGGCGACAGACCGAAGGGGGTGGACCAGAGGGGGGGTAGGTCAAGGCAGTCCTAGGTCCTCCCTCCTCCCCTGGTGCAGCGGTCGGGACGATATGCTCGAGTGGGGGATAACAAGTAGAAGTCTAGAACTACCTACCTTACTGTAGTATGTAGGTGATCCGCTACCCCATTTCATGGTGTGGTGCAGCTTACATGAGGTGTACTTGCACCGCACACCCTTCTGGCGTGGGCGAAGGAGAGGTAGGAGGTAAGGTACAGTATGTACCTCAAGGTCTTTCAAACTGGGTGCCAAGTCGGAGAGAACCTGGAAGTACCTACCTACATGTACCTTGCGTGCTCTACCACCTTCAAGTAAATCCTTGCGAATGCCAGCATCTTATCACACTACCAACACCAAGGTGGGTAGGTACATGTAGCCGGGTTACTGTATCGAGCCAGTATGCTCTCAAAGATATTTACTGCCTCCCAGTTCTACAGTATTAGTATTCTCCCATCTACGCCTTTATTACACGCAAGCAGAGCCGACGACTGCTATTAGGCGCATCGTTCGCAGATACAGCGCCAGTATGCAAGTGATGTAGCGGCTCTTTGTGCTGGATACTTAGTATACTACATTGTACCTAGGTAATTCAGGTAATAACTAAGGCTCCTGGAGTACATTATGACTGAGGTTGTGCATATCCATCAGCCAGATGCATTAACCACACAGTCGCCCTCTACATTAGCGCGCAATCACAAAATCCCAAGCATGAGATCAAGACTGCCCATAGTGAACCAACCAGCCATTGGACAGCTTGATGCATTCAGGATAGGTGGCTGCGACATATGAGCTCGTCAAGTGTGGTTTGACGTGGACTAGGTATTGGCAGCTGAGATTAGTGACCGCCGCCACGTTTTACGAGCTGTCAAGGCCCAGATCAGGCAGGTGCTTTTGGGGGAGTCCTGCAGTACGCCTTTTACATGAGCGTCGCTCAGACAGTGCGACGTTCCCTACTTTAGTCGAGGAAGGAGTTGCTTGCGCCAATGACTTACGAATAATACACAGGGAACATACAGGCGGAAGCGTGGCGGAAGGCTCACTTCATCACCGCCGCCGGTCCCTGGGTAGAAGCTTCGACTGGACCCAATGCTGCATGCTGTCTTGAACTCGTAGTTGCAGACTCGGAATGGTATTTGGCCCGCCTTAGTGGTCACTCGCTACCTCTTTTTCCCTTTCGTCTTATCAAGCACCTCAACCCAACGCTTATCGATCCCTCTCTTCTCGAGTGCTCTCACCACAGCATCCTTCTGCGGCCCTTGGACCATAACCTCAAGCACCTCCTTCTCATTCTTTTTGGAAGCGCCGGCCAACGGTTCCACACTGGTACTTCCAGCACATACTTTCCTCAGCTCGTCTGCCAGCGGCCTTGGATCGATATGATATACCTCAAGGCCGCTGACTTTCGTCACGGTCTTGTTGCCACTTCTTGTCTCCAGAGTGATGTGCACCTTTGGAGGCGCGCCGCTCTTCGGCTTCACGCTATTAGGGTCTGTGCCTTGTCGTACGATGGCATACTGGGGAGACATTGCGTGCAGTATACGATCGAGCAGGGCATCTCGAGGTACTGTACCTTTGGCAAGAACCTCCTTGTCGAGGGACCCTGAGCCATCGAAGACAGCATTGGCAAGGATCGGGTTCAGTTTCACAAGACGCTTGTTCGTTTCCGAGATCAGGCGTTCTTTCTCGAGGTATGAGGACACAAGATCACGCACCTCGGCAGGGGTGTATAGTGATTTTGTCCCCGTAGCAGCGTCGAATATAGGCTGCAATTTGGTAGACGGTCTGTAGGAGGACACTACCTGTATTTTCTGCCCGATGGAGTCATCAGCTCCATCTGTCTTTTCGTTGCCAGGTCCATTGGATGGACCGCCAGAGGATTCCTTCTTCGGCAATCGATATGGCTTGAACGTTGTGATTGCAGGATCTTCAAAGTCGATATCAACGATCGTTGTTTCGTTGCCACTATCCTTCGATTCCACAATCTTAGCTTTGTCCAAGCTTTTGACAAACTTCTTGATGTTCTTCCAGGAAGTCTTCTTGATCTGAAGTTGCTGAGCCTCTTCGGAAGAGAAAGCTGGCAAGAAGGGTTGAACGAGCGTCGACATAATGACTGTCTGTGTCAGTGGGTAGTCCAATCCGTGATTCTTCGCGCTTGGATTCGATGTCTTGTAATGGTTGACTCCAAACAAGAAGGCGTTCCGAAAGGCGTTGTCAATATCCTGTTGTGACAGCTCCTTTGCTTCAGACGTCTTGACCAGCTCGCTGCCATTCGTGGACATTCTGCTCGACTCAGCGACAGTTTTATCTTGGCCAAGCGCACCATCTTCGAGAGCCACTCCGCCGACCTCGTTTTCCTCTTCTAGGTCCAAGTTGGCTACCTGCTCGAGAAGTCCGCGCTCCTGCAACACCTTTGCCCAGCCTTCTATAGCGTCAGGCGCCTGTCTCCCGGGTCGGCTCCCGGTGCCATAACTCCAAAGTTCGTCTCCGAGCCAGTGCATATTTTCTACGGCATGGCCCTTCTCGCCTCTTACCTTTTGCAACGCGCTTACGTCAATCTCGCAGAATCCTACGGCCACGGGCACTGTGGGCTTTTCCAAAGCTGCGACTGCGACGACTGCGCCCTTTTTGGCTCGTGGTGGGAAAGGTGGACCTCCAAATAACCCCGGTATCATGAGATCTGCGCCTCCTACCATCTTCTTGACCACGATCTCGGGAGTATGTAGCAACGGCACAATATCCGCATTGTGCCAGAGTGTGTATACAGACGGTACCATGCGCCCATCGGTTTGGAACCACAAAATTCTCGCGTCCTCGCCATCGTGGTGGCCAACGTAAATTGTGCCCGAGACCTGCTTCAGTTCCGGGCCATGCGTCGTCGTGAATCGTGCCGACTGTACATTTTCAGGCAGGAGAGAGTTTCTTAAGGCGGTATGTGCAGCCGTAGCTTCTGCTTTCTGTTCAGGCGTGTCGTCGTTCGTGGGCGCCTCTTTTCCTCCCAGCGCAAAGTCCTTGATGATCTGGTCGGCGAGCTTTCTGCGATCGGATGATCTCAACGGGGAGAGAGCTTTGATGTGTGGCTTCTTCTTGAACATTGTTTCAGTAGATATTGCAACAAGGATATCCCGATTGTTACCTGCTTGTCATCACATGTGTACAGGTAAGGTACATGTACATGTAGAAGCGGACGGGAAGCTCGAAGATGATGACGATGAGGGGTCTTAGAATCAGGTACCTTACCTGTAGGTAAGGTAGAAGTGACCGTAGAACTATATATTGCCAAGCCTGTTCGTCCCAAGCGCGGCCCTACATAAATCCAGTACCTTACCTGGTACCTTAGTTGCTTAGGTAAGGTACTGTATGTAGGGCATGCAGTTTTTCCACTCCAGTCCCGTACAATGTACATTGCGCATCCCCCGAAGAATTCGCCCATCACAGTACATGTACGTTACAGTAGCGGGCACATGAAAAGCCACAATGATCCGCGGCACGCATGACAGGTGCAAGTAACAGTCCACGATGCTCTCGCGTTTGCCCGGTGATGGTAGAAGTAGAACTACCTCCTAGCAGATCACCGGAATTGCAGGCATTTTGTCTTCCATGTGTTCGCTCAACAATCTATGATCAAGGGTCTGCTCGCATACATATGCACAGCAGCACTTGTCCCGATGAAGGCTGTACCAGCCTGAGGATGCTTCATAACAATCCCCATACCGCCAGACTGAGTGTGCTATTGGAAGTACATGATGGAGAGCAGAAAGGAATCCGGCATTTCTCCGAAGGTCGAATTATCTGACCGCAGACCTCGCAATTTTTCATAAAGTCTGATGTGTAAGAGTCGCACTTTAAGGCGCTCTCTCAAGCGACTCTACTGCAATTCACACAGTGAAGGCCTGTCGCGGACAGCTCAGGCTTCTTGGTGGAATGATAAGTATGATAGGCTGCTACACTTGGACTGCATTCGACAGTCATGTCAACATGCAGTGTTGCTACTGTTTCTGGCACGACAGCAGCTCAAGCCCATCTCCGCTGAGCACGGCGCATCTGATCCACTTCCAACCTCGCCCTGGCCGCAAAGTCGAGGAGCAGCTGGTGTGCTTGCCACCCTGCAGTTCATAAGTATCTCTTTCACATGTATGAGAGAAAGCTGCAGTATTGTGGGATGTTGTTTTGCTTCTTAGGAGTACATTGGCCTTGCTCTTATTTACATCGATGCTCCTCTATCTTGCTCAAAGTTTTCTCGTCTCGTATCATGCTCGCATGGCATTGCGTTTAGAATGGGTTGTCCTCTGGTGCGATCTCGGTAGTGTAGAAGCTGGCGATGAAAGGGACCTTCTTCAGGATGTCCTCCTTGACCTTTGGAACCGAATCGAAGAACATGATGGCAAATGTGCCGGCTGCAACCCCAAATCCAGCTGCGATGGAGGCACTAGAATGAGTGTCAGTCTTAATCTGATTCGCTGAGGATGGCGGTGCATCTAGTATCGAGATGGGAGGTGTACTAGTAGTAGCCTTTGCCGGCATCCATGCCAAAGACGTGAGGCTTGATCTTATATCTGTATGCCCAGTCAGCGCTGCCGTCTACCCGAGGGGACTGACGGCGGGTATCAGCATACTGAGGACCGTGTGGGCTCTTGTAGTTATCATATCTGACAGGTTGCCGCCAGACATGAACACCAGGCGCGCTGCTCTTCCATAGTCCTGCGCCGCCTTGGATGGTGGGCGAATTGGTCTGCGGCCAGTTCAGCGCATACCCACATCGGGCTGCCAATCTACCATACCAGTAATCTCAGTGCGGCCCTCATTGTGCGTTCGGCGTGGGCGAGTGAGGCGGTGGTATCGTCGTTGCCGTAGTGGTCGTGGTTGTCGTCGGTGTGAGTCGGGAGATGTCGGTGATGATGTTCTTCCTTCAGCGGGTACTACCTCCTAGTACACTGCGGACGCAGCTCCCGTCGGTAAAGCTAAAAAGCATCCCTTCCATTGGTGTAAAACCATCGTACTAGGTTCACAGCCTAATCTGACGCTTACACCACAGTAACGGGCACAGCACTCCGGGCTTTCTTTCTAAATGGGAGTATAATGGCTTAGGGTAGCGTAGTGACTGGACAATCGCGATGCGGCAGGTCACGCAACCATACGGGCGACTCTGTCATGTCAGCAACGGGATTGAGCTCCAAGGTTACTGGTATGCTGCTTCTTCCTCTTCCTCCTCCTCTGCCTCGTCTTCCACTCGTAAAAGCAGGAGACACATCGCTAAGAAAGTGCTGCAGTGGAGTATCATGACCCGTCAGGAGTCTTTCCACTCGTGTCGCAGGACATCGCCTCCAGACTCCCTCTGCGAAACCTCAACTGGCATTCACCGCCTCGACCTTTGCGCCAGATCAAGTCGCTGCATCTCGAGTTCGTGCCAGACCAGCAGACCCAAGCAAGCGCTCGGCCAGTAGTAGCCCACACCGACTCCGATGGCCCTCAGAGCAGCGTTGACATTGTGAGGAGTGGCGCTATTACGAGCAGGGAGAGACGGCATCAGATTCCAGGCTTCCGGACGAGTCCATATCTGAAGCTCTATGTGCTGCGATGTGATGACAAGGACACCTACAAGGAGACTGATCGAAAGAAGCTTCGCGAATGGGTAAAAGAGATTGCGCAGTCAGAGGGCAAGCTGGACCATGATGCTTTCGAATGGCTCATTCTCCATGTGGTTGTTCCTGACACCTTAGCCGCGAGTGAGCCAAGATGGCGCGAGAGTAGCAAAGATCCCGACGACCTCAAGGAGCGCAAGGGTAGTAACAAGCTAATTGGGAAAAGTACGCGAACAGTCTTCGACAGGCTGCGAGCAGATTTCCACGACTCGGGCAAGTCTTCAGTCGATCGCATCGCACAGATTCGAATTGTGAAGCAGGACGCCGTTGCGGATCTACTACCAACGCCAGTGGTCGCTCAGACGTATGAGGAGACCGCCCAGGAGCGTGAGAATGCCTGGAACGATCTGGTCTCGAAGCTCAAATCGTTGATCCTTGGACCGTTCGACAGACGCGTGCGCCAGTATGAAGCTGATATCGCCGAACAAGAGGAGCGGAGATCTTTGCCAGGGTGGAACTTTTGCACATTCTTCGTCCACAAGGAAGGCTTGGCCATTGCGCTGGAAAGCGTAGGCCTCGTTGAAGATGCCCTAGCTATCTACGACGAGTTGTCGCTAGGCCTTGAAGTGGTACTGCGAGAAATTGCTACTGGTCAAGCAAGGGGAACGGCGACGACCTTTCCAGACTTCACGGATGATGTTCAGACACGAATTTTTGGTCCTGTCGACACACAACTCAATGGCGGGTCAGACGAGTCCAAGAATGATAAATACGATGCTCAACTTCTGTTCAGCAAAGACTACCGAGAAAGAATCCTCCGAAGCAACATCACCATATTTGACTTCATGTGCTACATTTTCTATAGGCAAAAGGCTCTGGTGTTGCGTCTGGCGAACGCGCGATCTGCTCGTCTCGAGCACACGAGCAAAGAGGGAGGAGAAGACCTGGTTCTGACCGCCGAAGTGTGCTGGCGCGCCTCGAACTTCATCCATGTAGCTGCCAGAGCTCTGAGACAGGATCAATCGTCCGGCCAAGTTCCACAGCTAGAAGTGGAAGCGCTGGTCTGTTCCTGGACATGGGCAATTGCTGGCCAGGTATTGGCAGAAACAGCGGCACCTGCGTTGCTCGACCTCACTAATCAAGGATTGCAAAATCTCAAACAGCTCCCTAATGGTACCTCGAAACGGCCAGCCACGAGTACTGGTATTGGTGCTAATAAGCATCCCCAACGGACATCAAGTTTACCGGACGCCCAAGCTGCGATTGACTTAGCACGCCCTGCTACCCGGGGACACACTGCGAGCGGCACATTTCCTGCAGGCACGAGTGGTGGCGCAGATTATTTATTGCATGGAGGCCTACCCGGCCAAGCAGACCTGGCCACATACCGAGCGGATCTGATTATGATGCGACGGCGGATGCTGGAGCAATTGGCGCGTATACATGGCTGGTATGCTGGCTCGGCTTTTGCGAAACATGCCAGGACAAGCCAGCTGCAAGCCATCCAAACCGACGGCACCTTGGAAAGCAATAACAACATCGAAAGCGTGCCGCGGTCGAGTCTGCTGGATAATTGCTTAGGGCCTTCACTCAGGCCAGCGTTGGCCGACGTACGATCCTTCGAGACGGCCTACGAGAAGCTCACTCAGGCAGCCGCCAACCACTTCAGCACCGCAACGCAACAGAACTTCGCCGAGAGATTGCTTGGCGACCTAGCCATGTTGAAATGTCAGCAAGGTGATTGGCGGACTGCGGCAACATATTTCGAGCGTGTGGCGACTCGAGAAACCTATGCTGGCTGGAACAGAATGGATGCCGAGAGGCTGAGTACCTATGCGTACTGCCTCAAGAGGCTTGAGAGGAAGCAAGACTTCGTGCGGACCACTCTGGCACTTCTCGCAAAGATCAGCAGACGTCGACGACTTCAACGGGCTTCGTGCGTCTCGAATGGCATATCACGACCTGACAGTGACGATTTGGACAGCACTGGACTGTTCAGAGAAGCAGCCGGTGTTGCCGACGGCTTAGAGAGTGAAGAGGTCCAGCCACTAAAAGACTTCTTCAGCGGCGTTGAGCTAGGTCGCATCATCTCACACCATGACCAAACCGACGCTATACAGCTACCGTTGGGTTTGGATCATGTTCTCGATGATGACTTGGAGTTTGACCAAGCAAGAGTGCGCCTTGTCAGCATCCACGACCCCTTACAAGAGGTATGGCTTGAGAACAACGCTCGAGTCATCTTGAAGCCTGGTGCAAACATGATCGCGCTAGAAGCAAAGACAACTGCTTATGGGCCATACCTTGTGGATACAGTCATGCTGAAGGCTGGACGACTTTGTTTTGTGGAGCATCTACGAGAGCCGCCGGAACCGACGCCGCTAGGAATCACACTTATTGAGCCTACTACGACAATCAGAGACTCATCCAAGTCGCCCGCTTTTGTTTTCCTCTATCCACGAGCAGAGGCATTCAAGGCATCCATCCGTCGAGCTCGATTTACACATATCGACAAACCACGTCGCCTAGAAGTGATCGTCAACTCGGGTCAGAATGAAGTGAGCAGCATCAACGTCAGAATCAAGCCCAAAACAGCTGGTCTACGCCTCCACTTAGGTGATGCAGCCCTAGAAAACATATCCTTTGACCCAACAGCAATCGCTACGCCAGGACAATTAGCTCTGGAAGGACTCGCGCCAGGTGCTGAAGCCAAAGTCGTCATCCCATATACGACGGAGCAACCCAGTAGAGAAATCACATTCCAGCTCGAACTCAAGTACACGACTCTGGAAGGGACCTTGACCTGTCAGCTGCCTGGAAAGATTGCAAATGAATTACCACTGGATATCGACGTCAATGACATATTTCAACTTGACAATCTCTACTCAAGCTTCACAGTGCGCACTACAACCGGGGTACCTTTTGCCATTCTCAGCGCTGAACTTCGAAGTTCTCCCACTTTTGCGGTCGAGGCACCGCCATCCCTGCCACTGCCACTGACGGTCTTTGACGCGCAGCCCGCGCAGTTACTCTATACAATCACACGAAGACGACAATCGGATCATAACAGTGTCAAACGCGATGCTGCCCTTACACTCAGCGTTGATTACGAGCCAATGGACGAGGCGCTCCTGTCATGCCTTGAGCACGAAATTGTATCCGACCTGCAGAACAGCAGCTTTGCCAAGTATGCTCGCCTCCTTGTACCACTGCTACTTGAGCGTACTCGGCAGCGCATCGAACATGCTGATCTTGAGCTCGCGGCGTTGCTCCAAGAGAGCAGAGTGCCAGACTTCGATGCTGTCGGATGGGGCGAACTTCTTGCGACACTAGCGCCAGAAGTGAGAGAACCGCTAGGGACTTGGCTCCATGAATGGCACGCAAGACATACGGTACTGTCGCTTGCCAGACGGCGCGGGGCTGATCCACACTGCATCGCTATTTCCGTCGATGTGCCCAATGTCGACATCGTCTTCAGCACTGCGACGGAGCTGCCGGACGCGGAACCACAAGTAAGAGGCCCTCGAGTGCTCACTCTTGGACAGCCCGTTTCAGCTCATGTCCGTGTCAGGCATACGTCAGGCTGGAGTGCGAAGAATGTCTTTCCTAGTGTACCCACGTTTAAGATTCATGGCGAGGACGAAGAAACGACGTATGTAATCAGTGTCGACAGCGAGAACGATACGTGGCTGGTCGGAGGACACAAACGTCGCCATTTTGTGCCGCACGATGGTACTGACCACACGTTTAGCATTGTGCTGATACCGCTTCGTGTCGGCTTACAGCCGCTGCCGGTGGTAGACGTGCGGCAGGAAGAGCTGAAGCTTGAGAGTGAAGAAGCAGAGAAGAAGCCGACTTTGACTACTTTCCAATCGCACTATGAAGGTGCAGGAGAGCTGGTTCATGTCATCAGAGATGTCCAGAGTGCCACCGTGCACATTCCAGATTCACCACCGCCGGTGAGGCTTTCCAGTAGCAGCAGACCCGGAACAAGTGGGACACCTTGAGACAATCTCCCCAAGGGCCCATTCAGTGTAGAAGGTAGGTAATACGAGTAACTGAGGATGATGCACGACAAGATATTCGCAGAATAGACAGAATGCATAGCATGATACCCCTCTCCCTCCCCTCTCCTACACCAACAGTCTTTCTCATACAGTACATGTACATGTAATTGCGAAAGGCGTTGGAGTAATGACGCGATTGTACCCCACGTCTGTACCTTGCCTTAGTGTTGTACGTGGTTTCCTTTCCGTATACCGTCTCCATGGAGCTAGCCAGCATCCACAGGCCTGAAGCATGCCACTCTGTATGCCCCATGATTGTCCCATTCGTCCCATTCGTCCCATTCGTCCCAAACCCTCCCAAATCATCATAAATCATCCCAAATCAGTCCAAATCAGGTCACAAGGCTCACATGACTTCGAGCACGAGAGAAAGCGGGAGAGCACGCCATTGCTCTACCCTGGTTGTAGATCGGTTCCAGTGTTGCGGGGAGAGATCCAAAGAGCGGGGCCCATTAATCTACGTTGCAGCGCTCGCGTGCTAAACAATTTCACCACAGAAACCAGATTTTCTTTTTTTTTTCCTGCACGTCTGTGACTTGCACTCTGAGACTACCCAAGACCGAACATTCCTGTGCTTGCATGTCCCAAGAGGGCTCAACAAGTCACAACTGAAACGATTGACAGTCACCGTGATCCACAATGGCCGCACAGGACCACCAACCTAGGTTTGAGACCTTGCAATTGCATGCAGGTACGCGAGCGATCCTCAAGACCGAAGAAAGAAAGCATCGGGGCGATGATTGCGAATTGGGGAAGAACCACACCATGACCGCTAACTGGGAGATTGCTCTTCTGAACAGGCCAAGAAGTCGATCCACACACCAGATCACGAGCTGTACCGATATATGCAACCACATCATACGTTTTCAATGACTCGGCCCACGGTGCGAGGCTCTTTGGCCTCAAGGAGTTCGGAAACATTTACTCGCGAATCATGAACCCCACTGTCGATGTGTTGGAGAAGCGTGTTGCAGCTCTGGAAGGGGGTGTTGCTGCTGTTGCAACGGCATCTGGACAAGCGGCCCAGTTCATGACTATTGCTGCTCTCGCGACAGCCGGAGACAACATCATTTCGACCTCGAACCTTTATGGAGGCACCTACAACCAGTTCAAGGTCGCATTCCCGCGTTTTGGTATCACGACCAAGTTTGTCAATGGTGACAAGGCATCGGACTTTGCGGCCCTCATCGACGACAAGACCAAGGCGATCTACATCGAAACCATTGGCAACCCGAGATACAACGTTCCAGACTTTGAGGCAATTGTGAAGGTTGCGCATGCAGCGGGTGTTCCAGTCGTGGTGGACAACACTTTCGGTGCCGGAGGGTACTTCGCTCGCCCGATCGACCACGGGGCAGACATCGTTGTGCACAGTGCGACAAAGTGGATTGGAGGCCATGGGACAACAATCGGCGGTATGGTTGTGGACGCTGGCAAATTCGACTGGGGAACGCCAGCGGCACGCAAACGATTCCCACAGATGAGCGAGCCGTCAGATGGATACCACGGACTCAAGTTTTGGGACACGTTTGGCGCAATCACATTCATCATCCGGCTGCGAGTCGAGATTCTCCGTGATCTTGGTGCTGCGCTGAACCCATTCGCTGCTCAGCAACTACTGATCGGCCTCGAGACCCTCAGCCTGCGATGTGAGCGTCACGCACAAAATGCTCTGCAGCTCGCGACGTGGCTTGAGAACAACCCCAATGTGGCATGGGTGAGCTACCCGGGTCTGACCAGCCATCCGAGCCATGAATTGGCGAAGAAGTACCTGCCAAGAGGGTTCGGAGGTGTTTTGTCATTCGGCGTGACTGGAGGTGGAACTGCTGGTAGCCAGGTCGTGGACGGCTTCAAGCTCATCTCCAACTTGGCCAACGTGGGAGATTCGAAGACTCTTGCCATTCACCCATGGACCACAACCCACGAGCAGCTGAGCGATGAGGAGAAGATTGGCAGTGGCGTGACTGAGGTGAGTGTAGCGCCGCGCTCTCCACATTGGATGGTGAATACGGACTGACCTTTGTAGGACCTCATTCGCATCTCTGTCGGTACTGAGCACATTGACGATATTATTGCAGACTTCGAGCAGTCCTTCGCGCAGGCAGCCACAAAGCCCGGGCAGGGCACAGATAATAGTCAGGTCAACGGCGATGCCAAAGGACAAGGCAAGACCGTCGTCTAAACTCCGGAGCCTGGATACGTTGGCATGGGATTACTAAATGGAGATGGGGGAGCGCAGGCAAGGCAAGGCAGGGCAGGGCAGGGCAGGGATCGATGGCTGGGGAAATCAACAAAAAGTGAGCTTCGAAAAAAAGCACGATACCTGGTAGGCTGGTTACTGGTAGTTCTCCATAATGAGTAGTTGTTTGTCCGTCCCATCTGTACATGCAACATGTATATGGTCAGCGCGCCGCCAATCATTTCGACCGAAGACCGCGTGCCGAGGTGCAGAACGCGTCAAAGTCGCCTTGCTGTGCCTCGTGGCATGTTTTAGCGCAAGTGCAGCCAGCATGCATGCGGGCACCGACCGAATAACGAAGTTTATAACGACCAGGCACGCACGCGCTCTGTGCGCCTACATAGCCTACAGTACCACCTCCTAGGTACATGTAGTAGAGGTACCTCGGTGGTGTCCGCGTCCAAAGCTGTGAACAGTGCAGCAGTGAGAGAGTGCCACGTTCTATGATGAAGCTTTCGGCGCTGTCCTCCTTTGAGAGAACTAGTTTTACCAGTTTCATTCCTCCTTGCTTGACATGTGAAAAACAGCCGGGGGGGGGGGGGGAGGTGACTCGTGAGCAACACCCTAGCACGTGTTGTAACTGTATTGCTATTTTCCGCCAAACAACAACTGGGAAAAGATGTGACGGGCGACGAAAATGTGTCTGTGTCTGGGCGCGGCGCGACTGGGCGGCGGCGGCGGCGGCGGTTGCATTTCGTCGCATTAGGAGGTACATGTACGGTGATGATGATGATAATGATGATACAGGTAATGATGATGATGATGATGATGATGGAGCCAAGAGCCTGGAGCATGATGGATGGCGGGAGAGAGCCGAGAGAACGGGATGCGGACGTCTTTCCCAGTCAAGCCAAGTCGAGATGCCTCCCCAGGATTGGCTGAGACCGTCTGGCGTGCGCGTGCCTCGGGCCATGAAAGATGAAGATTGAAAGAGTACCGAGCATCCCAGCTGCGAGCGAACCTGAGAGTCAACTGATTCCATCTCATCACTACATGTACATGTACATGTACTTACTACCATCTACTGCTATTACTTCTCCCTCTTCTCCTTCAGTATACAGCTGCTACTAGCCGTCTATACCGCTGTGTGTGCGTGCTTTTGCTCTCGTTCCATTTGTGCTTGTCTTTCATCTCGGGCCCCAGCGACTGCGTCGGTCGTGAAAGCGTACCAGGTATATACGGAGTAGGTGAGTGAGCATAAGCGGACTGGCCGATGTCCAGGAGGGAGCAGAGCTCACACTGACAGCATGATGGTATAGACAGCCCAGCAGCATTTCTGACTTGGGGAAATCGAGTCTCCGCCTCCTCGGTGCCTCGTACGCCAGCGAAACGGTTTTGGTAGTAGTACAAACAATCTACTCCAGCTGCAGCCAGCCGAAGAGACGTCATTATGGGGAGCCAAATTGCTATCAACAAGGCGGGTGAGTGTGACGAAGATGGACGTGAAGGCCTGGGCATGGGCAAGGTCAAGCTTGGTGCGCATGTGAACTTACACATTCGCAGCCGAGCTGGTCCAACCGCCTCCGGTGGGCGCCCCGTACTCAGTCGCGGTGCCCGGTAGCAAAGTCGAGGGTCGCAGTGCTGTATACCGTCACTGGAGGCAAAAGGACGGCGTTCTGCACACACTCGACCCCGAAATCACCACTGCGCACGAATTCTTCGAGCAATCTGCCAAACGAGTGCCTAACAACCTATGTCTGGGACGCCGACCTTACGATGCTGTGAAAAAGGCCTGGGGCCCATACGTGTGGGAGACATATGCACAAATCCAGGAGCGGAGGAAGAACTTTGGTGTTGGACTAGTCGCGCTGCATGAGCAAGTCGGCGTCACGGGCAGGCAGTATGGCGTTGGACTGTGGTGCCAGAACCGACCAGAATGGCAGATTACGGATCTTGCCTGCATGTCTCAGTCGCTGTTCAGTGTCTCGCTCTACGACACTCTGGGACCTGATGCCTGCGAGTTCATCATCAACCACGCCCAGCTGACGGCGGTCTGCTCGTCAGTTTCACACATCGCAATGCTGTTGAGGCTTGCGCCGAGATGTCCAACGCTGAAGCTCATCGTCTCGCTGGATCCGCTGTCTGCGGAGGGCGAGCTGCCAGGTACCTCGAAGAAGGACATTCTCAGTGCTCTCGCTGCTCAGCACGGCGTGCAGGTCCACGACATGAGAGATGTGGAGGCAATGGGCGAGAAGTCCCCACGCCCATTTCACCCACCTCGCCCCGAAGATACTGTCACGATCAACTACACTTCCGGCACAACTGGCAATCCCAAGGGTGTCATTCTCACGCATAAGAACGCCGTGGCAGCGGCTTCTGCTTCTCTCTGCATCAGCAGATCTATGAAAGGCGACACCGTCTGCTCCTACTTGCCATTAGCACATATATTCCAGCGTGTAACTGAGCATTCGATACTCTGGGCTGGTGCTGCGATTGGGTACTTCCATGGCAACATTCTGGAGCTGGTTGACGATTTCAAGCTGCTTCGACCCACCACCTTCACCTCTGTTCCTCGTTTATACAATCGGTTCGGTGGCGCAATCAAGGCGGCGACAGTGGAGGCACCTGGCTTTCGAGGAACCATGTCTCGCCACATTGTTGAGAAGAAGCTGAACAGTCTGACTCAACAGCCAGCCGGCAAGGCGACTAACACGCATTTCTTGTACGACCGCATCTGGGCCAGGAAGGTCTCTGCAGCACTCGGACTAGACCGGGCCAAGACGATGATTTCCGGCTCTGCTCCGATCGATCCTGGTCTGCAGCAGTTCCTCCGAGTGGTCTTTGCAAACAACTTCTTCCAAGGTTATGGTTTGACGGAAACATATGCCATTGGGACTGCACAGCTGGAGGGCGACATGAGCGCTGGCAACTGTGGTGCTGTCGCTACAGCAACCGAGCTGTGCCTTCTCGATGTGGCAGATATGGACTACCTCTCCACCGATAAGCCCAATCCGCGTGGTGAGCTGCTCATTCGTGGACCCACGGTATTCAAGGAGTACTTCAAAAACGAGGAGGAGACCAAGAAAGCGTTCACCGAAGATGGCTGGTTCAAGACGGGCGATATTTGCGAGATTGACGAAATGGGACGGTTCAAGATCATCGATCGTCGCAAGAACGTGCTCAAGCTCCAGCAGGGCGAGTACATTTCGCCAGAGCGCATTGAGAACGTCTACCTGGGCAACCTCCCCTTCCTCGGGCAAGCATACGTCCACGGCGACAGCACACAGTCCAACGTGGTTGCCATTTTTGGAATTCAGCCCGACCTCTTTGCGCCTTGGGTGGAGAAGGTACTCGGGAAGAAGATGAATCCCACCGATCTCCCGGCACTCGAAGCTGCTGCTGGTGAAAAGAAGGTTCAGAAGGCCGCTCTTCGTGAGCTCGCAAAGGTTGGCAAAAAGGCCAAGTTCAACAGTTATGAGAACGTGAAATCGGTCAGATTGCTGCTAGACCCTTTCAGCATCGAGAACGAGCTCTTGACCCCCACGTAAGCCACTACCGCTCGCTCTGCGCGTTAGTCTCATGGTGAAGCACATGCTAACTTGACATTCCAGATTGAAATTGAAGCGACCACAGACCGCCAAGAAGTACAGACAGTTGATTGACGAGATGTATGCTGAGATCGAGGCAGAGGCGACGCCAAGGTCGAAGTTGTAGATGAATATATATTATCCTATGTTTTATTGCACAGACCAGAATTGAAGATACTTGTCCACCTTCTCTGTAAACGTCCTGCCACCTCGCTGAGGACCGTCGATCTAGTAGGTTGCTGGGAGCTGAGACACTCGGCCTCCGTCCTGTTGGCTGGTTAGCTTGGATGTCGCACGCACCACCTGAGAGGCAGAGTACATGTAGTTCTTACCGTGAGCATATTCATCCCATTCAAGTACCCACCGGCTCTGCTAGCCATGAACAGAATAGTGCCCGCAAAGTCCTCTTCTGATCCTGTTCGCTCGGCCGGTGTGGTCTTGGCGTCAATCACCTTCGCACCCTCGTACGCTCCTTGACTATTGCCATGTGCGCTCTTCGAGTTCATTTGCTCAGTCGTCATTTCCTGCAGCTACGGTTAGCGGTATTCTTGATGGACGTCTTCGTTGTAACACTGACTGAAGGATACAGCCCTGGGTTGATAGCATTGACGCGGATGTGAAACTGATTCGTTGCGAAGGCTGTCGAAAGCATCTTGACAAGATGATTCACAGCAGCCTTGGAGGCCGAGTATGCAAAGCCGACACCCAGGGAGCGTGAGAAGCCCGCTACGGAGGACGTCACAATGACCTGTGATTCCTGGGGAACGTTTCGCTTCTGATTTCCAGCATCCAACAACTCCATAAAGGCTAATACGGTGTAGAAGACGCCTGTCGAATTCACATGCGAAGTCCAATCGAAGTCTTCGACAGAGGGCTCGAATAGTGCTTGCGAGTACTCCTTGACAGTCTTCTTGTTGGCTACAGCCGACGCATGTGAGGGACCCATGACGCCGGCATTGGCGAAGAGCAAGTTTACGTAGCCTTGCTCCTGCTGGATCTGGTCGACGACCTTCTTGAGTGATTCCTTATCGGTAACGTCACCGACAATGGGCTTGATGGTGCCATTCTCTGCCGAAGCAGCAGCTGTTTTCAAGGTGTCCTCACGCCGGCCGATAATGTAGACTGCTTTGGCTCCATTGGCATCGAGTGCTCTCGCGGCGTACAGTCCCAGGCCACTGCCGCCACCAGTGATGACTGCTACGAGGCCATTGACGTTGAAGAGATCCTGAATCTTGTTGGCAACAGGCATTGTCGCGGTATACGTTAACTTGGTCAGTGAGCTGGGTGAGAGAAGTAGCAAGGTGGTGGAGTGTACGTGGACAGTGGAGAGGAAGGAAAGTTAAGTACGTGTAGGCAATGTACCTGTACTTACCTTACCTATCGTGATATGATGTAGTAGGTGCTCCATAAGTACAGGTATTCACACGGCCTGCCTGCCGTGTTGGCCGCACAGACGGCCAACCACACAACAGGCACGTTACCTCCTACCTCTTACATGTAGTGGAGGTACCACCTTAGGCAGAGACGGTGATGACGTGAGCGGACACAGAGAGATGCCGTTGTAGGAGCCACCTTCCTTAGGTAATGTAGGTGTCCACCTCGCGTGTATTTCGTGAACGAGGCAAAAGCGAAGAGGGAGAGCATTGAAGAGTGGAAAGAGGCGGGCAACGCGTGTTCACATGGAAGCCTGCAGTACTGTTCAACTACCTACCTGACTTGTAGGAGGTAATTGAAGGTAAGGTAGCTGATCACCGTAGAGATAGGTACCTACCTGACCTATAGATGATGAGGTGCTACCTCCTATCAGGTTTGAGATGTGAGAACTGAAAAGGGAACGGGAAACTGCCCATCTCAGCTCAGCAACTACCTCCTAGGAGGTAGCGTGTACCGTTTGGGACGTGTTCTAGTTCTACCTGAGCTTAGGTAAGTCTGTCGCTCTCACGATTTCTATAATTATTCCCAAGGTACCTTTGACAGCTCTCCTTCCGCTCACACCTCTACCTTTACCTCCACCTCCTCCAATCCCCCTCCCCGGCCATATCTTAGCTGTCAGTCTACACAGTATGGCGCACGACTCGCCAATTGGGAAGCTCGTATGGATGCGGCTTAAACAACCTCGACACGTCTTATACGGTCAGATTGAGGACATCGACCCCCCGAACTCGATCACTTTTAGAGATGGTAAGGTACGTACAAATATGCAATGCTACTATATGTCGCTCATAGATACTTGTTAGTCGTGTTTCCTGGGTCGAGTACGTACCTCGCGCAATGGACCGTCCAGTCCACTGCGATCGACGATACCGCCATTGTGAATAGTTTTCCCCCAGAAGTACTCGAAGTCCTTCGATCCCAACCACAACCGCACCAGCAGCCTGCGACGATTCCTCCGCAAATGTCTCACGCGCATCCACCGCCTCCCGCGTTCCAGTACCCCCAGCAATTGCCCAATGGCCACCACCCTGCGCCATCGATGCCGCATTCCCCTTTTGCTGGCTCAGTGCCGGTTCCTGTGAATCGAATCGCTGAACTGCCTGCTCGTATCACTGCTT
Organism: Sphaerulina musiva SO2202; assembly: GCF_000320565.1. Classification (NCBI taxonomy): domain Eukaryota; kingdom Fungi; phylum Ascomycota; class Dothideomycetes; order Mycosphaerellales; family Mycosphaerellaceae; genus Sphaerulina; species Sphaerulina musiva. The sequence goes on from NW_016017384.1 coordinate 1,580,498, forward strand.
CTCCTGCACCCCAAGCAGCCGTGGGACAGCAGTCAGTACCAGCCTTCGTCGATCCAGCGATTCTGAGCTACGACACGTCGTCGCCGGTGCAAAGGAGACGGACATCAAAGCCGGCAGGATTGGAAACACCCATAAAGTCAATGCTGACACGAGCTGCCGCCAACTTGCCCAGTCCTAGCTCGCCATTCATAGGAGACATTACCAAAGCCAATGTCGCGCAAAAGATGGCTGCGGCCAAGCAAGCTGGAGCAGCCCAGCAACAGCCGCCTGTACCTGTAGCATCAAAACCTAGTGTGGAGGCTGCTCTCGGCGACGATGTGCAAAATCCAGTGGTGGAGAATGGCGGGAAGAAGAAAGTCAGGCGAGGTCAGAAAGTAAAGAAGCAGCCACCAGATGCTGGTCAAGACCCACCTCCAGTGATGAATGCTGAAGTCTCCCGGAACGGAAACGATATGAACGGCCAAGTGAAGCGGGGCAAGGGTTGGAGGAGCACGCCTTTGTTGCAGCCATCTCCATCGGCCGGTCCTTCCTTGGACCAAGCGAACACCAAAAAGAGCAGACGAAAACATAAGGGCGAGCTGGAGCAGGAATTCGCGCAAGGAGATACCACAGACATACAGGACATGGGAGACTTTGATTTTGACGCTGGGCTCAAGAAATTTGATAAGAAGCAAGTATTCGACGAGATCAGGCAAGGAGATACCACAGCAGATGAAGACAGACTTGTCAGCCACAACAAGGCTCGTCCAGGCACCTATGGTGGAAAAAACCTACACCCGACCGAGAACGTCCTGTCTCCTAAGCTGGAGACGAAGTACAACAGCAACGAAACGGACAACACTAGCGATGCTGACACGGAGCTTGGGCTTGGTCTTGCCAATGGAAGTTCCTCGTCCAAGCATTCCGTTTCGCGCAAAGTGTTCCCGAAGACAAGACCTAGCAGGCAGAATAGTGCGCAAGTGGACTCTCTCCCAAGACCGCCGCCCCATCTGCTGGCGGCATCGCTCAGTTCAGATCGCGTCCGCGATAGGTCGACCACCTCGCGTGTGAGTAGGGGAAAGCAAGCTACTTCGTTGGCTACATCCTCGCCCAAACCAGACCGAGCAAACTCGCCTTCAGCTATCTCAGTCACCAAGACAGCAATCCAAGGTTCAGCGAAGAATCAGGATCCACATTTCGCAATCTCATCGCACATGTCCACATGTCCCACCCTTTTACCCAAGGCATTGGAGAATCTGGAGGCTGCGACTGTCTCAACATTTAGTCTGAGCCAGGAAGCAATTGCAGAGAATGCCGCTCGCAGTGTTGCAGAAACAGCATTGCACCTATCAGAAGCGCATAAGGGGCTACGGCGCCCGTCGAGAACTAACACCATGCGAGGTAGTATGACAGGCAGTATGACGTTAAACAGCCCGCCAGAGTCCTCGACGATTGTCATCCTGGCTGGCAATCACGACATTGGTGCCCGCGCCCTCGCAGCGGCTCGCCACCTTCTCGGACGAAATGTAAAGATCATTGCGGTCGAGTCAACCTTCGAGTCGGCAGCAACGCAGCATCCGCACGTACATGCACAGCGCGCGATTCTCCGTAAACTAGCTCAGGCGGGCGCCAAAGTTAAGCGTGGAGCATGGCACAAGTGTCAAAAAGCGATCAAGAATCTAACAGGTCCACCTGTGGTCATCATCGACGCACTTCTCGCTGGAGCAACGTTTGAGAGCCTGCTAGAGCCAAATGCAGATTTTAGTGCGCTTGTACAACAGGAGACAAGAGAAATGATCGATTGGGCGAACCGGAGCAGAGCCCCTGTGCTGAGCGTCGGCTGTCCCAGTGGTGTTTCGGGTGTCGATGGGGTCTCTACCATTGTCGAAGGAGAGCCACTTGCAGTCCGTCCTGATCGCGTCCTTGCCCTGGGTGCTCCAATGTCAGGCTTACTGAAAGCCACCGAGGCAGGCGAGAGATGGAATATTAGTCTGGCCGACATTGGCATTAACATTGGGCTAAAGGTGGAAGACCAAGTGGTTTTCGGAGAGTCCTGGAGTGTCAATCTGAAGTACGTGGACGAAGAAGCCATGTCGTAGGAGAGTGGTTCAAGTTTCAGCTCGGCGGATGGTCCAAAAGGGCGCAGGTCTCAAGAAGGTGGCTGGATTCGACGCGAAAGGCTCTCTTCTCGTGAAAGAAAGAACTTATTCCTATCGTTACGCGCATTGAACCTCTGAAAGGCCTCAGCACTGGTGGCCATGGATCTTGATTACCATACCAAGTGTCAGCAATGTCAATACCTAAGGTATGCCAATCAAACAGTCGTCGCTGGGGACACCATGAAGCGGCGTCATCGACAAGGTCAATTGGGGAAGTACGAGATACGGCGAGCTTTCACGGTAGAATCAATACAGTCGTAAAGTGGCGTTGGCGTTGGACGTTGGACTTGGATGGGACTTCGGTTGCTAGCATAGCGTTCAGTTTGAAGATACCCGCATCGCATGATGTAGCATAGCCTGTATTCACCTGCATTATAGAACGGTCTTACCTGCGCATACCGTTCACTACGTGACTGTGTTTCAGCAGGCAGCCTCCGTGGCTCGAACATCGTGCCTTACTTCACACGAACCTTCTAGATAATGCTCCTGCCTGCACTTGCATCTATCTCTTCTACCTTCTTTTCAAAAACATTCATATGACCATCGAAAGTCACTGGCACCTCGAGTCTACACTGTTAACACTCTGCATTCGTACCTCTAGCTGCTAAAGCCTTTCCTGAAAATCCGTCTCACGGCTCGAAAACAGCCGGCCCAGTACAACAAGAACTATGAGCAAGCGCAAGGCTGGCTCCATCTCCGAAACAATGCAGGGCCTCGAGGTGTCGCCGAAGGACAAGAAGGTGAAGCGACGGCCCTCGATAAGTGAGTACCTAGAAGAACACCGGTCAGGTACCAGTACCTAGTTGAATACATCTATCCCGCCCGCCCGCTCTTCCACATTCTTTTTTTTCCCGCGTGCGCGCCGGAAGCACGCGTCTTCAGCCTCGTCGCGAAACGTGCGGGCAGGGGTGGGCGTCGGCCATTTTTGGCCCCCACCTTTATGTCATGTCGTGCTCGCGGCTTTCTCGACATTATTATTTACCTACCTCTTCCTCTTAACCCTTTCCACCTCAACATTCATCGCCCAACAGAGTGATCTTGCGCCGCTCGTCAGCGCTCCTCGCAGTTCCGATCTTGCCATCTGCCTTGCACGCAGTTGGCAGGCCGAGGCGATCTGGCAGAGACCTTGTTCTAACACGATGCCTCCAGCGCTCAATTCTGCCCAGCGGGCCGCACTCAACGAGTTCACCAGTGTGACGCAGGCAGATCGAACCACGGGCACAAAGTTGCTCAAGCAGTCCAACTGGAATGTCGGTGCCGCAGTCAACATGTAAGTATAATAGACTCTTTCAGACGGAAGCATCCGCGACTCTTACACGATCCCCCATGCTATCTGCTCTGGCATGTTATCTGCCCTGTGACTACACACGCAGGCAGTGGCTGTTCATCACGGCACCACACTAACATGAACTTCCTCCATAGCTTCTTCAACAACCCGGCTGGCGGCCGCGTCAATCCGCTGCAAGACACGCTTAACAAGCTTTTCGATCAGTACCGTGATGTAGGCACTTCCGATTCGCCAGACGAGATTGGTATGGATGGCACGTTCAAGCTGTGTGAGGACCTGCAGGTCAGTCTGGAGGATGTTGGTGCGCTTGTACTCTTCGAAATAGTCCAGTCACCATCGCTTGGTATCATCGTGCGGGAGAACTGGATCGATGGATGGTCGGACGTGGGAGCAGATTCGGCTGCGAAGATGCGCAACGTGGTGCTGCAGCGGCGGTCAGCTCTGCCGACGGATCAGGAGCTCTTCAAGAATGTCTACAACCACACATTCACCCTGAACCTGGCCGAGCGACAGAAAGCACTGATGCCGGATATGGCCGTTGCTATGTGGGAGCTTCTGTTCAAGGCACCAGGGCTCGAGTGGAAGACGACAAACGCAGCATGGCTCGAGTGGTGGATTGAGTATAATCAAGACAAGGTCAAAAAGGCGGTCAACAAGGATCTGTGGAAGCAAACACTCAACTTTGCGCTGCAGACGTTGAAGGACGAGAGCCTGAGCTTCTGGAGTGAAGAGAGCAGCTGGCCCAGCGTCATCGACGAGTTTGTGGAGTGGGTCAAGACAGAGAAGTGGAAGGGTGAGAAGATGACGGGAGATGCTATGGATCAATCCTAGAGGATCCTGCCTCATGATGGAAATTACCATGAGCAGCTGCCCCATCAGCCTGCTCGATCATGCTACGGAGGCCAACAAAGGCGAGTCCATACTCAACAAGATGGAAATCGGCCTGGAACAGTAGCCATCTGGAGGCGACCGAGACGTAGCCAGGTACGACGATCACTGGGGCTTGTCTGGAGCACTCATGTCCTGGGTGCATGGTCTCCTTCTAAAATAGCTTCGGTTGACCGTGATCCATAGCTATGTGGAAGTCAAAGTGACTTTTTGGCTGTGTGGAAGTCGAACGCATAGGAAGGGCTAGTTCTGGTAGTGCTGCACGTGCAACAATAGGGAGGGAGGTCACATTGAGCACACGGTCATGATGCGAACAGTCTATTATAGCATGCTATCCAGCGCTTAGCGATGCACTCTTCAATGCAAATGCTTTAGGGAGCTTTCTATACCGATCACAGTCTAGTTTAAGCCGGCGGCACGAGATACGAGGCAAGTTGGCGGTGACTGGTCGAGAGTCGCGATCTCTGAACAACTTCGGTCTGCGAGCTGTGCGCGTATTCTATCAAATTCCGCGCCCAAGTCTCGGATTCACGATGCTCGCCTGGTCACGCGACACGATGTCTCTCTCTCGCTCGCTCTCTCTATCTTTGATGATATTCCGGCATGATCGTCGTTCCAGTATTAATCCAGCTGGTTCCCACAGCGGACACGCGGGTTGCTAGATGGGCAATGGGTGTAGGGAAGAGGCTGGTCGGAAGACGCATGACATGAGCTGATTATTGCATTGTATCCAGGACTGCGGGCTTGTTTGGTGGATCGAGGATCATGAGGGAAGAGTGGCAAGATCCAAGATAGGTTGTTGTAGTGACATACAACGTACAGGTATACAGCAGGCAAGCATGTAATCAAAGACTAGGAGGGACAGTAGTTGAGTTCTGGGCCCGAAGATGCCGCCGGATGCCGCAGCAGCCTCCCTCGTCGTCGAGGTGGACCGTGGTGGGGCGTGCGGCCGAGTGTGTCCAGTCAGCGGACGGCATGCATCAGCGTGTCCAAGTCGGCTGGATTGGGAGAGAAGTCGGGAAGGGAAGACTACCTATGCGCTCACATGGTTTGGCCTTCTTTACCATCATCTCTCCGACTTTTATACACTGCGACCGCCGCCGCCGCCCTGTGCTTCACTTCCATCATGCCATCCTTCCTTCTTCTCCCTCCTCGTCCTCCTCGTCCTCCTCCTCTCTGCGTCCGCAACAGGCCCGGCCCTTCCTCCTCCTCGTCCCGGATCTGGACAATTGCAGTTGCGTCCAGCTCTGATGACAGCACGCCACGACGTGGCTTGCATAAGGTCAGGTAGTTCCATAGCACGCACGCGCCAACGGGAAGCGCGTCATTTGGAAGAGTCTGCCAGCAGGGAGAACCACCACAGACATACCTAGGGAATCTCGGGACCTGAGCAATATTACCTCCTAGTACTCACCAAGGCACCAACATCTCCCAAGCAACACGAATAGATAGAAGCGTTGATTATTAATTGGAGGATTCAAGATTATGGCACTTGCCGACCGGGGCGCCGGGCACGAGGACATGGACGACTTCTACTCTAAAAACGCTAGAGCCTCGGAAGGTCAAAGCTCAGCAACTTCCACTCTACCCGCTCTTCCATATCGCGATTCGTTCGATGACGACGACGATGATGATCATGATGATGATGATGAGGAGGACACGACAGACTATTACTTGTCGGAGCGTTGGAAGCAGAGACCATTTGTGGGTTATGTATTCGAACTTCTGGGCATGAGCGTTCGCAAACGAAGGACACCGAGCACAGATCATGATCGATTGTGTTCGAAGGATGGCGGACTGCAAAAAGGAAAGCCGAGGCAGACGTCTCCGCGAGACGTCCGAAGACATCGGCGAGGAAGAACAGCAGCAATTGTAAAGAGAGCGTGTCTTGCACTACCAGTCGTGGTGCTGATGTTCTTGTGAGTGCAAATGCGTAAGCTCGTTTTGGTGGAGATAGCTGCTGAATTGTTCCAGTGGAGCCTTGCACTTATTGCAAGTACTCTTGGGGCGAGCACGATTGCTCTGGGACCTAGACTTCTATGAAAACTTCCTACCTGACTGGGCCTCACCTGGACGAGCTGGCGAGGGCCTTGCGCGCTACCCCACAGATGCAACGAGAGACGTGATTCCAATCCGGTGTCATTCCCACAACGACTATTGGCGAAAAGTGCCGCTATACGATGCGCTGCACTGGGGATGCACTGGAGTCGAAGCAGACGTCTGGCTCCTGAATGAGGAACTATATGTTGGCCATAACACTGCCTCGCTCACGAGGAAAAGGACGTTCCGAAACCTTTATGTCAATCCCTTGGTAGCTTTGATCGATACCATGAACCCAAACAATACTTTCGGGACGACATCTCGCCACGGCGTCTTCGATGAGGATCCTGATCAAAGCCTTGTTCTCCTCGTCGACTTCAAGACGAGTGGCCGCGAGACGTATCGATATGTCCAGAAGCAAATCTCCGCACTTCGAGAAAAGGACTACCTTACCTACTATGACGGAGAAAAGATACACAAGCGTGCTGTAACAGTCGTAGGAACGGGCAATACTCCTTTCGACTTGGTCGTCAACGAAGGTCAACGTCGCGAGATCTTCTTCGATGCACCCCTCGATCAAATGTGGGAACCAAAACGAGGGCACGATACGCGGACAAAAGAGGACGATGCTCTATATATTGCCCCCACCAAATTGTGGGGCAAAAGTGGCGGAGGACAAGGTAATGAAGGAACCGATTTCGTGACTTCTGCCGACGACTTCAATACTACCAACTCGTATTATGCGAGCGTGTCGTTCGCCAAGTCCATTGGGTTCGTCTGGCGAGGGAAGCTGTCTCATAAGCAGCTGGAGAAGATCAGAGCTCAGATTCGAGGTGCAAAGAAGAGAGGATTGGTGGTGAGGTACTGGGATACGCCGAGCTGGCCTATCAACCTGCGTAATTATATTTGGCATACTCTGATGGCTGAAGTAAGTGAATCTTAATGATAATCATAATACCTGGACCACGCGGAGAGGGCGGGAGATGATGGAAGACTGACTTGCTGACGAACGACGACTACGATAGGGTGCGGATATGCTCAATGGAGACGATCTCAAAGGCATGGCAGTGGAGAATTGGGCGGCACGCGTTCATGGTCTCTGGTAGAGACAGGAGCTGTAGACGACCATCTGAGTATATCGAGTTTCTTCTTCTTCTGATTGTTCTTCTTTGGAAAGAGATACCCACCTGAGCGTACAGCAAAAAGTACTGGAACTATATAGCCTGCTGACACAGACGCGGAATGGAATCACGGAGCACATATCGATAAAACGCTAAAGCTGCAAACACCACCGCTCTGTACATGGAATACTCTCTTCATCTCACACTTCGCCTGTCCTGAACAAGGGTATGAGTTTTGCACATCATGGTGGCCATTCATTGTCCTGTTTCTCTCACCAACTTGTTCTCCATCTATTTTCCAGGCCCGGCTCCCTGCTCGTCAGGGAAGAAAGAGACCCAAAGGAAGGGGACATCTACTCGTCGTGTACACTCTCATCCTCCCCTTGATCAATGTCTTGGGGCTCTGCCTCCGAATCTTCATCGTCTTCAATCTCATCGTCCACTTCGTCTTCGGCGACAATGGCATTACTCTTAGGGTTTGCTTTGCCTTTCTTGGGAGCACCATTTGCAGCGGTGTTGGGCTTGGTCTTTGCTTTGCTCTTGGCCGCACTTTTCTTCTCTATGCGAAACTTGTCCAAGTACGCGACGACTTCCTTGAAGTTCGGTCCAAGCTTGCTTTTGTTGCGCTCAATTCGCCTCCGTATCGACTTGTCAACAAGGACACCAGCAGCATCAGCCTGAATGATCTTGGCTGTGAGAATGCAGAGTTTCTGTTCAGCGATCAGAGGTCTCGCAAGCTTGGCGTCCCGAGCTTGCTGCGACATTTGTGTCTCGGGCTCATCTTCATCGTCCTCGGATTCAGACAGCGGATCAGCATCGATTGGATCCGCGTCCACGTCCATCTCCTCGTCGTCTTTGACATGTTCTTCCAATTTTTTGCCGCTCAGTCTGGCGAAGGCCTTTTCTAGAATGGCGAAAGTTTTCAGCACAGCCTGCTCGGATTCGGGTTCCAGTTCCATAATGAGGACAGTATAGTCCTCACTTACGCCAGCCTTTGCGTTTACAGTGCGTAGGACGGCACCTGACGTGTATAGATCCAGTAAAGAGCCAGTCAAGGAGTAACGAACAGATTCACTCGGCTTTCGCCCATCCAGAACCATTCTGATGTTTTCGACGTATGCATCTCGCCGCTCGCACAAAGGTTCCAGCACTCTATCTGTATCGAGCTCAGAGGTCGCCCCTGTCCTAACAGCAGCGGCGAGAGCTGAAAGTTTCCATCGAAAGTAGAACAATGCAGCTTCTGCAGCACGCGCGACCACTATGTCCTCCAGCGCTGCCTCCTCGGGCTCGAGCTCCGGCCCGCTGGAGTGCAAAGCACGTTTCAGCAAGCCGATGATGAAGTCGATAGTACCGCTGGAATTCTTGTCAGTCGCAGGATTACTCAGCACGTGGCTCTCATCTTCAAGAGCAGCCACTGGACTAGAGATAGTTGCCAGCCGCACAATGCGGAGTAGGTTATTACCCAGTGCAACGAGCTCCTCCTCGGTCAAAGCTCCACGCACAGTCAAGGTATTCACATTGATAAGCTCGTTGATGTTATTGACCACGTCATCCCACAGGCTCGATATCTTCTCCATTGCGGTGTCGTCGAGTTCGCCGTATGCCTTTGCGTGTAGGATCGCGTTGGTAGCTGGTCCAAGCACCTCGTCTGTACCGTGGGACATGAATTGCTTGTGAAGATCATCCAGAAGTGCACCGTTGACAGTTGGGTCCTGCCGCAAGCTGCGAAGAGCGGGGATTGTGAAGACGCCTTCCAGGCGTAGCACTGCTGCAGCAGTGCCTGGCATATCGCCGAACTTCTTCAGAAGTCTTGGGAGGCTATCCGTGAGGTGTCGAACGTTCTCCTCAAGCTCTTCTTGTAGGTCCTCTTTTTGTTTCTTGGTGAGCTTGCCCTTGGCGTGGTGCACGTGCTGCTCAGCTAGATCGCTCAACTTTCTTCTGACAGTGGCATTCAGACCTTCCAGTAAGATGAGCTCTTCTTGCTCAGTCAATGTACACTCATGCTTCAGCCGAGACAAGGTATCATTACCGACACCATTTGCTCGACCTACTGAGTGATCGAACAGCAGGTAGCCAGCCAGACTCCGCCATTCTTCCAACTCAGGGAGTCTGTCGTAAATTGCACTGATCGCTAGAGTGAAGCGAGATTCAGTGCCGACTACGTTGATGATGAGACTGCCATCCGTTCCACTGCGCTCAAACTGGCTGGAGACTGGATCTTCGCTATCGTACGATTGCAGCATCTCAGCAAGAGACTTGAGCTGCAGCCATGCAAGTTGCGGCGTTTCAAAAGTGCCAGGACCAACCTCTGGCAGTTCTTCCTCGAGCTTTTCGATGCCCCCCAGCTCATCCAACTTGGCACTAAAGAGATCCTTGACATTTTCAGAAAAGAATCCTGCGACCGCCTTGCGGACTCTGATCTCGTCGTGGAAAATGAGACGGCCAATAGCATCGATGTCATCTGGTTCGAGCAGATCACTCTTCCTCAACATATCTAGCAGCTCGATACCCGCAACTCGCACGCTCATGTCAGCATCAGAGGTTCCGATTTCGACAAGGCGTAGACGGAACCTCTCCGTGAATGTCCTCAGTCCCCCAAGGTTATCGGTATCGTGGTACATACGTCGCAGCTGCTTGATGACTTCGAGCCGACACAACGCCTGCGTGTCACTGAGCACCCAGCCAAGATAGCGGAGGTGATTGCCATTCAGAAAGTGTTCCGGCTTCGCCATGGCCCAGTCTCCCATGGCTTCGGAACACTCGCGACGGATCAAAGGGTCCACATCGCGGTAACGATGGATAAAAATCGTGTCGAACCAGTCTTTCAGCAGAGCTTCCATATACTCGAGATCATCGTTGGCCTGCTTGACCTTTGCCTCGACGTCCTTGACCCGCTGCACGTTGACTCTCTTTTTCTTCTGCTCCGCTGCGACCTGCCTTTGAAAATTGGGCAATTGATCAGCCAGCTGTGTCGAAATTTCGCACAATGCAGTCACCACGCTGAGCGAGAGGACAGTCGCGGTGTGTCGGAATGAACGATCAGATGCGGAAGACATGGTGGAAAACCACACACTGATGTTTTCCAACAGCTCCGGATTTTCGATCAAGAGACCTGCTGCAGAGATAGATTTGATCAACTGTTTCATGAAGTTTGTTATGTTCTGTCGAAACAAGGTGCCACTTTTTCCCTTCGCGATCAGAGGGTAGTCGGTTGGCTGTGAAGCTTGATGTTCCGTCTGCAGGTCTCGCAACTTTTCCGTGACCCCATCTGGATCTTCAATATCATGCTTGGTTACTTTAAGGCTACACCCCGCAGACTTGATCAGGAAGTTGATCACGTCTGTCAAGGCGACTGTCTCGTCGTCTTTGAAGCTGGCCAGCCACTGTGCGACCACCTCGTCCGCCGGCTTGTTTCGCGCAAAAAGATCTGCATAGATGCCGCCAGCTGCTTCAGCATCCGCACCATCTATTCCCTGAGGCTTCTTTGGGGGGCGCTTCCGTGCAGATGGCTTTGCAGTGCTCCGTATAGGCAGCGTCACCCCATTTGTCTGCGTTCTCGCTTTCTTCTGAGGCGGCTTCTTCGCCGCCGCGGCTTTCTTCACTTGACGCGACTTCTTTGCCCTTTCGCGCATCTCCTCCTCGTCAGGTTCGTCCTCGGGGTCATCCTCATCATCCGAGTCGTCATCGTTGGCGTCGTTGTCGTCGTCGTCAACCATGTCCTCATCTCCATTGGCGTCTGTTGCGTCGTCGCGTTTCCGCTTGGCACCTCCGTATGGGCTGGAGGTAAAGTGTTGCGGTTGTTTTCTCACGCGTCCAGAAGCGCGTCTGATGGCTCCATCCCCACCTGTTGGCGCCGGCGACACTGATGCCGACATTGCTGTTCTCCCAAGGTCGTCTCGAGGACGCGTTTATTGTTTGCGACCGGCTCGCTCGCTCACGCGCGCCCTGAAGGTCGCGTCGCGTGATTCGTGGAAAGGTGCGGATGACGACGGTGTCAAGTTGAGTGAACCAATTCGTTCCAGACGCGTAGAGTGATGTTAGCGATGCGCATGCTAGAAGAAGCTAGGTGGTTGTGGTGCTGGAGGGAGTGAAGTGAGTCGCAGTCGGTATAGCAGGTGGTAGGTGGTAAGTGGTAGGGTACAACGTAAGGCACCTGAGTGTTGAAGTCGGCCCCTCATTAGTTGAACAACATTGAATAATTCACGTCGACATGGAAGGCGCGTCAAATGCACTGACCATTACGAAAAGTGGAGCCTCGGGAAGTCAATTCTTAGCGATCACTCCGAGGCCACCTCCACTCTATCATTTACATGAGGAGGTACTTATACATACCTCGTACATACCTCGCAGGCAAGGTTTACCTACTCACTCACTTATATACTCCCGGTCCCTCCTCCCATCCCTCCCCCATTCACTCCACCACCGTCTTCGGATTCAAGTCCTGTCGGCGGCGCCCGCGAGTCTGATGCAAGATGCTGCTGCTGCGATAACACCTTCGGCACGGGACATGGCGTTCGTGAACAACCCATTCTCCTCGCCTCCTTCAGCTCCTGGACACGGCACCATACATCTGTCCCTTCTGCCGCCCAACACTCCAAGGCTTCGTACGGTGCACTACCAGTATCCGCTCAAACTGGTCTCGCCAGCTCCTGTGAGAATCGCTCATGGAGCTGCCGAACTGATCCATACTGTCTACCTTCTCACCTACGGCGGTGGCTTGGTGGCCGGCGATGTCATTGACCTTGATGTCATCCTGGAGTCCCACACGCGCCTCACGCTACTCACTCAAGGCAGTACCAAACTCTTCAAGTCCATCAGCAGTGATGTAGTAAGCAGGCAGACTATGACCGTGACTCTTGCGCCGGGTGCAGCACTCTGCTATTTACCCGACCCAGTTCAGCCATTCGAGAAGAGCTGCTTTGAGCAGAAGCAGGTCTACAACATCACTGTTCCTGATGATCCTGGACTTTCTCGTGGAAATCTCTGTGTTCTTGATTGGGTGTCAAATGGTCGACCAGCCAATGGCGAAAATTGGTCGTTCTTTCGATATGGCAGTCGCAATGAGGTCTACCTGTGTCAGCCAGCTGGAGATCGCAGACTCTTGTTGCGAGATAACCTGATGCTCGATCAGCGAGCTCTACAAACTAGTGTGGCTCACAGAATGGATGGTCTCGCTGTATACGGCACCTTGGTCGTTTATGGCAGTATGTTCACTGCTCTTGGCAAACATTTTGCACGAGAGTTCAAAGCGTTGCCGAGGATTGGCGGCCAGAAGTGGGACAGCGGCAGTGATGATGAGGAGAGCATGACAGATCCTGTAATCGTCAATCGACTTAAAAGGCAACGCATGGAGACTGCCAGCAAAGTGCTATGGTCTGTGGCATCTGTGCGAGGCTGCACAGTGGTTAAGTTTGGAGCGCCAACAGTCGAAGCGGGACGACGCTGGCTGTGGACTATGCTGAGTGACGAAGGCAGCATTGTTCATCATTTTGGTGAACGAGCTCTGCTCTGCCTACGTTAGTTAGCTCCACTTCCACTTCCGCTTTCGTCTTTCCATTGAAACGTTAGACCAGACAGCTCCAGGCATGTGGTTTCCCTACAAGATGAGTAGCTCGATATCTCGCAAGAGATGGACCATATCTGCACAAGACCCGTCGCTGGAAGCTCTTCTATTTCTAACCCGATCGCTCTGAGACGATGCGTCTCCATACGCAGGGGAATTGACTAACATTAGACAGCCACTGCAAAAGTGCATTAAAGCGCATCAGATTGCACCCACAAACTCTTCTTCTTCTTACTGTGAATCGCACTCTACCTGGGAATCATCCGCCTCTCCAAATACACATCAAAAATCTATACCTCTGGCCATCCTGGAGCGCCATGCGCTTCCAGCTCCTTATTCGTCCATTGCCACAAGTCATCGGTCAATTTCTGGTCCACAGCGTACTTACTATCATCCTTGGGCTTCCCAAACGTCCCCTGCGCATAATACCTCCCATTCTCAATCAGACTCTTCTCCGCCGTACCCAACCACAGGCCCGGCTCAGCTCCTTTATCACAATCGACGCCTGTCAACCACACCACAGGCGCGAGAGCCCACATGATCCACTTCATCCCTTCGGCTTTCTCCCAGATTTCACTCTTCACCGTTCCCGGATGGAACGATGTGGTGGTGATGCCGGGATAGACCTGTGCGAGTTTGCGCGCAAACAGTATGTTCGCCAGTTTCGAGTGCCCGTAGCGGGTGATGCTGTTCATCCCGGATGCCTCGAGTGTCTTCATCGTATCGAGATCTGGAACCAGACCGGTCTTCGGAATGAAACTGTGCCCACCTCTCGAGGACGTGACAACAATTCGCACATCTGCATCTGGCAGCTTTTGTGTTTGTAGGAGTTTAGGCATGAGCAGTTGGCACAATAGTGCATGACCCATATGATTCACGCCTGTGATGGTATTAGAAAAAGAAAATAGGAAAAATTTGCCCCAAATATCGTTTTTTTTTTCTTTTCTCTCTTTCTGATACCACCTTAGGTAGGTACCTGTAGGTGTAGGCCAGGTAAAGTGAAAAGGCATAATAATAAAAAATCCTCACCAAAAGTATTCTCATACCCTTCCTCCGTCAACCCGGGCGCCGTCCCGGAAATCCCAGCATTCAAATACAACTGATCCAAACGCCCATTCCCATTCCCATCATCATCCAAAAAAGCCTTCGCACACGCCCGAATACTCTCAAAGGAATTAAGATCGAGTTGCAAGGCCCGAATTTTCGCTCGAGGAAATTGCTGTTGCAGATTCGCAATCACCGTCTCTGCTTTACGGGGAGTGCGAGCGCAGAGATAGATACAGGAGGGTTGGTGCGCCGCCAGAGCGTGGACGATGCTAGCTCCGATTCCGGCATTGCCTCCTGTGACGAGAATGACTTTGCCGCTGAGGTCGGGTATGTCGCGGGCCGGGTGGAAGGATGATGGTTGGGGAGGAGACATGGTGGATCTTTCTTGTGACTTTGGAAAACTTTTTCTTGAGGCGGAAATAGAGGCGAGATGGCTATGATATCTTGCTTACTGTAGGCTGGCAAGTGTATGTATACATGATACGAGGGTTCAGAGGAATGTACATGTACGCCACATGATTCCTACAGTACCACGTTGACGTGCAACCAGCCAGCCAGCCAGCCAGCTACCTACATACCATTGGACGGCTACATTCAACATATGCGCCTCGGATGTGGATTGTGGACTGATAGATAAGGTACATGTAGGCTTGAAGTGTGTGTATGCCATAGGATCGCACTGCTGTCATGACATTGCGCTGCGGAGCTTATACAGAGACACTAAATAGAACCGAATCTTGTGTGCAGTTGGCATTCTAATACCCTTTGGACGTAGAACACGATGCAGGAGTGCGGAACTAGATTAAATCACACTTCCCTTGACATGACCGAAATTGTATGTGCAGAAACCCACCTGCGAGTCGACCGACCTCTCCCATGCCAAATTCGCACTCAAAAAAAGACCCATACGCCACGCTAAGCACACTGACATGTATCCAGTCAGCAGGTGAAACGCTCGTCTACAAGCACAGCAGCCATTATGAGTCCATGTCGTGCTGAGCAACGTCTGGCCTGCTCCACCAGGCATGAGTCCATATATAACAACGACATTACAAATCCTTCCTCGCCCGTATTCCCTTCTTTCTCGGTAACCCGAGCTTCTTCCTGTCTTTCCTGTCGCCCTCGGCCAACCACCTGCTGGCCTGCACCAATTGGACGACGTTGACGTATTGCTTAAACAGCATGACTGGAGCTGAAGCAGCAAAGATGAACCATGGGATATTGGAGTCCATCTTGTTGGCGCGAGCATATTCCATGGCGGCTGCGCTGAAGGGGTTGGAGAAAAGGAGCGATGGGGTGGGCTGCAAGGGTGATGTTGGTGTGGTTTCGGTGGGCAGCCTTAAGGCTGGGGTGATGAGAGGCGAGCTGAAGCAGAGCAGATAGAGACCGATGAAGCAGAGTTCATTCAGCGCGCAGGCAACGAACAGCACAGTCTACAGACCACGTCAGCAGGAGTCCGATGCGGGAAGAGAGTCGCTGGGAGATTGCATACCTTGTTGGTATAGTAGAGATTCATGATCCAACTCCGTTTCGCATCTACGTTCTTGTGGCTTTGCGTCTGTCCGCCCATGACCAGAGTCGCATACATGTGCATGTAGTGACTGGCAAGATCCAACGAGATGAGCAGCTGGAAAATGACACTATATGCGGGTTTGGCAGTGGCCAAAAAGACTAGCAGACAGGTGGTGGTACAGCGATCTGTCACCATATCCAGCACCGCTCCGAACCGTGTGCTTTGCTCATACTTTCGCGCTGCGATACCATCGGCAGCATCCAGCAGACAGGAGATGGAGTAGAGGAAGCTGCAGCGGCGCGGATGCAAGGGCATAAAGTAGAGCGACGCGATGGCCAAGACGATTCTCGAGTAGCCTGACCGGGTTGACAATCAGTACGCTGCTCTGGTGCTGGCGAAAGGAGGTGTACTCACCAATCAGGTTGGGAATGAAGAGAAATATGTTCTCATTCGTTTCCTCGTCATCGTCGTGTGCCACGCCGCCGGAGGGTTTCGGGTGTCCATTCTGTATGAATTCGTTGGCATGCGCCAGCTCTTTCTCGTCAACGACGTCCTGTACCATTCTGTCTGCCCGTCTTTTTTCTCCTGCCCGTGCCTGGTGGAAGAGTAGAGCTGCGCGCTGGAAGGTTAACAGTACCAAGCTCGACGGGACGTTGCGGCAGCGGTTGGTCTTCGGGCGCCACACGTCTTATCGCAATCGCGAGAGCTGTGAGCCCGGACCGTGTACAGCTACTCAGTAGATCTATCTCGCCCAGTCCTGGTCCACGATAGAGAACGTGTCGGGGGCGCGGGCAAGGCGCTCTGAGCGGGCGATAGCGTTGGCAAGTATGCTGAGAAGAAGGATACAGTAGTAGCACCGGAGGGGAGATGGTCGAGGCGAAAGGAGCGTGAGGATGATGAGAAGACGAAGAAGAAGAAGACGACGACGACGACGGGACGAGACAATGGTGTGCGTGTTCCTTGGTCTCTGGTACGACTGTGAGGTAACTGCATGTGCATGATCAAATCGTAGGCCGACAGGGGTTCACTGCCGGAGCTTCCTGAAGCTTGCCTGCACGCTCGAGCACGTTCTGCTGTTGAGACTGGAGAGAGCATCAACCATAAGGTAACCATACCACAATACATATTAATTGGCGAATATTGCAACACCACGACATTCTGTGATTGGACTAACAAAATACATGCTCTGTTTCTATGGTCGACGGCAACCAGCAGCACGCACACCCTCACCGACGGGCGGCCCAGCACCATCCATCACTCAGTCACTCACTCACTTCGACCAAAACTCAGGTTCCCTTCCCCGGAAGAATGAAGACGCTAAACGTTTGCTATCATGCCACGTACGGTTTAGCGCAGCTTGTCAGACCCCTGGCGAGGCTAGGCTATGCTGGGCTCGGCTAGTTCAGCAGAAGCAACGCAACCTGGAAGGTGCAGGTGTCATTGATCAAGCGCATCGCACCGACGCACCATGGCAGCGTATTGTACCTTCTAGAGCCTCCAACGGACCGGAGAAACTTCAATTCCCAACTTTCTGGAAGATCTGGTTGTTAAGGTAGTTTGGACGGAGCGGAGCTCTGGATCTGGGTTGAGAACTTGAGGCCATAACCTAGATAGCTCCCTAGGTAGTTTGCACTTTGCAGCTTCCTCCACTCTCTTACCGCAGATTCTGCATTGCACCTCTTCCTTTTATTGCTGGCACTGCGGCAGCCTTGATAGCGAACGTGACGAGACGGTGGAGTGAGGAACCAGGTGGCAGGTGGCGGGTTCAGGAGATCAGGAATCACTCCACGTCGGCGGGAGAAATGAGATCGCGGTAGGAGGTAGAACTAGACGCGTTTGAAGCAAGATCAGGCAAACGCGCAGGACATTCTAGAACGAACAAGTGACGAAGTTGGGTCACACGAACGATGCCACTCCCTTCGAGAGACTATTACCGATGGCTTGGTAATATGAAGGAATTCTACTGGAACAAGAAAGGTGAGTGCAGTGCACCTGCCTTTGTATTGTTCGCATGAGCACGCAAGGCAGGCACTGCCTAGAGACTCACTTTCTCGCACCTTTGTACCTGTACCTGCAGCCTACCTTACCTACACACACTATAATACTTCAGGTTTCCATCTTCCTGAAACACCCATGGCTTGGCGCTGACAACATGGCCTGGACCACAGAACCGCCGCCGTCGATATCAGAGCGAACCGCTCTGCTCTGCGGACTCCTCTTTACCGCCTTCTTCGTCGCGCCCTTCTACCTCAGTCCGACCCTACGCGCCACCCCTCTGACCTCGCGCGATGCACCCGCAGTCATCAAAGCGCGAGTTCGCGCAGTTGGGCTCAGTTGTATTGCGTCGACCGTTGTCACCGTCTACGTCCTGGTGTCTTCCGGCCATTCCACTCCACGCGATGTCTTACGGTTGTTGGCCGTCTGGCCGATAAATCTTCCCGATTGCGCCAAGACACTGGCGTTGTTATCCATCCTCTTCATCGGGCCGTTGTACGAAACGATTCTCGTGGACTCCGGATGGCGGCAGTGGAATCTCGCGACCTTCAAGGACCGATTTTTCACAGATCTACGAGGTTTGAGAAACAACGTCGTAGCTCCGTGGGCTGAAGAATGGGTCTTTCGCAGTCTGGTTGTGTCACTCTATCTCGTGGCGAAGGTCTCCCCTACCCGGATCGTGTTTACCACGCCACTCATATTTGGAGCAGCGCATGTTCATCATCTTGTTGAGTTCGTCATGAGTGGAACGGCATCTGGCCAGAGCTCATTCGGCAAAATCCTTCTCCTCGGCTTGGCCAGAAGTTTCTTTCAGTTCACCTACACGACACTCTTTGGATTCTTCGCCGCCTTCCTCTATCTCCGGACGGGAAATGTCTTTGCAGCAGTCACAGCGCACACTTTCTGCAACTTCATGGGGTTTCCACGGGTTTTGGGGAGGGTAGGTCAGACGGAGGATTATCAGGCCTACGAAATGACACCAGACGTGGCACAAGGCAAAAAAAGTGATGATGGAGGTCAGGTCAGAGTCGGCAACAGTTTGATGCAAGACAAGGACGAGGGCGGGAACGCAACAGCAGGCCTCGAGGGCTTGAAACCTCGCGGCCTTGGTGTGCAATGGACGGTACTATACTACATGCTACTTGTCGCCGGCTCTTATGGGTTTTACGAGCTGATCTGGCCGCTGACGGAGAGCTCGAACGCGCTCGCTTCGTTCTAGGGAGACCTTGCCGGGTCAAAGTTCGTGCCTCTTGTCGTCCTGTTCGGAAAATGTGTGGTACCTAGCGTATGGAGTCTCTTGCTGAAGATTACGGGACAGCCACCAGATATGAAGGGCATGGACCTGCTGCACGTGGGTGTAGCTTGATTGTGATTCAGATGACCCAAGTGAGGGGTCCACATCACTGTATGTCTGCTTGATAGAGCCAAAACTGTCCCCGAACGCCTTTCGTACCCGCTTGAACGCTGAATTTGCTTGAGCACTGGCTGCTCTACTGATCATCATCGTTTGCGCTGCCATCTCGCCTGAAATCAACCAGTCAGTCTTGTCTCCGCCTGAGCGTGCAACATATTGGCACAAGCCATCCTGGTTGATACCACAAGTGGATCCGTATTTCGCCGGGGTCACTTACGGGATATATCGTATTCCTGCATTCTCAGCGGCAGCGACGTAATCTTCGGGGAGCTACATGTAATGTTCAATCAGCACTGTAGTCGTCACACTGCCAATGGCATCCCGAGCGAGTTGCCAAGTGTAAGTCTTTGACGTCCCCGTCAAGATGAGGTTGTTGCAACAACTCACCAGTCCATTCACTTTCGTCGCATAGACACCGGGGACATAGCCTTGAATCCGCAACCACCTGCTGACCCAGCCCGTACTCGTGTCATTGACTGTGACGAGCCCTTCGAAGACCTCGCTCGTGCAATCACCGATAGCGTCGCTGCTGTTGCGCAATTCGAGAAAGTCCTCGCAGTTGGGGCATCCGGTTTTGGACCACTTGTTTGCCGCCTGGACAAACGAGCACACGAGACAGGCGCGGAGGCCACGTGGGACTTGCGACATGATGGGGAGATGTGTCTGGGTGGTGGATTTCCTTTGGATATGTAGTTTGATATAGAAGCAGAGGTAGGTAGGAGAGTAGAGGTAAGATGTTGATGTATGGAGGCTACCACACTGCATGTACGGTGTACCACTGGTGCAGTAGAAGTACTATGTACCTAGACAGTGGGGAAGGCGATCACAAAGCAGCAATAATGCTCGTGCTTTGACCAGGGTCGGACCACTTACGTCGCTTGTCGCTAGAGCAGCAGAGCTAATATCTTAGCCGGACATATTCTAGCTTACTCATGACTGGAACATTCCTGAGCTGAAGTTGAGAACCATTCACCACTCACCTCACCCACTCAACCACCATTCGATCCTCCATTTCCTCCCCTTCTCTCCCTCGGTCCCTAGTTCTCCCTTATCTCAGCACGATCATCAGAGCCCCCGGTAGAAACGACCCACGGTACTTCCGATCGCCACTGGGGCAGCCCACAATGGCGGCAGACGACGGCCTGGATGCGGTCGCGTTGAAAAACAAGGGCAATGATGCTTTCAAGGCAAAGGACTGGCCGACCGCGGTGGAATACTATACTAAAGCCATCGAGAAGGACGCTGGACAAGCTGCCTTTTACACCAATCGCGCACAGGCAAATCTCAAGCTCGAGGCATATGGCTATGCTATCGCTGATGCCACGAAAGCCATTGAGATCGACCCAGACTTTGTCAAAGCCTACTATCGAAGAGCTGTCGCCAACACCGCCATCCTCAGACATCACGATGCAATTCACGACTGGAAGATTGTGGTGCGGAAGAACCCTGGGGATAAGCTTGCGAAAGCGCAATACGATGCCTGCAACAAGATGGTCAAGCGGGATGCCTTTCTGAAGGCCATTGAAGTTGCGGATGCGCCTTCTGCTGCTGAAGGGCTTGACTTGGAGAACATGGTGGTCGAAGACGCATATGATGGAGTACGCCTGAAGGATGAGATGACACAAGAGTTCATCGATGACATGATTCAGCGCTTCAAGGATGGCAAGAGGATTCACAAGAAGTACGTCTACCAGATCATCCTGGCAGTCAAAGACATCATCTACAACGAGCCGACAATGGTGGAGACTCACGTCGAGTCGGATGTGAAGATGACGGTCTGCGGAGATACGCATGGCCAGTACTTCGACCTTCTCGAGATTTTCCGACTGAATGGCTTCCCTACCGAAAAGCACCACTATCTGTTCAACGGAGACTTTGTCGACCGAGGATCGTGGTCCTCAGAGATTGCACTTTTGCTGTACAGCTACAAGTGGCTGCACCCCAAGTCTTTCTTCCTGAACCGTGGCAACCACGAAACGGACGACATGAACCGAATGTACGGCTTTGAGGGTGAATGCAAGCACAAGTATAACGAGCGTGTCTTCAAATTGTTCTCCGAATCCTTCTCCGCGCTGCCACTGGCCACCTTGATTGGTGACAAGTATCTAGTCCTGCACGGCGGCCTCTTCTCGGACGATCAAGTCTCTCTGGACGATATTAGAAAACTCAACAGACACAACCAACGTCAGCCTGGCCAAGAAGGGCTTATGATGGAAATGCTCTGGACAGATCCGCAAACGGCGCCTGGCCGCGGTCCTTCAAAACGTGGTGTTGGTCTCCAATTTGGTCCGGATGTCACGCAACGCTTCTGCGAGAAGAACGGTCTAGAGGCTGTCATTCGAAGTCACGAAGTCCGCATGGATGGCTACGAGGTTGAGCACGGTGGAAAGTGCATCACCGTCTTCTCAGCCCCCAAGTACTGCGACTCTACCGAAAACAAAGGTGCCTACATCAATATCGAGTCAGACTACAAACTGCAATTCAACCAGTTCGACGCTGTGCCACATCCGGACATCAAGCCCATGGCATACGCGCAGAACCAGATGCAGCAGATGATGGGCATGTAGAGGAAGACCCTTCTACATTGAACACATCATCCTCGTTCCTTCACACGGGCGCTCATGTGTACAGCAAGTGGGGGATGGATATGGAAATCGCTTTTACTTCAATAGCAGAGACCTTCTTGCATGGTGGTTGGATATGCTTGTCTTCGCAGCAAGGAGTTGGCGGCGCTGCTAGAGCTCAGCGGCATTTGCCTGGTATGGTGACGACTACATGATGGACGGGTTGCATGAATAAAGTAGTGGCTGTTGGACATGGGATTGTCTCTCGATACAGCTTTTTGGATGTGCATTGGGAACTGTTCACGAGAGACACGATCGGAGTAGGGGGAGCCAGCTTCAAGAGTGACCAAAGACGATGTCACCTTCTGTTCTGCTGGGTCACCCGGTATGGCATATTGGCGGTGCGGTATCTCACGTCAATTACGCATAGCGGCAGCACTTGTATAGCACGTACCAGTATTCTCGGAGAATATACAATAAAATATATCACCGACAGATGGATGGTCACTGGTCTCTTCTCTCAAGTATTTATTCCTTCATAATAATTTATGTACTTTTGGATTTGTCTGTCCGCTTCTCTTCACTACCCAAGGTGCCGTAGGTAGGTAGATATCTACAGTGCTGCTGGGTTGGAGGTTTGAGCTGCTGCCCACCTTCACCACTGGAGCTCAAAATCATCGTACGTACTGCTTAGAGCACTTGAAACGGGCCCGAAAAAAATCTCATAATGTCGAATTGTCGAGGTCGAGGAAATCATTTGACATTGCCAAGAGTGAATAACATGAATTGGCTGAATACAAATATGAACATAAGGTAAGGTAAGGTAAGGTAGGTAAGGATTACCTGTAGCTTGCCACCGCAAACTCTCTCCTTCGGGCTGCTGCTTGGTCTTTGGGTTTTTTTTGCAATCAGCAATAAACTGCAGAAACATGAAGCGCTGTACTGTAATCAACTATCAACCGACATGTAATCAATCATTCATCAACACAACCCTTTTTCCCTGTTTCCTGCACAAAAGAAAAAAAAAAGAGGCCCAGCTTCATGGGGTTGGTTTTCTTTCCAATATCGTCATCCGCACCACGGCGTCTCAAAGGTAAGGTATAGGTAGGTAGGTAGGTATACATGTACTGTTATGTCGCGCACGCACGAGGTGGATTCTGAACGGGAGTCTGATCACGGGCCTGCCGGAAGTACTCTCCACTGAGCGACATTTCCAGACTCATAGTTCGAGAACGTCTCTTATTAGGACGATACGGTTTGGCTGGATGGCCGAGTGTATCAGGCGGAAGCGGTGGCTCAGGAGTATCGGTTTTGTTGATGGCAAAAACCACGCTTTTGCTTCTGTTCCGCCGCAGATCCGTGAGCGAGCGTGATCGGGCTTGTTCAGTAGGTAAGGGTGGCGGCGGTTCCAAGACGACCGATGAGTCTCTGAGAAGCGCGCTACTGTTAGCATTTACTGATCCGCTCGCTAGATGATGCAGAGGAATTGCAAAACATACTTCCGCTCTGGGTATTTGGTGGGTGGTGTCCAATGGTGGACGTTCTGCTTTGGTTTTAACCACTCAAGCAGTTTCCCCGATCGGTGTAGCAGCCGTAGTATACCAGGACCGGTACGCTGCCATATCGTTGGAGGTCGGGGTGGCGGTCTGTTGTGTTTTGCATCAGCTACGGTGCAGTCATGCGGGCGTGAGTTCTGAGGAGTGCAACATACTGTGATGAGGGCAAAGGCCACTCGGTGGCAGCATCAGAAGTAGACGCAGTGTCCGCGTGCGTGCCCGGCCGAGGTGGAGAATCCATTTCATTCTGATATCGACTCCACAGCACACTGCCCACCATGTCCACGATCACCTCATCACCCGTCCCTTCGCCGCTCAGAGCGGACACGGGCAAGAAAGTGGCATCCACACGCTTGGCAAGCTCCTCTCCTCTCGCAAGCGGCACCGCCCATCCGCCTCTCCATCGGTCAACCTTCGACGCCACGAGGAAGACGGGCACGCGCCAAGGGTGTTCTCGTGGTATTTGAGAACGTACTTCGCACAGCTGGCCCGCAACGTCGAAAGACTGTTCATCTGTAACATCGTAGACCACCATATACGCCTCGTTGTACCTCCAGAAGTCCAGTAAATCCAATTCTGACATTCGAGACGGTTCGTCACTCATCATGTCGAATTGCACGTGGACATCACGTCCTTGTACGGCTGCATGCTTGTGCCATTCGAGCTCTGTCTTGGACGTGGGACTTCGTTCGCTCAGACTGCCATAGCAGAACTAGGTGGAGGGCGTGGAGGTAAGCAGAGGTACTCATATAGGTAGTCTTGTTGATCGCTTTGACGTTCCGAGACGCACTCTTCGCAGTATACTTCTCTTGCCCACATTCCCACATCCGAGGACGGCGATCCGGACGGTTGGAATATGCTGCTTGCTGTATAAGTATCGTCGCACATTCGAGGACTTGTCGGAGAGGTGAGCCATCGCGAGCGAGTGTGGTGGGACAGAAACAGGGAAAACATGGTGATAAGAGATGGGGCAGAGCTATTATTGTCCTTTCTTACTGTAGCTATAATATGCCATTGTGTCAGTCTACGGCAGCTCTGCTACAACGTCGTACGCTCACAAGTCATTGCCACAGTATGTGTGTTCATGGTATTTGACTCGGCGCAAGTTTCGAGTTTACCTCTAAGGTACGGAGGTATGCCCGTACAACGTTGTTGGAGGTAGCACTACCGCCCAACACAGCTAGCCGAGGTGGATCTCCACTCTCTCACATGCACAAGTCGATCATCGTCGTCGTCGAGTGAACAGGAAGCGGCTTCATTGGATGAGTTGAACCGCAACACACACAGCACTACCTAATTTCTCCTCTGCATATTGAGGATACCAGACTGGGAGGTCGCAGGAGACCACGCGTACGAGCATGACCGGCGCCATGCAGGGCCTCAAGCACGCCGCAGAACAGACCAAAGTGGTCGTCAAGCTACCGACGAAATGGATCCACATGTATGGCGACTTCATCACCAAGAACGCAGGCGCAGTGGGACAGGTCGAAGGCGCATTGCGATCTCTCACCTATCTCGCACCAGGAGGTATGCGCATGTCCGATGTGGGAACCGAAGGACTCAACTCCAGCCTCCAACTACTGTCGCTATACCATGACAACTTGCTCTCTCGTGCGCTGGCGCACACTCTACGAACACAACCGCGACACCAGAGTCCTCACAACCGATACACGAGATTCTATTGCCAGAAGAGCCCGACGTATCGAAGGATGGCGACCACCTTGACAGTCGTGCAATACACCGAGCTTCTGTTGGAGATGATGGCGAAGAGGAAGGGCGAGAAAGCGAAATGGAGACTGGTGATATTCCTCGAGGCGGTCAAAGCAGTTTGCAGGCTCATCATGATGCGCCTGACAAATTCGCGGCCACTGCTTACTCCTCCTCTGCCCGAGAGAGAGGTCGTAGAAGAGAAAGCCGCACCAGAGGAAGAAGAGCTATCCACACCACCGTCAGAGCCTTCAGAGCCCGGTAGCGAACAATGGACAATGCCTCGGACCTCCCTCACATTACCACCTCTGCCAGATGCGAACGATATATCTTCATACCTCTTATCGAAAGTGCTCACGGCAGACGACATCAAGCCTCCCAAGCAACTTGTCCATCGCACATCTGGATTTGGTGAGATCGCTGAAGTCATGTTCATTCTCCGGCCAGTAATTTACGCGACTGCAATGGCATACTGGTGCCAGCGAGAAGATGGCAGAGGCAAAGCGGACTGGAGACCTTGGTTGCTCGGACTGAGCATTGAATATGGCGCGCGTTCCCTTGCGAAGCGCGATCTTGACAGCAGGCGACCTGGAGGCGTGGCACGCGGTCTCACACAGTTGGAGCGAGAAGAGATCAAGAAGCGTGGGTGGTCACTCGCCTGGTGGACGATGCGAGGGGCGTTCTATGAGAACATTACGAGGACGATGATTCAAGGTGCGGCTAATAAGCTGAAGGGCAAGCCAATCTTGGACATGGTCGGAACGTTTATTGAAGACTACGAGTTCCTGTGGGATGAATACTACTTCCCGACGGCGACACTTTGAAGTGAAGCGGAGGGGGTATTCATATGTTCTTTGTTTTTCAGCGAGCGTTGATTGATGAGTACAGCGAAGGTATTGCCGTGTGGTTTCCAAGTATCACACTAACGGGATACCTATATCTATTATCTATGTATGCATGATAACACCATCTCAGCCGCTCGGCCATAACCGGGCGACTGATATTTACTTCTTTGTCTTCGATGACTGCTTTCTATTCCTTTGTGGCAATGCGTCACGTTCACAGTGGTGTGTGTATTTGCACTTCTGCAACTCTTGTCCAGATGACGAGCGTCATCAGCGAACCAACCGAAAGTGAAGAGTGCAGACTACAGTAAGCGTGAGTAAGGTACGACACTACCTAGGTACGGCGATAAACTCATAGTAGACGACTGGTGACTGGGTACATGTGACTCTTGAAGTGGGTCCCCCGAGCTTGTGCACCTGGCCTTGGACTGACCTTACCTACTGTTGCCTTCCCATCCCACCGAGCCACCTTCTCACATCTACTCCAACCTACCAAACAACAACACCAATAACACCGCCAACAACACCGCCAACAGGATCAGTCCTCTCTCCGCCACCGACACACAGCTTCCTCCGCAAAACACACCACTCCACCACCCGCCACTATGCGCTCCAAGTTTAAGGACGAGCACCCGTTCGAGAAGCGCAAGGCCGAAGCTGAGCGCATCCGCCAGAAGTACGCCGACAGAATTCCAGTAAGTCGCGCCATACACACACACACACACCCGGCCTCTCGGTGTCGCGAGCAGCAGCAGCAGTACTGACGGACCGCTGTACAGGTCATCTGCGAGAAGGTCGAGAAGTCTGACATCGCTACTATCGACAAGAAGAAGTATCTCGTTCCAGCAGATCTCACCGTGGGCCAGTTCGTCTACGTGATTCGCAAGCGCATCAAGCTCAGCCCGGAGAAGGCCATCTTCATCTTCGTCGACGAGGTCCTTCCCCCAACTGCTGCGCTGATGAGCTCAATCTACGAGGAGCACAAGGACGAGGACGGGTTCCTGTACATTACGTAGGTCTTCTCTCCCATTTCCTGGGTCCTCCGTGGAGTCACGACTAACGTGTTGACAGCTACTCGGGCGAGAACACCTTTGGCGAGTTTGCATAGAAGGAACACCTCAGTGCGACTACGACGACAATACCCGACCTCCATGACGCCCACTACGACTCGATACTTCTACGACTATTACCACCCACCGACCGGCACACGGCCTGGCTGCTCATGAGACGGAGGGTTTCTCTTTGGGACAGGGCGTTTGGGAGGGGCACTTCTGCTTGCTAAGACACGAATCTGATACGATGAAGACGCGGCACATGATCGGCTAGGCTGTGCACAGATGGCAGGCAGCCAGGCAAACCGGTCAATTTGAGCCCCAGACGGTCTGTCAATCTGTCTTCGCCGTCATCGTGCACTATGAAGCTACAGCATAGGGTAGCTGGGAGAGCATGTATCCTCGGTAGTAGCTAGCTATCTCTGCCATACCATAGCCTCTTCTGCTCGCAACCTTGCCCAGTCCTGCCATTTCATGCTATCCATTGCGTGCGGCGTGTAAATATACAGGTCTGCCGCAGACTTGTGCGTGTCTGTGTGTGTGTCATCTGATATGGCTGCTGACTTGCATGAAGTCTTACATTCGGTACATGTACATAAGTACAGTATGTAGGAGGTAGCTTATCGCTTCCCTTGACCGCTCTCTCTCTCATGCGGGGCGCGGGTGCGGGCGGTGCGTCATAGCTTTACCTCCTAGACCTTTTACTTCTCGGAGATTAGCGACGACGACTTCACGCGTGTACCTTCCAGGTTCCTTACTACACCTTTTTGAGCTCAGAGTTTCAAGTTCCAGCTCGCTTCACAAGCGACCGTCGTGGGAGACAGCGCATCTTCACAAAGAAGATAAGAAGATACAAAAAAGGGGAGAAAAAGAAGGAAAACAAATATACCATACCATGCCGCCCACATATCTCATTTCAAGGTATGTCATGTCTTTGGCTCGGTTACCTACATTTTACATGACACATTTACAAAAACAACACCACAAGCTCAACTCACTAATTTACTTTTCTGGTGTTGGGGTTCTTTCTAATAGATTCTTCGATCCCATTTTCGCCCTGAGCATCGGATTCACAGCTGCCGCAGTGAGAATTAATCGCGAAGAAAAGGAAAAGGGAAGGACGACGGAGCAGACGATGGAGGCGTTGAAGAAGAGGACGAGTCGGTTGGTTTTTGGGACTACTACTGCTGGTGGTGAGGCTGGGGCTGGGGCGCCTGTGGCGACATGATGGCGAGAAGAAGATGATCATGGGAAGAAGAAGATGAAGAAGATGATGGGGGATGAAGAGCAAGACACGGTTTTGGTGGGCTGGGTTGGGTTGAGTTGGGGATGATACAGACGTGCACACCCTGGGTTATGGATGTATGGAGAAGGGAAAAGAAAGGAAGATCAGGTATGGGAGGAGATGAGATGAGGAAAGGCAATAATGGGAGGAGTGTGTTCGAAGGGGTTGTTGGATGGAGTGGAAACGGCCACGCGGTGGGTCATAAAAGCAAGCGATATGACACGTGTTACTGGACAAGAGAAGAGAATGAAGGGGGGAGGTACACTCCATTTTCTTCATTGGTGATGGTGGTCTGGAAGTAACACAAACACCGCAGAAATGGGCCAAAATCACGCATTTTCCCAACCAAGAGGATGAGCTGGATCGCTGAGATGCTCGGACTCAAATTTCTTCTCCCGATCCTCGGAAAGAGACTGCCACTGTCCTGATTGAAAGCAGTGCTCCACCAACCAAGAAATCAATCAACCGGCTCAATAAAAGAAAATGCTGTGCTCGAATCAGCATAGTGCGTATGTAGACAATCTATAGCAGGGGAACCAACGAGCGCACATACCTCAAGAAAAGAGAAAAGACAGGTAACCAAATCATATACCCAAACCAAACTTCCAATCCAATCCCCACCGAGATAGAGAAGCCCCTTCACCGATAAAAGAAATTCTTCCAGCCCGAAGTACCCTTATAAATCCTCACCCGCCAATACAAATCGTCATCGTTGGGATTGGGCTTCTTGGCCTTGTAGTTCACACAACCATGAGGACACTCGCCTTCCACGTAAATGTCTTTGCCTTTGGTATCCTTTTGCCAAATGGTCTCATGGCCCTTGCCGACTTTATCGCGGTCTGCGTAGCCGCAGCGGTAGGTGAGATATTTTTCTTTGCAGCCTGTTATTATAGAGCAATGAATGCATCATGTCATTATCAGCTTGAGACTGCCGACAAGGGAAAATATAAATAAAATGTTTTTCGTCACTTTTGTGTACTTACCGCAATCCCAGCGGCGATAGCGGTAGAAGCACATTTTCTTTTTGCCTTTGGGGCTGGATACTAGCTGTAGAGAAAGTGGGTATCGTCCGAGTAAATATGCTTTTGGGAATTCTGTGCACTACGCGGTGTGGAGTGGAGTGGTGGATGTGTGCTTGTGTGTACCCAGGCAGGGCCGAGAGTGTCGCAAATGATACAATGTGGTATCTGTGTCCGTGTTCCATTGCATTAGTGAAATGGTGAATGGTTGCTAGGTAGCAAGCAGTGCGCTCTTGCACGTGACGCAAAGTTACAGGGCGCCATATGGTCGTTTGTCTTGTGAGCAAGTGAATTGGTTGGGACATTCACCCAATTTCCCAACCGAACCGCGTCCGCAAATGTGCATGTGAAATTCCCAGATTCTCAGTTGGTAGTAGGCGCTGAGCTGCTCGTCTTTCGAGAGCTGCCAGCCATCAACGCCAGAACAACTTATGCCATCCTTCCAATCTCAGCACTATGCTAGTCTTCCAATCTGG
The DNA here is from genome assembly GCF_000320565.1 of Sphaerulina musiva SO2202. NCBI lineage: Eukaryota > Fungi > Ascomycota > Dothideomycetes > Mycosphaerellales > Mycosphaerellaceae > Sphaerulina > Sphaerulina musiva. The sequence goes on from NW_016017384.1 coordinate 1,610,009, forward strand.
TTTCGTCCAGGCATCGTTCTTCCACTTGAAACACTGGTTAGGACACGGCCAGTCGGCTTCAATGGCCTTGCGATTGGGGTCTCTACGATGTGCAGCACTATGGCCCTTGCCAATCTGGGGCAAATCAGCGTATGTGCACTTCCACGATATGAATTTCTCGCGGCATCCACATGGATAGATTCGGTATCGGTAGAAGCACATGACGAGTGAAGGGGTCCGCTCAGGTGGATTCGATTCGGTTGGGACGTTGAGGTTGGTCAAGCGGGTTGAATGGTCTGATTGTGTTGAGGATTTGCCACTGGCCAGGTGAGGCTGACCTAGGTATTGCACATGAATGGAAAGTATGGCTCGTGCCACTGGTCATATGCATAGCTCTCGTTGGCAGGTGCGACTCATGCGATGTGGCAGCAACAGTGAGGCAGAGCCTGCTGTTGCCGGCGTGTATCAGCAAGCACATGACATCGTTTCCGCGGCAGGCGTAGCGTGGGCCAAGTGTCACGTCCATACAAGAGACCTACTACCGGGCTGTTCCTATCCCCAGGCCATCAGCTTCTCGTGATATCGTCTCTGCGTTCAGCTCATGCCTTTGCCCTGGAACGTCGCCACCAAGCTCTGACGCCTCCAGAAATCTGTCGAGGCTGATCAGTAACGGAACACCTTGCTTGGTACCATGGCATGTCTCGCACCTTGCACTACTTTCGTGACCATAATGCGGTCTGTACGGCGTGTACGACATGTAATGATTCTGGCTCCTCGTCCGTATCTCGCTTTCTGGGGACTTTGGCTGATCAGAAGAAGAGACAAATTGTGCATAAGTAGGAAGTGGGCTCGATTTCCGGCTCGTTCTCCGCGCATCATCGTGGGGAAAGTATGCGTCATGATTTTGTTGCATTCGCGGAGCGGGTTGTGTTGTGGAAGTGGTAGAGTGAGCTTTCAGTCGCTGCTCGAGGCTTTTATTGCGGCGCAGGCAGAAGAGGAGTATGCCAATGAGCATTAAAGCAGCACCAACACCAATTGCAATTCCCGCTATGGACCCAGCAGTCAACCCGGAGCTGGCCTTCTTTGGTGATGCCAGTACGGATGCCGCAAGCGCTGAGATAGAGGCCGACTCTGCAGGCGACATTGTCTCGTCGTATTCGAGCATATATCTGGACTCTTTGGCCAGCTCAATCTGCTTCGTCAGGTTGGTATCTGCATTGGCATTGATGGCGCCGAGCATGCCCTTGTTGATGCAACTCCCCGGGGCACCACAGTAGAAGAAGATTGGATCGGTATTGTTGTCGATCGTGAGATTCCAAGTGGGGTGAGGCTTGCTCGTCGGTCAGCACCCCCCAAACAATGCTCGGCTATAATAGCTGTGCTCTCGAGTAGCAAGACGATAGTAGGGTAGTAGGAGTCTCCAGACCTACCGTGCCTTCATTAGTAATAGGGAAGAAGCCTATCCGTTGAGTTAGCAACGTCGCAGTCGCATTTTCGAGAGCCTGTACCCGAGTGGAAGCCTTTCTGGCCCACGATGGCCGCCTGAGGAATACAAGGCCAGCCATATAGCGATTGAATAACGGAGTGGTTTCCGGAGTGAAAGACAAAAGTCACCCTATCATCTGGATTCGCGTTGATCGAGTTCGGATAGAAAGCGTCTGATTCGACATTGATGATATGAACATTGATTTCGCCATCTGTCTCTGTCGTTGTACTCGCTGTGGCATTGTTGACGTCGATCTCGTCGTCGAAATCATCGTAAGCAGTTTGACCTTTGGCTAGACAGATCAGTAGCACCAAAACCAGAAGTAGCTTGAAATCCATGTTGATAAGCGCACCGGGGGTGCTATGAAATGCTTGTGAGGTGGGAAAGCAAGCGGAGATAGAAAGGGCGCATACGACGATGTGTGAGAAATAAGAAGCGACAAGGTACACAGGCAGCCTCGCGGTACACCAAGTGCGCGAGCAGTGCACATACACAATAGTATGAGGGCGCAGACGACCAACATTATTTAAATCGGGCGCAAGCCACGGGAAAGAGTCAGCATTGAATCGTCCGTGAGGCCAGGACCGCGAACGATCGGAAAGGACCCGGATGGAACTTCTGGACAATATTTGCGCGCAGCTGAAATGCAAGCCCGGCGAATGAAGTCCAGAAGTGGGTGTAGCTCTATCCCAGTAGATGAGGCTTGGTGGCCAACAGAGCTCTATGGCTCGGCGCGGGAACATACGCATGGCAATGCGAGCTCTTGCTTAGAGCATGTTGTGGCAGCCGTGCTTCGAGAGGTGTGGTAAGATTCGGCGTCAGGCCGCGAGCAAGGCCAGCTAGAAATAACGATCGGCTTGGAAAGAGGGCACGTTTCGTCAGTGAGTGCGTGTGATTGTGGCACCAACACCACACTCCACACGGGATCTCCGACGTGTCTGGCCATTGTTCTCGAAATATACCATTACGGTGCCATGGCCGTGTCGTCTTTTGATAGATGGTAGACAGTCAAGTCATGTGTCGTAGTCAGCACCTCTTCCAGATCACAGCCCCAGTACAACAACTGATGGAGCTGGACTCTGTTGCCATGGCCGGAGAGCGAGTGCGGGTCTATGTGTGTACGATATGAGATGTTGCTGCGTTGTGCCATGGTGTTGCTGTGATGTTGCTGTTGCTGTTGCTGTGTAAGGTAGAGGTATGTGTGTAGAGTACTTGAAGGTAAGGTAGATGGTGGAATTGGAAGCAATCGGGACGGGAATATTGGCGTGGGAACTAGTCCCAAGTGGGAAGCCAAGGGACGCGAGCACGGATACTCCCGTAGGCCTATCGCGCAAGACGTCCAGACCGGGGGGGGGGGGCACGGGGTAGTCGCGTCGCATCGACCCTTTCTCAGGTACCGGTATCTTCGAGAATAAATTACGACGAGACTTGACCTGGCGCCGTCGTGATCATCAACAGTACGCCACTGCCACCACTGCGGCAGACACGCAGCATTGGCGGCCGACGACTGACTATGGCGCGCACACGCTCTGCCTAACGTCGCTAACCATTCCCTCCCAGGATGCGATGTCAATGTCCGAAGCTCAAGCCCCTCCAGACCCGCCTGATCGCCTCCGTCGGCGCCCTCGCCCTCGTCGCGTTGGTCTACTGGTCGCTGGCCAATCCGCACTTGGCCTATGCTGCTGAATTGGCGTATGATGGGAGGGGCGAGTTGAGGGCCGGTCACGACCTGATCGACCAGATCGACCAGAACGACCACAATTTCTTCAGGATACAGGGGAGCAGCGACGAGGATGGGGGCGCGATTGCAAAGAGACAGACAGAAGAGCAGCAGCAGCAGATCAGCGGCAATGACATTGCTACGCCGTTCAACATAGCCGCGGGCAGCACAACCATCTTCCAGTATCCGAGTCGATTCCTGGCTCTCAATCATACCGACAGAGGTGTTGGGCTGCCAAGTGAATTATCAGGCAAGCGCGTGCTGAAGGCACAGCACTCAGATCTCCGCAAACGACAAGACGGCGATGCTGCTACGACCCTCTATATATCTGCCAATGTATGCTCTCAGCCCCAGTGGAACGGCACTGGTGTTCCTTCAAGCTCGCCTGGACAGCTCACCCTCTTCGTCTCGTCCACCTCTGGCAACGAGACACCCGGGCCCGGTCGCGAAAACACTACACAAACGGTGCATCGGTTCAGTGGCGGCTTCGTCAACGCTTCGGTTGAGGACGTCCGTGGGGACTGGTATATGGCAGTCCATGCCCCGGAAATACCGACCGGATTCACTGGAGAGTGGAACTACCAGCTGGCAGTCTCAATCGACGACTATTTCCATGCCGCCGATCTGGACGACCCATATCTCTATCAGGTCGACACAGACATCGATTCTGCTCTTCTGGTCACCGACAATCTGACACAAGCCGATTCAGACAGTGACATTTATCGGAAGTGGATGAATCTGGCAACCCCCTTCACACTCTTTGTTGCCAACAGCAGTCTCACTAGTATGGCTGGCATTGAAAGCTCGTATTGTGGTTTGCAGACACTCGTCAAAACCGATAACCAAATCCAAGCCGAGCAGAACGACATGGCTGGCAGCGAGTCCCACGTGGCTATGGGGATGATTACGCGAGGTCTAGGCCACAAGCCGAAGGCGCAGTTCCACGTCACAGACCTGACCGGCGCCAGTGACTATAAGGCTTTCCTCGCCATAAATGGCAACTCCACGGCAGCAGGCAATGGAGTCGTCGGTGGCGGCGGTAAAGTCTGGAAAGGAGTCCCATTCAGGACAAAGAGGGATGGCAATTGCCAGTTACTATTCAACCTGACATTCTGTGACGAAGTGGCCTACGCTGCTCCTGCAAACGCAAGCTCGACTTTCGAAAGTCTTCAGCGCTTTTACGAGAATTACACGCAAACATGGTACTCGAATTTCAATCTCACGTTGGCGCAAATTCCATGCAATACGACCTCAGACGCCAAATACTCCCTCGCTAGAGGTTGCGATGACTGTGCCAAAGCCTACAAGGAATGGCTGTGCGCAGTCTCAATACCACGGTGTGAAGACTTTTCTAACACAGCCTCCTACTTGCAGATACGTAATGTCGGGCAGGCGTTCAACAACGGAACCATGCTCGACGATACATTTTTGAATCAGAATTACGTTAGCATGGATGATGCGCCTACAGTGCAAGGCTCTCTGGCGTTTAATCAGACCTACATATCCAGCTTCGCGACCAACTCCTCGCGCAATGGACAAATTGATGCCGTCATCAGCCCCGGGCCGTACAAAGAAGTTCTCCCCTGTGAAGACTTGTGCTACAGTCTCATGCAAAGCTGTCCGGCCAGCATGGGCTTCGCATGCCCCTATCCTGGTCGAGGCCTCGAGCGGGGCTATGGCAAGCGTAGTGGAGATTTGACCTGCAGCTATCTGGGTGCGGTATACTACCTGAACGACGGGCCGGCAGGCATCGAGGCGAATGGGAGACTCGTGTGGGCTATCGTGGGCTTTCTCAGTCTGATTCTCGCTTTTCGGACATAGAAGGCCGACTATGCATGGCTCAGAAGACGCTGGAGGCGAATGAGGAATCACGCCGAGTAACTACATACCTGAGGTACAGGTAGTCGTGAGATGATACCCAAGATAGATGAGAATTGATTTTTATTACCTACGTGTACATACTTGAACATTTCATGTGGATCCTCATCAACCTAGTTTGCATATGTTGCTTGAGATATTGGCGGGGCCAGTCGAAATTGACCGTATGAAGCCTAACTCTGTGCACTTCTACCGTTCTACTGAGTTACCTACAGTAGCAGCTGGAGAAGACTTTCAGGCGAGACATTTGGAAATTATGATGGAGTGGGCAGGATGAAAAAAAAAGAAAGCCGCACGGCATTTTCTTTTTGCTTGTGAAACTCTGATTATATACATGAATGTTACGAATTCGCTAGCAAATGGATGGTATCAATCGTATTAAGGTATTTTGCAGACAAGTCGGCGTGGAGTCGTGGACATCTTGCGCTAGACGTCTTGTACAATAAATAAGGTAAGCAGTACACCACGTTAGGTACCTTGCGCCTACATCACTTTATCTTCACATCCTGAAACGCGTCCCGCACTTTCTCCGGCAGACTTGCCATGTGGTGTTGTGCTTCTTGCCTGATCTGCTCTGACTGCGCCTTGTTCCCGTGGAGTTCCAGCGTGTCGGCACACATCTTATCGGCTATCGCCAGCCAGAGTTTGTTGTTGCTCTTCATCGCAGTGGACCTGCTTGACTTTCCAGAACTCATCGCCTGCTGTCCGACGATATTCTTGAAGTATAATTCGGTCATCATTCCCATAATCACCATCAACAACTGGTTGTTATTGATGCTCTGAGCGGCAGAAACACTCTTCTGGAGAAGTGATTTGGTGTCAATGATCAACCCACCGCGTCGCCGTGACTCGGCAGCCTTGAGTATGTGGAGCAGAGAGTCCATGGCTTTGTTGCCGTGCTCACTGCCTGCGCTATTGATGATGACGCGGCAGTAAGGCTCGGTCCAGTCGAGGAGGAGCTCGGCTTCTTTGTGCTTGCCTCGGAGGTGCAGGATTTCAACACTGTTGAGCGCCGCAAGGACCTTGATCAGGTCGACTGGCGTTGTGTCGCCTTTGGCACCGCCAGGAAGTTTGACTTGGAGTGGGGATGAGCGATACAGCTCAAGCGCAGGATCAAGCTCTCCGAGAGCATGCTTGATGAGAGCGTTGAGATATGTCGCTAGTGTTACAGTCGCCGCACTGGGCGCCCCTTCGAGCAGAGGTAGGTCAAGGTCCTGGTATGCAACCATTGCCTTTTTGGCCTGGTCCCACTTAGAGGTCCCGCAAAATGCAAAGGCAACATACAGTCTTGCCGTGGCTCGCAACGAAATTTGAATCTGCCGACGTGCCGAAGCGAAGCTCTGTGACAATGGCATGTCCTTTAAGTCAAGCTTGCTCGAGATGAGAGCCTGATCTAGATATTTCAACGCCTCATTCGCTCGGCTGCCGTCAAGCGACGCGATGCCAGTGACTAGGTAGCCCACAATGTACGCCTGTGACTTGGTGAGCCATGAAAAGGCCAGACTGATGTTACCATTGGAAGCCCTTTGGAAGATGCCACCGCTGTCACTTTCCGCCTCCCACGCTTTGCTGTGACCGAGGTCGATACGCAGCGCACAGCCATGACTATTCGCCCACGAAGCATCAGCCGAGTTCTGGTCCATTTGCGAGTGCATAGCTTCTAGCTTGGTTTCTAACAGCTTCCGATCGAAGCGCACGAGTGAGCATGCGACATCCGTGCAGTCCAGAAGAATCCGCACTTGGGGCATGGCAGCCATTTCCGGCGTGAGTTGATGCATCCGAGCGGAAGCGATTGCTCTATTCGCAAGATCTACGCTGTCTGGTGTGCGAGCTCGCAGGTGTACAAGTGCCTCGAGCGTGAACGCCAGTATTTGTACAGAAACATGGGAATACCTGGTCGCCACCGCAGACACCGCAGTGAGATATCGTACGAGTGACACCGTCTCATAGTGATTATCGGAGATCTCAAGTCCAAACGATACGCGCAGGAAGTAGAATGCGTAGACCCAGTGTAAAAGATGTAGCTTCTCTGATTCCGCAGCAAGCCTCTCCGCGGTCTTCATCGCTGTCTTGAATTTGCGGCTCTTGAACCAGACTCTGGCTGTTAGATGGTGCATGGCATACTTCAGGTCTATCAAATGTGCCCGCTCGCACAATGTGATGCCTTTGCTCAGGCATTCTTCCGCTTCTGTAAGGTTCTCTGTCTCTTCATAAAGCAGACTGGCATACCTCAAGCGGATACGTGCCTCCTTCCTGGCATCAGCAATGCGATAGTTCTTCAACACAGAGTCCAGGCAGCCCATGCCGGTGGCCAACAAACTTTGGTACGAGTCCAAGAGTTCCTCGGACACTTCTGCACCTGACAAGGAGCCAGACAGGCTGTAAGCAGCGTTGATGTAGTCATCTGAGAGTGCGAGGAGTGCTGACTGGTAATCGATGCTAATCCCCGGAGTGGGCGTCGTCGGCATGTTTGACGATGCAAGCTCTGTCAATGGTGAGGACTCAGGAGCAAGGTGTCTGACCTGCGTGAAGTGGTCCTGCTGTCCTGATCCTGGTTCTTGTTTGAATTGCTGCACTCGTGGTGTCGCTACTCCGGGATCTGGTGATCTGCAGACGGGTACAAATGTGCCATCGTTTGACCTTCTCCGCTTTGGAGCCTGTACGTGAGCTGTCGTAACCGTTGGAGCTTGTACGCGAGTTGTCATTACAGCCGGATCTTGCCTCTGCGCCATGGCGGGATTCATCGCCGTGGCTGCCTGATTCCACATGGCGTTCATAACCGGTGCGGCTTGCTGAGGCATGCTTCTGTACTGGACAGGCTGCGAAAAGCTCGACTGGGCCGGTCTCTGGTCCGAGTCGCGTCTGTGCGGTGCAGTCTGCTGTGGAGCTCGAATTTGCCTCTGATCTTGCAAGGGCATTCTCGGCTGAACAGGTGAAGGTCTTCGATATTCACTCGGAGAGGGTGCATAGCCTGGCGATACATGTGACTGCAGACTCTGAGCGTGTGGGGGCTGTTGGCATTGTCGCTGTGGCTGAGCTAGGACTTGGGCGTTGGCAGCCGCTGATCTCGCATTCGATGTGGAAGACTCATGTATTGGTGGCGACCATGGATTCTCGGGCCATTGAGAAGCGCTTGCGGAGCGATGTTGAGAGGACTGCGGACGAAGAGCCTGTGGCGTCTGAACCACCTGTCTTGGCTGAGGCGGTGGTTGGTAACGATGTAGAGGGTCTGGAGAGTACTGCAACACCTGTGCTGGCGGTTGTGGCGGAGACAGATATGGCTGTGGAGGAGGATATGTCGCAGCGTCGGGCGGCTGATAGTATGAGCCCGGGCGTTGTTCGAAGTACTGAGGTGTCTGTACCGGGCGTTGATGGTATGGCTGCTGTTGCTGTTGCTGCTGCTGCTGCTGCTGCATCGGTCGTGCTTGCCCGTTGTTGTTCGGAGTTCCCATATGATGCCCATAATGATACTGCGGCACGAAGCCGTCCTGGTAGGGCATCGCTGGCAGTGCCGGGTGCCTCGACTCTATCGGCCCGTGACCACTTTCGCTATACCACGTCCTTCCATACTGCCAAAGTGTCGCCTACGCCATATCCATCGGGGTGGAGTTGGACCTCGCGCCGCGCCCCCTTCGCGTCGACAAGGATCTTGATTCGCTGCGCAGCTGCCTCCGCTGTAGGCGCAAACTCTATTCTGCAATTTCAAGTTGTGGTCCCTGTGGTGGAAGTCTTCAATTCGGCTTCGACCTATCCTGCAACGCAAACCTGTGACCATGGCCCCCAAACAGAATCGCGTTACGAGGCCCAGCAGTGGACCCAAGCGTACTCCATCGAAGTCGTCTTCCGCCAGCGGCCCGCCGACCAAATCAAAAAAGCCCGGCAAGAAAGCGCCTCCGGTGAAGACGAACAAAGCAGTAAAGCAAGGCACGGCAAAATCGAAGCTTCCCCCTCACAAGCGGTACACAGAGTCGGAATTGAAAGTGCCGCAGCTCAATGGAATCATCCCCGCAGGTGTCTCTAAACCTCCAAATCAGAAGAAGGGCAAGGTCTTCGTGGATGACAAGGAAAGCATGAACGTGATCATGGCCATGGTCATGGCGGAGAAGGAAGGCAATCTCGAGAGTAAGATGATGAAGACCAGACAGCTGGAGGAGGTCCGGGCGGCGAAGTTGGCGGAAGCTGAGAAGAGAGTTGCGGGCAAGAAATCTGAGATGGAAGATCGGAAAGCCAACATCAAGACCGAGGGCAAGAAGAGCAAGAGACGTCGGAGTGACAGAGATGGCGATGGCGAGGATGGCGATCGAAGCAACAAGAAGGTTGACGATGGTTCGAAGAAGGTGAAGCTGAGAAAGCGTGTCAGCTTCGGTTGAGCTTGCGCTCGATGCATGCATGCATTGGGCTGTACAGGTCTATCATCTATCGTCGTCTATCTGGCGGCGCGCCACGCTGGCACTAGATCTGTCGCTTTTCTGGGTGACCCCTACTCCTTGTTCGGTCGATATGATTTCCTCCGCATCGAATCATAAACGAAGGGCGTAGCGTGGCCTCCATGCGGACCTTGCCTGCCGAAAACAGGGACTTCGATCTTGTCGAAGTCAATATCTCGCATGGCATTCAAGAACCCGACAGCAGGCTTCGCATGCCATCTTCCACCTCCCAATTCGAACCATGCCAGATGTCCACCCGAGCTCGTAGCCGCCATGACCACATACGGATTCTGCGTGATCTCGGCGTACGGCACCGCCTGGTCGCAGGCGATGGGATCATCGATCGCGTGGATGCACAGCACCGGAATTCGAACCGACATTACGCTATCCGAGCTGCTCGCATCGCGATAGTACGCGCCTTCTGTTGGATAGCCCCAGGTGGCGCATTGCACAGCCCGATCGAACTCGTGAAGGAATCGGAGCTTGTGGATTTCCTCAATCTTAATAGAAGTGTTCTTCGTAATTTGCTCCTTGTGGGCATCGAAAAGTCGAAGCATGTTTCGTCCCTGAGATGGGTTAGTGCCCTGCACATGGCCACATTGGCATATCTCGTTCTGTATGTCTCATGATGGGCTGTGTCCACGAGAGCTTACCATTGTTTTCGAATAGACATTCCGGCCAATGTAAGTGCTTTGCAAGAACATGTTACCTAAAAGTAGAAGGCCGCAGGATTAGAATGTGTCTTTTGATGCGGACTTTTTGAGCGACGTCGTTCCAGAAGAGCGTGCGCTTAGTGAGGCGTCGATGATAGGAGGTGCTTTCTAATGCGATCTGACTTACTCAACTCAAGTTTCCAGGGATTGGAAACCACGACCGCAGCATTCAGAATGCATTTGTCGCCTTCTTCGCCAAGATACTGTAGCAACGAAACACTTCATCAGCAGAATTCTTTGATCACTAGTGGTTTTGGGGTTACATCGCACATTGGTGAGTATATTCGCGCCCAAAGAAAACCCTATTCCATAAAGCGGTCGGTTTGGCCATGTTTTTCTGGCCCACTGAACGGTTTGGCGAATGTCCTGCATCGGTATTAATGACATGACCAAGCTGTTATGTACTGTAACGATACGCACCCACGTTGCTCTCGCATTGTACAGTATACTCGTTGTGATTTTGGATCCAGCACAACCACGGCTGTTGACCACTAGAGCTTCCCATTCTCCTCCAGATATTCCTGTAGTAGCAGCCTTGTCATTCTCAGGCGCAGCCCTGACCAAGGGCTCAAGAACGTGTCTGAGATACGTTTCGTACGATCCGCCACTCAAGCCGTGAAGAGTGATAAGCAGCGGCTTCGTGTCTTCGGTTGCCAGGTTCTCGAACTCTTTATCGCTGAAATAAGTCGTTCTGGGTGGGAGCTCATTATGGCCCACGCCCATGGGGTCTTCTCGCAAGCCAACGTCTTCTGGTCCGCCGTCCTTGGCTTCCCCAGCTGTTTCAGGGGGAGAGGTCACAAAATCTACTGTAAAGTGACCTTTGAAGTCCTCGTCCTCTTGCTTGAAAACTCGACGCTTATAATGGATTGCTGGACCATCGTATTTCATTGCTGTCCACGCGGTCTGGAGGTGGCCATTGAACAGGAACGGATTGAGGTTGCATGCTGGAATCACGTCCTTACAGATTTCCGAGAGATGTCGTGTAGGCCCAGTCTTGGTGGGTAGCTTGATCGTTTCCTCATGGTGAGTGTATGTTGTCGAGCAAGCGCCTGGGTACCAGGAGAAAGCCATGTCGTTTTATGTGTACAATGGACGGGCACGATTAGCAGGCTTTATATACAATTTTCTTCCAAGTGATTACATTGCCCCCTCGGTCCACGGGCGTATGTCTACACACAGTCTAGGTGGTCGACATGTGAAAGCCGCCAAGCGTTGAGGTGAAGACACGGTCTGCTCGTGTATCGGCTATTCCTGCCCTGGTCACACTCTGCTGACGGTGACATTGAACTACGAAGGCAGCTTCAGCCGGGTGCTGACTGGACTGGCTTCACACCTCTCTCAGACGACATGCTGCTATAGTCTTCACGAGCTTCAAACCGACTGCAACGCTGCTTCTGCACGGCTCCGTGTAATTGTCGCACTGCTTCATCGACACCTCTCGCGCGTTGCTACTATAGCAATCCTCATCACCACCCAAGCTGGCGCAAGCACTGGCGCCTCATCTTATTCGCGCACTCCACAACCAACGGAACCGCTAGGAAGGCTCCGAACCTGTGTACGAGATCATTGGGAGGCATTGCAAGCTACTGTTAGACCCTCGAGACATAGGCTACAAAGGTAGAATCCTGACCAGGATCAATACCTTGCGACATAGCCGTCGAGAGCATTCGGAGGACTTCAGGAAGCAGTGCAGAGCAGCTCGAATCACGCGCCAGGCCAGAAAAAGGGAGAGAAAGCTGGCATCCTAGCTGTAATTCACAGGCACGATCGAGCAGACGGCACCAACAGTGACGATAGCGAAGTCACGACGGGACTTTCGGCGGGCGCACAGAACGAACGTGGGCGAGCGCGATCAACTCAGGTTCAAGAGCTGGATTAAGAAGCACAAAGAGCTAGTACGACTGCAAGAGAATCGTATCTCATCATCGCTGAAGGCACGCTTGTATCGTGCGAAAGGGAAGTCTGCAAAAGCCCGGCAGAGAGCTGTACGATCCCTCTGAACCACACACTCTTGACACCACGATGGACGACCGCCTCTTCCGCTACCGATTTCCTCGCCCGGAGTGGCTCAATAGTGCCAATACGCGCACTGCAGGAGTGTACACTTCTGGTGCATTGGTAAGATGGCTCGTCGAAGATGGATATCTGCATTTGAGCTAACACTTCTGTAGTTCGCTATTGCCCTTTTCGTTCTCATTGACGCATCCGTCTACAGCAATGGCAATCAAAACGGCTCTAGCCTTCACCTCAACTTCGTGGACTGGATCCCTGGAATCTTCTCCTTCCTTGGCATGGTCGTAATCAACAGCATTGACAAGACTCGCTTATCGGGCGACACGTTCGCATATTCTGGTGATGGTGTCGCATGGAAGGCACGAGTCGTGCTGTTTATGGGATTTGCTGCGATGGCTGGTGGGCTCGCTGGAGGTGTCACGATCATGGTTATCAAGTATGTTACGCATGACGCCAAGGGAATGCAGCTGTGGTTTGGTGTCTCAAACCTGGTTGCGAACGCGCTAGTCATGTTGAGGTGAGTCCAAGATCCCGCACTCATCAGTTCTTGAGTGAATGCTGACACTGAGATCTAGCTCTGCGGTACTATGGGTCAGCCAGAACATAGAGGACGACTACACCTATAACTTGGCTCTGTAAGTGGGTTGGAGGCCGAGTCTGCTCCTGATACACTGTAACTATAGCATACCTATTCATCGGTTGGAATTGAGAGGGCCTTTTACTGCAATGATCCACATATACACGATAAGTGAGGAATCCTTGGGGCTGCAAATGCTGCCACATCGTAGGCAAAGAATGCTGATCGGGCCCTGCTTGCCCATTCACTGTGATGGGTTGCCCTGAGGCCCCTGGCCCACAGCGCAGTGAAGCACATCCAGAGTCGTCACTTCAGATGTCTCGTTGCACGCATAACGGCAACGTCGACTACAGCAATAATTGGTATGTCGACTCGTACCGCCGCAAGCTCATCTTTGAATTTGAACTATCCTGCACACATCGACAAAGACGCTGCCAAAACAAAGACCACCGACTTCAGATTCACCATCTTGCACGAGAGAGATCAGGTCGCATCGCCGGGATAACGCTGGTGTTAGCGCAAAGTTGAAGCCAGCCCCAGAGATCTCATCGTCGAGATCAAGTCTTACTGAGATTGATTCTCATCGAGATTGATTGTGATTGACGCTACTTGGGAGGCAGAGTGATAGAGGCAGGACATGATCACGACTTTGACGCGACTTGGATACATTACGAGCGCGAGCATTGCCTCCAATGTGTAGGAGGTAGCCCATCCCATCACTCCACAATGATCTGTGAAAGCACCAACAATTCACTCGAAAACAATGCGAGCGAGCTAGCGTTCGTTCTCGTTTTCGTCTTCTGCTGATGACTCGGGTTCCCTGTGCTGTCCCGTGCCGAGGCTTATGGAATTCTACAAAATGCGAGCTCCGATTCGCTGTATCGTTCGGCTGGCTCACTCATTCACTAGTCCTAAACATTTCACATGCAAGACACGCTGGGGGAGTTGTACAATCTTGTTGGGCGTGTCCGTATAATAACATATTCTTATTAAATGCCGTCCTTTGAGGGGACTTGACAGTGACTCTTCATGGCAGATGACGATCATCGTATAGAACTAGCTTCTTTCTGATATCGCCTTTCTTCTCCTTCTCTCTTGTCTCCTCCCTTATCCTCTTCTTCCTCATCGTCCTCCACCACCACCGCCACCACCACCTCCTCCTCTCTTCGATCACCTTGATCCTCCTCGACCATGTCCGCAGCGACGCGATTACCGGCAGTGGCAGGCGCTCTCGCTGTCGTCGGAGGGGCCTTCGCATTCCTCTCGCACCCGACTGTGCAGCACTTCTTTACTGAGCGTTTCGGCTCCAAGGCTGGGTCCACCATGCTCAAACTCTGCGCCGCCGCCTTCGCGTTGGCCAACCTCAAAAACGTGCCTGGCTTCTGGCACATCCGCGTCCTTCGAGGGATCATCTACCAAATATATTTCAACAAAAAGCACGCGATACCTCCGAAACACATCTTTGCGCCGCTCATTACACAGTCGAGGAACACGCTATGGGACTGCGACTACAACATCCACAAGAGCAACAGCACCTATTTCGCCGACTTGGACGTTGCGAGAGCCCACACTGTGGGCGCCATCATCAGAACCGGCTTGGCTAGACTCAATGCAGGAGACCAGGAAGGACTTCCCAAGAGCAATGTTGAAGCCAAAGGGAAATACGTGGTGGCTTTGGGCGCTGTTTCCTGTTTCTTTCAGAGACAAGTTGAACCTCTTCAGGCATTCGAGATATACACGCGAGTTCTGAGTTGGGACCGGAAATGGCTGTATATGGTGTCGCATATCGTTCAAAAGGGGAAAATCAAGCCAGACAGCTATGTGTTGCAGCCTTGGAAGAATCGAAAGGGAGGGCAGCAGAAGACCAAGGCGGGAGAAGAGGATTTGACCAAGTACATCTTTGCTACCAGTGTGGCCAGATATGTGTTCAAGAAAGGGAGATTGACCATCAATCCCGAGATTGTGCTGGAGAGATCGAGACTACTGCCTGCGAGGCCAGCAGGAGTCGGCTTTCCGCCGAGAGCGGAGGCTGGAGAATCACAACTCGATCCCACAGCGACGCCGTTCAATCCTGCGACACCAGCGGCAAACTTGGGGGAGAGTGCGGTGCTTGTGGGAGACGAGCTCGAGAGCAAGCTTCAAGGGGTTCCAAGTCAGGCTACCGACGATGATGCGTGGACGTGGGATGATATGGAGAAAGAACGTCTGAGAGGATTAGAGCTTGCAGGCCATTTCGATGCCCTCAACGCTTGTCATGGTGAGCTGAGAGCAGGGGATGTATTGGGCAAGTATAATGATTATTGGTGATGAAAGAAGACGGGAGAGGGCGATTTACATGAATTATAGGTAGACAAGATACCCGCTAGAGTCCACCAGAACTGGACATGTACAAATGCACGAGAAGATATCGAAGCTACGCTTGTAGAATAGGAACCGACCTCGTCTCGTTTGAGTTCGAATGAGCTGTGCTAGATCTGGTCGAAGTGCGAAGCTTCTATCTGAATCTTGTACCACAACTGCCACGACTTGAAGCTCACCTTCGAGCGATCACTCGATTGCTCTTTGCTCTCTTTTCGATGCTTTGTTTGCAGCGTATCAATGCCACGCCCCGACTTCGCATTCTCCTTCGACCTTTCTCGA
Source organism: Sphaerulina musiva SO2202 (assembly GCF_000320565.1). Lineage (NCBI taxonomy): Eukaryota > Fungi > Ascomycota > Dothideomycetes > Mycosphaerellales > Mycosphaerellaceae > Sphaerulina > Sphaerulina musiva. The sequence goes on from NW_016017384.1 coordinate 1,625,442, forward strand.
CAAACACAGCACTTCACTCTGGCGAGAAGAACAGGAGGATGTCGTATCAGCAGCAATTCCACACCAGGCTGCTCCAGCAGCTCAATGATACCAATTCCAGGAATCTCGAACTCCAGTGCTTGCTTGCTCAGAAAGACGATCAACTCTCGACCCTCAACACCCGACTTTCGACTGCGCTTGTCTCGCCTGGTGCTGGTTCTGGGAGTCAGAGTGATTCCCAGGGCCATGCCAGTATTGCAAACCTCCAGCGTCGCAATGCCGACACTCAAAGGCTGCTTGACCACGCTCAACAAGCCGCTGCTGCTGCCGAAGGAAAACTGAAAAGTTCGACGAGCAGGTTCCAGCAGATTGAAGCAGATTTGCGGAATCAAGTGAATGAGTTGCAAACAGAGCTTCGTCATTGCAATCAGCAGCTGAAGAATCGCGGCGGTGGTGGCGGCTCACAACAACCACACAAGAGTGCGCAGTGGACCGCTTCCACCGGCGTTGCGCCACGAGCAGAACTCGATGCGGCGAATGCTGAAGTGAAGAGGCTTCGAAGTGCATTTGCTTCACTTCAGAAGCAATTCGAGCAAGAGAAGAAAGAAGGTGGTCAACATCGCAGATTCCCAATCGCAGACTCCGAGAAGTCGCGCCACATCGAGCATCAAGATGACGAAGAAACAATGCCCAGGTGAGTGGTCTCGGATGCCATCCAACTCCAAGTTCCGCTCACAACTGTTCGGCTAACAATTGCGTAGTCTCAAACAAGAGCAGGTGGATATCCCCTGCGCCCCTGTAGCTAGTGGACCAGCCCCTAAACAGATACGTCAATCACTCGCCCCGGGACCGCATCGTGAATCAACCCATTCTCTCGTGGTTGCAGACTCGAATGCGAGGCCATTACAAGCACAGAAGCGATCTCGACCTTCACTATCAAAACATGGTGCTCGAATGTCTCCTGCTAAGAAAGCTCGATCTGAGGTAGCTGAACAATCCGACTCGAGCTCCAGCGCAGAAGCCACTGAAGACGAACTCGACAACGACGAAGAATTTTCCCTTTCCACTGCACCCGCCGCCACTTCTCTACAGCAGAAGTCAATCGTTCATCACCCCGACGTCATTAAAGACCTGCAACAACGCTTCGAATTTCGTAAGTAGATATATGTATCACAGGCAGAGCCCATGACGAGACGTCTACGAGACATGATAATAGCATGATTGCCAATGGCAGGTTCACTAACGCATCTGCAGAAGCTGTGACCGAGCACTACCACAGTGGCGACATCGACACCTTCCACTCCCGTGATGATCTCAGTGGTGAATGTGCAGAACTCTGGGCTCGAATCAAGAAGCAGGTCGATGAGTGGGAGGAAGCCAAAGGCGAAGACTGGAGATTCGAGTTTGAGAAGCCGGGGTATAGGATGGTCAATCCTCCTTGCGTGACGACCAAGTTAAAGGGAAAAGGGGGAAAGATGCAGTGGCGGGCGGGCTGCGAGGGCAAGTTTGCGTGCAAAAAATGTGTTGCGGAAGAAAGGCCCTGTTTCACGTGGAATGGAGAAGAGTTCTGGTTGTTACCGTTGCATGAAGAGGACCGCAAGTGGAAAGTCGAGGCTGGGAGTGAGATCCGATATTGGCTCAACGTTGAGTGAAGTGTGCTGCAATGTCGGAGCGGCGGTATTTTATTGATTCCGCGACTCCAGGGCGAATATGTGTCCAGACCCGTCCACGTTTGGTACACCGTATCGAAATGACTTTATTAGAGACACAGCCGCGTCATCCCGCGCGTTGACGCGTTTAAATGGGTACACTGGTCTGGCATTGCTTTAATAGTCCCCAAAAGGTGACATCTCAGAAAAAAAAAAGAGTCCACAGAGACAATTAAAACATCTTTAGAAAACAATATTCCTGTCCGCCTTCCAAACAATCCTCACGCCAAGCTCTATTACCATGCCTTCAGCAGACAAGGTCACTGTGCTCTACGTGCTCGATGTCAAAGATGCCAAAGACGACGACAAGCTGGACGTATCCGGTCGTGTGGCAGTCGGATCCGTCGTCAAGGGTGGATTGCAGACATTGATTGAGCATCAAGAGAGACCGGATGGTATCGAAGTCATATCCGAAGGCGATGGACACCTCATCTGGACACAAATGGGAATCCCCAACAAAAACGATGGCCACATCCAATGCTCGGATCTCGACGGGAAAAACATTCGAGACGTCTACGCTCCAGGAGAAATCCACACGCCGAAACAGTGCAGCGTGGACGTGATCAACCACAAATTCTACGTCTGCGACCGCGAGGGCATGCGCGTCCATCGCTCCAATCTCGACGGCAGCGAAAAAGAAGTCCTAATTCGTCGCGGAGACTACAACAACCCGGAGCACGTCTCCGACAAAACCCGCCATTGCGTCGGCATCTGCGTGGATCAGAAACGCGGCAAATTCTACTGGACGCAAAAGGGTACGAGCAAGGGCGGCAAAGGCTTCATCTATCGCGCCAACATTACCATGCCTCCGGGAAAAAATGCCGACACGCGAGATGATATTGAGACATTATTCCGCAACCTTCCCGAGCCGATTGATCTGGAAATTAATCCCGAGACGCAGACGCTGTATTGGACGGATCGAGGCGCGGAACCCAAGGGGAATACGTTGAACAAGGCGGATATTTCGGGTGATTTCTCGTCTTCGACGGAAAATCGGGATTATCAGGTGTTGGGAGAGCATTTGCATGAGGCGATTGGTCTCAAGGTTGATGAGGTGAATAAACATATCTATGTTTCGGATCTGGGAGGGAGTATATACCGATATGGGTTGGAAGGCGGGAAACCGGAGAATTTGTTTGAGGGAGAGGGTGTCTATACGGGTCTTGCATTGGCTCGGTTGGAGAAGAGTCGGGCAAAGGCAATGTTTGGATTCGATGCGTGAGATGGATGGATGGAATAGTAGCAAGCAGTAAGAAAATGAAAAACTTACAGGAAGAAGCTTGTCATGACAAACAATAACAAAAGCATTCAATCATATAAAATTCCCGCCGCGATCAATTTCCGCTGAACATCAATCGCCTGCGCAACCGCACTTTCGACATTATCCAAGCAGAAGAAGCCATCATCATCATCATCATCATCATCCTCCTCTGCACCATTCAACAACTCATCATTATCTCCTTTCGCATACAACGTCTTCCCCGACGTCCAAATGCGCCGTAAAGTCACTACCGGATTCTCCCTTTCCAACCGCTCCAATTCTTCCACACTCGTATATCCCACTTGCCATTTCTCTCCTCCCGTCTGCCTCTCAAATTCTGCCAGAAGCTCATGCGGCGTCGTCGTGAAGGAATTTACTCGTAATGCTCGATTTTTTGTTACATTACCACCATTAGCATTACCATCCGAATGCTGTTGCTGTTGCTTTTGTTGTTGTAAGAGAGCAGCAACAACAAATTTCCCCACATCACGCATTGTCGTCAAGGAGATTTTGCCATTTCCATCACCTAGCAATACTGCTCGTTTGCGATGTACATCAAATGTACCCCAAGCTTCCTTCTCGGGCGGTTGTGCACTGAGATATAATGATCGATCGGCATCTGCGTATGGTCCTGTGACGATATATGTATACTCTAGATGATTATTGTAATCATCATTATTGCCCGTTTTTGATGTTGTTGATAATGTAGATGTAGATGTTATCTCCCTCAACAGCGCACGAACACGCAACTTGCGCTGATGCGGTATCTCATGCGCAGAAGTCTCGTCATATTCCACATCAGTACCGAATTCACTAGGAAAAAAATATTTCACAGTAGGATGAACAGCGGCGAGTCTGATGAGTTTTTCTTGTGTGTCAATGACGGGTCTTCCCAGGGCGGAAATGATGGTGTCGAAGCCGCCATCATCATCATGGCTATTGTACGCTGCGGTGATGTCGGTGTCGGAGGTAATGTCGCCCGAGAGGATTTTGACGCCTTGATGTTGGAGATGGGAGATGTGGTCGGGTTTGTCGGTGAGTGTGTTTCGGGAGGTGAAGATTGCGATGGTGCCGAAGTGATGTTTGTTGGTGAGGATGGCGTTGGTGATGTGTGTTCCGATGAGTCCCGTGGCTCCGAAGATAAGAATGTTCTTGTTGGTCATATTTGAAGCGACTTGGCGGTAGTCTTCACAACACGAGTAACTGTTGTTGGTTTGGCGTTGAGAAGAAGGTTTTATGAGTACGAGTTCACCCGTTTGCTTAGTCGGAGTCGGAGAATCGGCGTGTTGGGAGTTGCCCGATTAGTGATTTTTGGTTGAAGATTACGAGCTGTATAAGTGTATATTGATGAGTTTCTGATACAACGAGGTGTATATACTCAAGCTACATCGGTTGTAGGTACTCTTCAAGTCGTATGCAGAGCCTTTATAACAGTCAACTCGTCCAGGCATTTATAAGCAAAAGTTGTTACTGAAAACAGTCAAGTCTACCTGCAAGGATGTCGTTATACACGCGACGTCGACATCTTCACCTCGGCTACTTCTCCTGACGACCCTTCTCTCCTCACGAGACACGCGAATCTCGCGCGAGGTTTGATAATATCATCATAAAAAATACCCGCAACAACATAGCTGAGGCAAGTCATACATTTCTGATAAAAGTCTTTTATATACTCCTTACCGAATTTCGACTTCCCATCACGATGGACAAGGCGCCCAAGCCAATCGATGAGGTGGTTCTCGAGATCCAAGGCACGGTAGCCATCATCAGAATCAACCGACCGAAGAAGCTCGGCGCCCTCGCACAGGATCAATTCTTCCACCTTTCCCAGCTATTGAGGCATGTCGATGCTAGATCAGACACCTTTGTCACCGTCTTGGCCGGTACAGGGCGATTCTTCAGCGCGTAGGTGTTCCTTATGGGGAGGGGGCAAATGCTGCCAAATCTGTCGCTGAAAATTTGTACAGTGGCGCCGATGTAGCTGCCGCTGGAAGAGACGTGGGACCCGCGGATGAGCAGTACAAAAGACACCTGCAGTCATTTGCGGCATATAATATGAATATTACGCAGGCCTTTTATTCACACCGCAAGATTCTGGTCGCTGCTCTCAATGGTCCCGTCGTGGGCATTGCTGCTGCTCTCATTGGCATGTGCGACTTTGTGTATGCCGCGCCACATGCATATCTGCTTTGTCCATTTAGCTCACTGGGTCTTGTCGCTGAAGGCCTCTCCTCGAAAGCAATGTTGGCCAGGCTGGGTCCAGCAAGAGGCCCCGAGGCACTCTTGATGTCCAAGCGCATTAGCTGCGCCGAGTTGGTGCAATGCGGCTTCGTCAACAGAACGTTCGAAACAGAGCCGGAGGAGTCGGAAACTTTTTTGAAGCGCGTATTAGAGGAAGTGAATGATCGACTGGGACCTCACCTGGTTCCGGATTCGTTACTTCGCATCAAATCTCTGATGAAGGCGCCTGAAAGGGACTTGTACGACTCTATGGGAGTCAAAGAGATATTTTCGGGTTTGGAGGTTTTCATGAAGGGAGTGCCCCAACAAGAGTTTCGGAAGATTGCAAGCGGCGAGAAGAGGCATAAGCTGTGATGATACCAGAGGTCCCATTAGCGAGGAGGGATATTGTTTCTACAGGGTGCTACCGCGTGATGGATTACGTGCTCCTACAAACAAACACAACAGAGTGAATTGATATCACACTCCCCCCTTAGCTACCTACATTATACATACCTACCTTACATTAGACGCGATTTAGGAGAATATGTGCATGTTGTGTATACAAGTACGCCCACGTTCATAAATTGTGTATGTAAGCGCGCATCTGTGGAACATCGTGGATAACTCGGGCCCAGGGCCGCAACTTCCTCGCATGAGTAGCAGTTTCTCGAACACCTTCACAAACAATCATCAAACAGCCGGCATTTTGCGATATGCTCTTCTTCCTCCACTGCAATCGGAACTCACCACCATCACAATGGCGAATACCAAAGAAGCCAAACGAGACCTGATTCCTCACATCACATTTCCCATCCCAAGCCTCAAGGACATCCCAAGACCAGCAGACAAGGAACAACGTATCAAGACCATAATCGCCAATCTCGACAAACATCACCAGACTGCCCGTCTGAGCATCATTGAAGCAGCGAAGCTCAGACTCGAAGAAGAACACCAGGCCCTGGAGCAAAATAAAGAAGTCGATGATGAAGACAACATGGACCTCTCTCCCATATCGCCACCAGACGGCATAGAACTCTTCCTATCAAACCTCCACGCACCCTACCACGAATCCATGGGCGACCCTTGCTACTACAATAACAAAAATCCAGCTCCCATCGGTGTGAGCCCTCACATCACTTCCGCAGAAAAGGAAAGAGAAAAAGAACAAGAAGAAAAAATGTCCCAGGGAGTTCCACAGAAGATTCCTCCCATGGAAATTCGCCTCGCGAGAGAAACTCTGGCGCAAATCGCGCGGTATGATGCTCATGCACTTCCTGCGAGGAAATTTTATACGGATGCTTTGAGTAGAAGTATGGGAGGTGGTGGAGTTGGAGGCGTTGGAGGTGGAAGAAGAGAGTCTACTATGATCAGTAATAGTAGTCCGAGAAGGGTGAGTAGTACAGGTGGTGGCGGCGGTCTTGTTGCTGCTATAGACCCATCATGGAGGTCGGGTTCTACTACTACTGCTACTACTACTGGATATACGACGAGTCGGACGGGTTCTGCCACATTTACTCCAGGGAGGGTAGATCCTCGTCTGGCGAATAGAAGTGGTAGTGGGACTTTGAATAGTCCTCTAGCGCAGAGTCCAAGTGAAAGGGAGAGTGCCAGGCCGAGTGATCCGAGATTGAGGGGACGATGATTCTGACATGCTTCACGAAGAACAAGTCGAGAGGGAACACATCTAAAACTGAACGGGATGCATTCATGACTTCGTTTAAGCAAGTAATCAGTACTTGCATTCTATGCTGGCTATGCTCCACCATGCATTCAGCCCGGTCCTCCTGCTCCTCCACCTCCTCCGTCTCCTCCTCCACCTCCTCCAACACCATCGCTAAACTCAGAATGTGCAAGGCTGATGTAGTCAGCAAGTCTCAGATGGATGCGGCTCCCTAGCCATAAGCTCCCGGACCTGGACCACCTCCTGGACCACCTTCGTTGGCCATGGAAAGCCGAGCACAGAGCCCGAGAAATACCACCGTCTCCGTTGCTGCCAGATAGTTGAGCGCGTCCAGCAAAATCTTAAGGTGTCGACTAAAGTGATCCTCGTACTGTTGCAATATCGAAAACAGCTTGTCGAGTTTGGCAGGGTCGTACGCGTTCTTGGAAGAAGTGGACGAGTTTGGTGACGCGAGATCGGGATCCGCACCTGCGAGGTAGCGAGATAATGAAGCTGTGTAGTTTGCAAACAGTGTGCACGTTGACATGACTTTCGAGTTGATCTGCACCACTACGGTCAGCATCGGCATCATTTGCATGAAAAACACAGGGGGTAAGAGGCTCACCCGTAACAACTTTGAGTTCGTCAACATGCACTCTTTCAAACACGTCGCCAGCATATCAATATGATCCTGCATCAACTCGTCCACTGTCCTCTTCACATTGGCCCCAGCTTCGACTTCCCGCGCCTCGTCATCCGTTTCCGCACCCGAAAGCCGTGACATGAACGCCAGCCAATTGGGCTCAATGACTTCACTGGTGCAAAAGTACAGCAGCTGTTGCACGAAACACAGCATCCGACTGCGCAGACACCATGCACGACGCTTCCAATTCTCAATCTTCCTCGCCACCGCGGGATCAGACTTGGATTTGTGGTACCAAGACTTGACTTTCGTATGCTCAGTCCAGGAGCTGGTGAGAAGAGTCTCGAGATGCCGTAGACTGAGGAGGTAGCGGAAAAGGAGTTGGTATCGCGTCAACGTGACTCGACTCACCACCAGAGAGAGCGGGAAAGGGACCCCGTAGTCGAAGGTGAGCGCTTCATAGCCAGATATCTCCTTCTCTTCTTTTTCATTCGTCACGGCCGGCGTGTACGTTGAAAGCGAAGTTGCGTCGGCGTCCATACCCTGTACGTTGACCACTCGCATCAGCCAGCCGGTCAATCCGACATCGTTCATTACAACGGTGACATCCTCCTTGTAGGGGTCCTCGGCTGCCACAGACCCCGGCTGTCTAAGCACTGTTTCGAGAAGAGTCTGTAGCTTGCCAATGTTCACGCTCTTAGCGGGCTTCCTAAGCTCCAGATGTGTGAGTTCGAGGAAATACGAGAAAAAGTCGCTTCGATCGAGGAAAAAGTAGTGTTTCAAACTTCGGAGTCGCGACGGCAGTCCATGTGTCGTGATGAGGAGCTTCATCAAGCTCTGATTCGCGAACGCATAGGCTCCAGAAACATTCTCCGCGAACCGAGGGTCCTCGAAGGTATGGGGTAGCTCGTCATTCGCACCCAGATTCCTGGTTACATTTTCAATGCCACCACATTCTCGAACAACGTTCAGGTACTTGCCAGCAAGCAAAACTTTGTCCTTGAGCGATTCTAGCTGGGGCGGCACGAGCTCTTGCCGTATTGTGTACCGCTTCTCCCAGTACTCATCAGTATAGTCCTGTTCCAGACCCTCTCGCCGGATGGACTTTTGTTCCTTAATCAAGAACTCCTGGTGGTGGTCTCGAACATTACCATGGTGAAGCCACTCATTCAGCATCGCCATGTACGGTCGGCTGGATTCCCGTAGCAATGTCGTGAGGAGTTCTCGAGCCGGTGGATCGCCGGCCATCGAAGCCAGTCGCCTAGTGAGGAGTCTCAATACAGATCCGCCTTTGCAAATCTTCTTCCCTGGCAATTGAACGTCCTTGCCCTCTTTCAGCGATTCCAAGATGTTCTCAAAGTCGTCTGAGTCGTCTGAGTCATCCTCACTGTCAAGCATACTGTTCTCCTTGAGAATCTCATGAGCAACACCATATAGCTGTAGCATCATGTGCGCTGTAGGCTTAGTGTGCAGACTGAACTGATGTAATGTGAAGGTATCGTTAGTGAGCATCTGGTGCTCGAGCTGGGCAATCAAGATCATGTAGTCTTTGAGTAATTTTCTCATGGCAGCACATAGGGCGTGGTTGACTGCGCCCATCTCTTCTCGACTTTGCACATCGACAAATGCTTCCACAGCGCAGTAGTGCGTTGCCGTTTTGAGCATGCCGTACGCGAGATCTCGTAAGCTGGGGTCAAGCCCGGATTGTATCTGGAACTGTGGTCCGGCAAGCTTGAGTTTCTCGTCCAGTGGGTTATACTGTTCGACATAGCGGATGTATTGGCCTTCAAATCCCATGAGCACAAACAACAGGTCATCTACAATTGCCCTTTCTTGAGCATCTAGTGATAGACTCCGCAAAGGAGGCGGCTGCAACCCGGCTGGTGCGCGCTTCGCTTCGGGAGGCACTGATATTCGTGAAGCCAGAGGTGCAGACGAGGAGGGAAGCAGGGTCGCGTGAGGGCTCCATGGTGTGACTGATCGACATCAGCTCGTGGCTCCTCATCCTCAAGGCTGGCGCGCACGCACAAGTCACATACCCGCCTCATCCGACTGTTTCCTCACGCTGAACTTCGACACCGGCCGCTCTGCCTCGCTGCTTTTCCGTGCAGGGCCATTGTCGCGCTTAATTGGACTGATCGTGCGCCTGATAATGGTGTGACGAGCCTCGGTGGTGCGCTTAGTCTCGGTGGTGGTTGACGTCTTCCGGTGATGGACCGCGCTCTTGGAGTCTGCGCCAGACCGCGACTCATCGAGGGGCGAGGGCAGAAGGGCGCTGGCGGGTCGACTTCGTTGTTGTCGTTGCGAGGCAGCCCGTCGATCAGAGATGCTCGCTCGTGTGGGCGGTTGTGAGGCCATCGCCCGTTGCCAGCATCGTTCGTGACTTCTCAGCGTCCTCTGTCGGCTCGCGTTCAACGCGGAAGAGGGAGGGAGGGTAGACAGCGAGGGTAGACGGCGGGGGTGGAGCGGGGGGTGGTGTTTGGCAGAGGAGACGAGGCGCGTGAGTCGCGCGTCGGATTCATCTCGAGACGAGGTTTCTTGGCCCCTGCCTGCACTAGTCGAGACTAGCTCGTCTCGTCTACTACGGAAGCTCTCAGGGCAAGGCAGGCAGCTTCAAGCATACGCATCACTCCAAACACATCGAATCACCACGAGTACCTGCACCCATCTCTGTCACCGCACAACCTAACTGGAACTACACCACTACCTCGCCGGCTACAGCCCAATCACCGAATCTCAAACCATCTCGCTCTCACCAAGACCGCCAACATGTTCATCGCGCGGTCAGAATATGGTATGGAACGCAAGGCTCGAGGTCATGGCTGGGACATGTCGCTAATCATGGTATAGATCGTGGCATCAAGTATGCACCTGCTACATGAACGACTGGAGCTCATGAGCACTGACACCGCCACAGCACATTCTCGCCCGAAGGTCGTCTGTTCCAAGTCGAATACTCCCTTGAAGCCATCAAGCTCGGCAGCACAGCAATCGGCATTTCCACTTCCGCTGGCGTCATTCTTGGTGTCGAGAAACGCATTACCTCGTCCCTCCTGGAAACGAGCTCGGTCGAGAAGATTGTCGAGATCGACCGCCACATCGGATGCGCCATGTCTGGTCTACAAGCAGATGCGAGGAGTATGGTGGAGCACGCACGAGTCACGTCTCAGAGCCACGAGTTCCACTACAACGAGCGATTGAGCGTCGAGAGCTGTACGCAGGCCATTTGCGATCTGGCATTGCGGTTCGGAGAGGGCGCTGAGGGCGAGGAGAGCATCATGAGCCGGCCGTTCGGTGTGGCGCTCTTGATTGCTGGTTATGATGAGAACGGGCCTTCGCTGTAAGCGCTGTGGCATCATGTGTACCATGGAAGGAGGAAATGTTGACAGAGTTCACAGCTACCACGCCGAGCCATCGGGCACGTTCTATCGCTACGACGCGAAAGCCATCGGTTCAGGATCGGAAGGTGCCCAAGCCGAGCTCCAGAACGAGTTCCACAAGTCACTCACGCTCCCGGAAGCCGAAGAGCTAGTACTGAAGACGTTGAAGCAGGTCATGGAGGAGAAGCTGGACGCCAAGAACGTGCAGCTTGCGAGTGTGACGAAGGAGAAGGGATTCCAAATTTACACAGATGAGGCCATGGCTGGGGTGGTGTCGAGACTGGAGGGCAACTAGGTGCAAGAAGAGCACGGGTACGAAGTATGATGGGCGGCATAGAGGACTGTACATTATGGATAACAGCATTGCGCCGCCACGAAGGCACTGATGCATGGAAAGAGGTTGTACGGATACAGCAGTCGGCACATCTCAGTCCAGCCAAAGAAAAGTCGGATTCTGCATGCAGGATTGCTAATCGAACAGTAGCTGCCAAGGAGAAAGCAGGACAACGTGATCGGGCTGTGCGAAAGCTGTAGGCTTTTCTCTAGCAGGTCGATGCGCAATCGGTCTGATGTGGTGAGTGAAGCGAGTCAGCTCAAATCGCACCAGAGATACCGACCAAACCAAGCAGAGTGGTTGAAATTCGTGGCCGCCCTACATCCATGGGATTCATACATCAGCACTAGCACATGCGCGATTGAGGTAATCTCGGGACTGACATATAGGCAACACGCGGACGATCTTTGCTTGCCCAATCGCTCTTTCTCTCTCTCCCTCTCCCTCTCTCTCCTTGAATTCTGACTCCCTATATAGACTGAAAGTCCTCTATCGGCATGTTTTCCTCGATTGAGCAAAGAATGGCGCTTCGATCTTCAAAGTCGGCCCACACGCCGGATTTTCGTGGTGAGAAGACGGAGACCTGTGATCAAGACAGCACGCTGGCAGATGTTACAGCAGCCAGTAATTATCGTGGCGAGCACACCCGCGTTACAGTTTGGTGGTGGTCAGCTCCCGCCCGCTCGGAATGCCCAATCACCATGACCGAAATACGTTCCCGTTTGTGACAGCATTGCCCTGCCTCCCTCCCTCCCTATAGGAACCACGTGGAGTTGGTTCCGGAATGGAAATACCGCCTACATGTACGCGAGGAGCCATGCGATGGCCGGTTCTTAGGAGAGGACCCGACTGCGAAGTGACGTGCGTGGATCATGTTTTCTACCAGGATCATACGACAACACACGATACGCCAAATCGCCAATTGGACTGCAATACGGAAATGCACTTTCGATCGTCGCGCTACGCTGATTGCAACCACGCCCCTATGCGTGATCCAATCGTTGCAGCCACAGGATGTGAACGGGACCCCACGCCTTGCTGGCGCCGTATGCGGAATGCTGCATAAACCTTCCCTTACTGGATGACCGATGATTGCACACCGCTGGACACAAGAGGTGGCGGGCGGATGATGGGCAAACGACTCCATTGCCTCAAGTGACGTTGCGACCGTTGGAGAGTCAAAGCGTAGAGTCGAACTATAAAAGTCTCGCGAATCATCGATCCAACGCTCCAGCCACCGTTCGACAACAATCAAAAGCAGAAGGCCTCGCCCCACACTTTGGTATCTGTATAGACCCACAACCTTAGTCAATATCTTTGGGGTACGTCAGAGCTGGACCATTTTCGGTCGCTTACAAGACCACACATCAAAGGACGTCAAGATCCACTCCACTTCGACCTTTCTCCACCTCTGACATTCTGTAGCCAGGACAGAACGCGTCAGAGATAGCGCATCTTGAACAGATATACAACCTCCCATCCTCCCCAGGCCTAGGTCAATCTTTGTAAAAAAAAAGAGAGAAAGAAAGAAAATGCCAATCGATGCCGCTTTCGCCGGGCTCTTCGCCACAGGCTTAACCAAAGCTCTGGATACGCAAATTGGAGAAAAACTCTGCCATCATCTCGGCAATGCCACCATCAAGGACGAAGAGGCTTACAGGAAACAAAAAAAGTCCAGGGAAGAAAAACGACATTCTTCCAGTTCGTACGCGTCCGAATCCTCTCGACATTCTTCCGACCACGATCGAAGAAGATCACTAGATGATGCTGCTCCTCGACGTCGTCCCGCTCCTGCCGAGTTGAAGAGACACTCGTCTTCGTACTACAATCCCGAGCAACGTGGTTCGCGCAGGACGGGCTCGAGGAGGAAGCACCGTCGGCCGAGAAGAATCTCGGATGCGGAGTTGGACGACATGGCGGAAGAGGAGCTGCTCAGGGAAGAGAGCCGTGCTGCACATGAAGAGAAGATGGAGAGCTTTCGAGAGGCGAAGAAGAGTTACGAGCCTTGAGTTTCATCATGATGAGTAGCGAGCTGGGCTGCTGGGATGAGATGGGCGCAAATGATGATGATGATGAGATCGTCAATCGGAAGAACGAATGATGACGAATGGTTGGAAACGTGGAATGATTGATGTGCTTGGGGTGGAATGAAATGGTTGTCTCAAGCCGGGCGAAAATAGGACCATCTACAACAGTACTTATGACAGAAGGAGCCCCACATGTATCAGATATCAGGAATCAGGAATCAAGTATCAGAGTCGATGTTAAAGAATAAAGTAAAGAAAAAAAAAGAGAGAGTCAATCAATACTCACAACAGAAAAGCAAAGAATTACACCCCAAACGGTAATTTGTCCAGCATCCAGGGGGGAGGAGAGAGGAGAGCCTGAGCTCCCCATGGCTTTACAGGTATCTACCCTACTTACCACGTTGTACGGAGTGTATACATTACTACATAGCATATGCTGTCATGAACACCGCATCTTTTCCTTGATGTCCGTTGATAAGGTACATGTAGGTACTCTGGGAACTTGGGAACTTGAGGCCAAGGTACATACATACACCTATACATACCTACATACATGAAGCTAGCTACCTGCTCCTTATATCATGAATTCCATCCGACCCAAGCTGAGCTAGCTACCTATAGCTCTCTCTACCTTAGCTACCTACCTTACCTACCTTAGCTATATGTAACTCAGGTGTCTACCTTACCTCACCTTAGGTATCCATTGATCCAACATAGGGCTCAAGACTCTTCTTCCATCTTACCTGACCACCTATCAACCCACCCATCACCCCATCACCCCACCCCATTTATCATGACAAGCAACAGCCACAACAGCGCCGAAGAAATTCTCCTTCGCAAACCACAAAATATTGCGATTCACACCAACCCGCAACATGAGTTGGATGTTGTCGAAGCGGAGATGCCACAGCCTGGTCCCCAGGAGTGTTTGGTTCATGTTCGAGCGACAGGTTTGTTAACTACATCACATCACATCACATATACAACATGAACACATACATCTATAGCTATCTCAGCACATGTATATTGCTGACCTTTTTGCGAACTTTTACTATAGGCATCTGTGGCTCCGATGTGCATTTTTGGAAACATGGGAGGATTGGCAGTTCAGTCATCTGTGCATCACAAGGCCTGGGCCACGAGTCTGCAGGTGAGATTGTGAAGATTGGAGAGAATGTGCACGGTTTCAAAGTTGGTATGCTTTTTTTTCTTGTCTGTTACATTGTGCACCTCGGTTTGTTGTGACAAGGTCAATTCGGTTTTCTGACCTGAATGAACAACAGGAGATCGAGTTGCTTTGGAATGCGGCATTCCATGCTCCAAGCCTTCGTGTGAGGCTTGCCGAACTGGTCAATATCATGCTTGTCCAGCAAAGGTCTTCTACTCGTCTCCACCGATACACGGCACACTTCGCAGGTATCATGTCCATCCAGAGGCTTGGCTGCATAGACTGCCCGACTCGTTGACCTTTGAGGAGGGCGCTCTGCTGGAGCCTCTTAGTGTGGCTCTGGCGGGCATTGATCGTTCCGGATTGCGGATTGGGGATAAGCTGGCCATATGTGGCGCGGGGCCGATCGGACTCATTGCACTGCTGAGTGCTCACGCTGCGGGTGCTGCACCAATTGTGATCACGGATATTGACGAGAGCCGCCTTGCTTTTGCCAGATCACTAGTGCCGCGTGTGCGAACCGTGCACGTCCAGAAAGGCGAGGATCCCAAGACCGTGGGCGACAATATCAAAAAGGCACTCGGCCAAGAAGCCAAGTTGGTAATCGAGTGCACGGGCGTGGAGAGCTCGATACATTCTGGCATATATGTAAATGACCTGCAACGCCCGAATGTGTTTGCAAACACACACTGACAATAATCTTTCAGGCGACCAAGTTTGGCGGCACCGTGTTTATTATTGGCGTCGGGCAGGACTTCCAGCAGATCCCTTTCATGTATGCCAGTTTTCGCGAGATCGATATCAGATTCCAGTACCAGGTTCGTTGTTTTACATTATTCCTTGAGAGGGGTTTGCGGCTGATCATAGTTCAGTATCGGGAAACATATCCGAAGGCGATTATGCTAGTGGCGGAAGGGCTCATCAATCTGAAACCCCTCGTAACGCATCGTTACCGGCTGGAGGATGCCCGGGACGCGTTCTTCACAGCAAGTACGCCTGCAGCAAAGGCAGTCAAAGTTCAGCTGCTTGATGATTGAGCATCCGTAGCGGGCCCAGGCGTTCCAGCTGTTGATTCTTCGCTCTCTACGCTGTTCGGCCTCGGGCGTACTGCTAGTCTTGTATCTGCATTGCCAGACGCATCCACAGGTGTCTGGATGCCTTCACACATAAGACTCGAAACAGTAGAGTACCCTGATGGCCGCTTGCCATGCGCCTTTGCCAAAGTTTCCCGACCCCATATGTCAGCCTAAACTCCTGTCAGCATTTCGATCATCATCGGTGTAATCACGGGGAGCCTGACCGCAAGAAGTCAGGATTCATCTTCGTCGTTCACTAGGTCTGAGATCCGAATTTTGCTCCGCACTCCGGGCATTTCTTGAGGTGCCCAGCCCTCGATAGCGCCGACGCTTTGCTTCAGGCTGAAGTTGGGGATCGCATCATCGTCTTCCAGAAGACGATCAGTGCCACTACCAACTGCCATGATCCTGTCTGACCATCGCATGAGGCGCTTTACCAGATCTGGAAACCCAAGCTTCTTCATGCCCCCGCGCATATCGATCATCCGGCGTTGTGCAGGTCGATGGATGTGACTTGATGCAAACTTGTCGCCGTACATGTGCTCGTGGAGAGCAATACGTCCCACGGCTAGAATCAAGCCATCCGAGCAGTTCCTCTTCGAGTCTCCCAGTGCGGTGTTAATGGCCTTGATGGCCTCGGCTCGTAGCCAGTACATGATTTCCGATCCCAACGCGCCGAGTCTAATCATGTCACCAGAGCCGAATAGGAGACGTACATAGAATAGAGCCGGTTCTGCCAAAGCAGTCTGGGTCATGAACCATTCCCACTTGACACCTTCTTGCTCCGTGATCTTCAGCGCAGGCCAGCCTCGCGGGGCATACACCGTCATCATGTGGTACAGAATTTTGTCGTACCAAGGCTTGTACTCGACTGGGTAGTTGTTGAACGGATCCATCTGATGCGAGGATGCACCTGCTGTGGGCGATGTTGGTGGCGTGATCAATGCCATTTCGCCCGTGAAGGTCGACATGGGCTTTTCCGAGCCATCTGCCATGCGTTTCCGCCGTGGAGGCACCACAGCTGTTCCACACTGTGGTTGACAAGTCGAGCATTGGCATGTAGCGCCCGTGGTTTGGACGTGGTGAACGTCTGGAGACAACGGCAGGTTGGCGGAAAATTTGCGGTACAGCTCTATCGACGACCCGATGGACTTCTGCTCAATGGCATGATCGAGCTGCGCAGAGAAGTCGCCGACTGTCGAGCTTGTGGTCGGCACAAACGTCTGAGCATCAGGATTCAGAGCATATGCTGCTGTGCTCGAGGCAGGCGTGGCTCGAAAGGGCCCATGTGCCTTGGCTCTCTTAGGGGCAGAACCTGCTGAGGGCGGCGTCTCTTGCTGCTGGACGATTCGAAAGGGCTGAGGAGGGCTCTTGGGCTTTCTCCTTGACGGCGCCGCCGGCTGGTCGTCGAGCAAGAAAGCACCTTGTCCACTGCTGCCGCTGCTTTCCAGCTGATCGAAGATCTTCTTGCGCCGCTCGGGCCACGACTTGAGCGCGGCCACGGACCGCACGCGCTTCTTGTTGGCGGCATTGCTGGCACTGTTGGGGTCACTAGTGGTGACGATGAAGTCCTGCGCGCATTGGGTCAGTCGTCTCGTCGTACTTGTGTCTGTGGTGGTCGTGTGTCCGCTCCACTCCGCTCCGCTCCCCTCCACATACAATCTGCTTTTTCTTCACCGGCCGCTTCGCTGCTGCAGCATTGTTGCCGTCGCTCATGTCGCGCTACCTCGCCGACTGTGAGGTGCTGGGCAGACGGACGGTATCGCACATGCCGCTGCTTCCAGAGATCGAATGGTGAGGGGTGGTGTCGTCAACGACGACGAGGACGACGATGCTGCTGCTTGCTTGCTACCTCCTGCTGCTGGTGGTGGGAGAGGCGTGTGCGCGCGCAAGTTATGTCAACGGCCAACGAGGGAGCTCGCAGGCCTCGCTGGCTCTCCATCCATTGTCGGTGTTGGTGGTGGTCCTTGCTGATCTTCGAACATGGATTTCTCATTCGACAAACAGCCGAAACATGCTAGAACTAGGAGGTAGGAGCAGAACTAGTTTTACTAGGGTCGTTGATCAACTCGCGGCCCGCCGTCCCGTCTTCATACCTCGGCCCGGACGACCACCTGAGGATGTGCTGCATGTTGCATGTGCAGATTCGAACATTATTCACTCACACTTTTTGCTGTCGACAAAGTGAAACTTCTCCCCTTCCCGGGACCTGCATAAGGGGCTGTTTGCCCAGCATCTGCAGGCGCCCATCAGGACACGGCACCCACCAAGCACAAGCTGTCAATCAAGACTCCTCGACACTACGAGAACTCCTGTTCATCGCGCGCCCGTGGTTCCACTACAGTGTGTCGCACAATCACACATAATAATGATTGGGGACGCAGGCATTCTCGGCGCTCGCTGCTTGCAGCCTTACTCCACTGGCGTCGCCCGTATTTTAATATTAAAAATAATGAGCTAGACGGCATGTACGATACTTTAGGCTGTACTTAGTAGAGACCGATCCCATCTGCCATCTGACAGATCAGATCTCTAGGGGTCTGACTTTCCCCCGTCCGATGTGGTAGGTGATTATCCATATCACGAACCACGGCGAAGACGACTGAAAACGCCAAGTGGGCTGATACCTAATACTTCCAGGTTCACGCAGAAAATACTCTAACGCCCGCGGCGTTCAAAAGGTCGAAATCACCCCAATCTGCTGATATTACATTGTAGACGTCATGACGCAGAATATACACCAAGCACGCTCTTGGTGCGACCATGGAGAGCACGAAGCTAAACCCCCATGCAAGTGCGAGCGAGCAGAAGACGAAGAGAAGTACGTACATGTACATACATCGTCTCACAAGCAAGCAAGTATTGCCTGACTTGCGGTGGAGCCGGGATTTCGGGGCTCCGATCTCTCCCTCGGGCTCACGCCACTCCTCTGCAATCGAACTACCACCACTACTTGTGGCCACCGTACATACATACTCGCGAGCATGTACTTGCTTTGTAGCCTGTGGTTCTTTTTAGCCTCCGGTTCTTTGTAGCCTGTGGGAACTGCCCAGCAGATCAAAGGGGTTGATACATCAGATCACAGCAAACGTATGCATGGTCGATCGATCAAGACGCTTTCCAATAATCTATGAACCGACTTCTATGATCCTCGGGACCACCCACCATGGATGTTTCCGGTCTTTGATCTCGGCCATCTCCACTCTGACGACGCTGCCGAGCGAATACTGATCAACTGGGTCATGCTCCTTGCCATGCGTCTTGCATATACTCACAAGCTGTGCGATTGTGATCTTGACAGTCCAGCATGTGGCCTCGATCGCTTTGAGTTCTTGTTGTTGCGCTTGCTCTCCGTTCCCTGATACTACTGTCTTGAGATGCTTGACGTTCTCGAGGATACTATGAATGCGACTGCCTTCCTTGGAGAAACCCATGATATGCTCCAAGTACTGTTGAAGTTCCATGACGCTGTAGGAGTGCACCTCTCTGTCCTTCTTGCGAGACTGCAACGCACTGAGGCTGGGAACGACTTGATGCTGCACTCTCAGAAACGGCTTCATCCTCGCTTCATACCGCCGTTCTTCTTGGTAGTATGGCTGCAGACTAACATTGGGAAGAAGATCGAGGTTGCTCAAGAATTCCCAGAGAAATGTCAGTACGAGTGCCAGACTCTGGTTGACATGACTTTCTCGCTGCAGCTTTGAGACCCACTCGAGGCTTTGATCGAGATCTTTGGTCCGTGCAGAGCTTCTTTTGCCCTCTGTTGCTGCTTGTGTCCTCGCAGCAGAGACGACTGTGCCAGTCAGGCGTTCTTGTTGGGCAAACACTGCACCAAGAGCATCGTACATCTCGTAGAGCCCATGATCTTGATACAGATTGGTCTCAAAACCCAACTGTATAGCCCACTGGACGAGCCACAATTTATGCATTCTTGTCCACGTCCAAAGTGGGAAATACACCTCTGCTCTCTGCATGCTTGTGAATCGAGTGGTGTTGATATCGAAGATCTGACCATCGCTCTCTACTGCCAGAGCTTCGAGCTCGTCGTATATCGGAATCGCCTGGGTGATCAAGCGACGAGTTCTATCCCGATTTTGGCAGATCATACGGTGGATGTTGAGGTATTCGCCAAATGCCTTCATCATGAAATCTTCAATGACACGTGAGCTACGGTGCCGAATATCATGTGTGGCTTCCACTAAGAAGCTCTCCGGGTCTGCGAGTGGATCCTGAGGTAATACCAACATCCGGATGTCCGCAAGCATAAGATCGAAGTGGGAGACATCACCAGAGACCTTCTCGTCCGACGTGAGGAGTTCTTGTAATTTGGCACGTGCGTAGGTAGTGGGTGCCGGTAGCCTGTACGCAAAGTGCCAAACTTCTGACTTGAGCCGGTAAGGACTCTCTACAATCTCGATCGAAGTCACACTGTGTGCTGATACGATATCATCACACAAGCGCATCCATTTCTGGAGCGACGCTTGCCACGAGATTTCGGGCATGGGTCTCGGCGGCGTGCTCGATGCCAGTTGACGCTGCACCTTGAATGAGAAAGCATTGGGTGCGGCAGAAGCCAAGGCATGACTCGCAGTCAGTTGGCCTAGTTGATCTCTTAGTCGAGTCCAGTGAATTGGAGTCTGTTCCCCATTCGCATCTCGGTCCAGGCCACGCAAGAGGCAATCACGAATCTCAAGACGTTGCTTAAGCGCAGCGTCTACCTCCGTGTCCTGCTGCGATTTCTCAATCTTGTGATCGTCGAGTAAGGAGATACTGTTGGAGAGAAGTTGCAAGACCTCCGCGCTGCTCATTTTCGGACACAATTCTCGACCGAACAGGTAAGTAACGAAGTCCTCTTCTTCGTAGAAGGTCTGCGCTTGTATGCAATCCAGAGATAGTTGACAAGATTTGATGACTGCCAGGCAGTATGCTCGAAGGACCTTCTGTATGTTCGTACTCCTTCTGAGGGGAGCCGTCAGCGTATATGGATATGCATTGCTCGGATCGATCAGTCGAAAAACATGTAGCGATGTGAAAATGTTCTGTGAAAGGGGATACCTGGTTATGGTCAGCTTTTTGTTGAGATGTAGCCACTTCAGGCTCCAGCACAGTGTTTGCCTACCCTTCATGGAACAGCATCTCGAGACGCATGAGTTCATCCATTATCCAGAGCGCCTGTCGAACTTAGCTCTCATAACCACCACTCTCCTGCCAAGCTGGTCATCCTTGGATGAAGACAGCTATTGCATGAGGTACAATAGAGAGCTTACCTCTACAGCACTGGGCTCTTCGGTCTCGACCTGATACTCTGGCTCAAATGGGTCATTTGCTTCGACGTATCCACTGTCCATCTTCGGATCCATGATCTGCAGATTTCTGTCAGTCAAGACCGCGGCTTGCTATCTAACCACCCGTACCTCAAGAGCTCCAACGGCCTCGAACAACGTGAAGAACTCATCCTTAACGAGCTCGCCGGGCTGCAATTGATTGCTAGCGGCCATGAAATTTGCAGTCACGTCCTGTACACCACGAGAGCCAAACGCCGAGACAGATTTATGTTTCATCGCTTCTGCTTCTGCTGCAAGTCGTTCCGTGGCCGATTGTAAATTGGTGTAGGCCGCATCTCCTCCATCATTGTGACTCGACATGTTTTGATCGGATGTCGCGCGCTCGGGCGTCATTCTGCGTGATGCACCTTGTGTTGGCAGATGTCGGGCTGATCATTATCGATGATGACTTTGGCGGCATGTGCAAACATTCGCGAAAGACATGGACGTTGTTTGACGATACAAGAAAAAGAAAAGTCACGAGGAGGCGAAGTGCAAGTGCAAGACGGGAACAAGAACTCGCTGATTCTTGGCGCTCTTCACATCCTCGCCTTGGGATGTATATACACAATGTTACAGGCGCCCAAGACGCTCAGTACCTGCTCCGTCAAGCCAGCTCAGAGTTTGCTGTCTTCTGAGCTGCCTTCATGTCCTCATCTCGGCCCCATGACCTTCATCGACCCCCTCCCCCCATGGCATATCTATTGGGATGCCTGGCCTGCCGCTTGCTTGTATGCCTCTGCGTTTGCGCCCTCGACCGACACGACCTCCTGCTGCTTGCCGTTCTATGCAATCCGAAGTCAGTGAACTGTTCACATATGCCCGCTATCGTTCCTTGATGGCACGCCTTTTCGTCTCCGTCTCCCCCTCCATATCACTCGGGTCGGTATCCGCTCCTGGCGCACTCACCTCCCACTTGGCGAACCTGAGGTCCATCTCTCCTCTCCTCTCAGCCTTCAATCTCTGGTCCTCCTTCAACGAGCGGCGTACGACACGCGATGCCACGGCGAGGTAGCGGTTGTAGCTGTAGAGACCTCCGTCAGTATCATTCCGAACCTGCGCTTGCCGGATGGCATAGGAGCGCAACTGATGTTCGCACATACGTGATGCCTGCAGCTTTCCACGCGAAAACCATTGTGTCTGTCTGGGGTGTGGTAGGTGGTTTGATTGACGTTGTTGATGTCTTCAGTAGGTACCTTGCTGCTCCTGCTACTGCTGCTGCTCTCTCGGCGCATCGGGAAAGCAGCCGTTGGTCCCGACATGCACGTGATCATCAAATGTTTCGCGACTCGAGATACACCTACTTACATAATGTCCAACTTTGGAACTGATCCCCTGCCATGGTGGAACATCATTTGAACGATATGAACATGAATGCTTTCTTGTATTGGTACAGCTCACTACTATGTGCGCCTGAATTCGCAAGGAAACTTCTATCACAGGATATTTACACACGAAGACCAATCTCTTCAGCGTATGGGAGCGCATACAGGTCACCGACAGCACTTACGGAAGCCTTGTTCTCGAGGGCTTCCTTCGCGACCTGCTGCACCTTTTCTGCCGTTACGCCGTCAATTGCAGAAGCGACGCTGTCGATCTGATATGGCTTGCCGTCCCGGATTAGGCCTGCACCAGTAAGCTCAATGCCGGCATGTGTTGTGGCACCGTATTCGAGTTCCTTGAACTTCGCCAGCGCCTTGGCTTTCTGGAGGTCCTCGGGACTGACGCCGGAAGCGATAGCCTTAAGTACCTCCACAACCTTTGGGGCTGTTTGATTGATGTCGCGGGTGGAACCATTAAGGGTCACGGTCAGGAGACCAGCATCAGTATAGATGTGTGACTTGGTAGACACACTGAGAAGTGGGGTATCAGCCTTGGCCTTGGCCAGGAGAGAAAAGCCGGGAGTCCACTTAATGCTCGACTCGCCACCGAGGAGAGCTGCGAGAACAGCAATCTCAGACTTGTAGAAAGCGCCAGTTGCTGAACTCGAGCCGGGGAAGCCGAGGACCATGGTGTTGCCAGAGCCGTGCGCAATGCGCTCTTCTCCACCGTAGTACTTGGCTTGCTCCGTCTGGAGCGCGCCAGCAGGAGCATCCTGAACATCCGCAAAGAACTCGCCAACCCACTTCTGGAACTCGCCCTGATCAACACCGTTTCCGACAACGGCGAAGTTTGGTTTCGAGTACGCTTGCTGTGCGTAGTCGCTCAGTGTTCCGGCATCGACGTATTTCTTGAAAGGGACTGTGGAAACAGGCGTCACAGGGACGCCGAGGCCACGGTGGAAAGCCAGACCATGTGCACTGTCCATAGCCAATGTAGCGGTGTTTGCAAGGTGCTTCTTCATAGCCATGTCTGCAAGCGGTTGGACCTCCTCGTGGATGACGTGTGCTATCAAGTGTCAACAAGATGTTCTGCTACTCTTTCTGAACTTGCCGGACTAACGTTGGAACTTGGTCATGGTCGCGACCTCGGCCAGGAGCTCGAGGAAGTATGGGAGGTCATCGCGCAGAAATTTGGCCCCTACAACGAGGTTCTCGCGGCTGTGCCAGCTTTGCAGCTCGGCACCAAGCAGCTCAGACTCGCGCTGTATCCGTAGGGTCGATCGACGCTCGGTGCTCTGTATTTTGCTGCATCAGCCGTTTGTCTCCCCCTCTCCGGTGCGTTCCCATCTCACCCGAAATGCGTATCGGTCGAGTGCCTCTGCAAGACCAGGCCAGGTTTCATATCGGGTACCAGCTCGGGAAACAATGGCCACTGTCGATACCGGCCCCGCGATATCTCTGCTCGCGATCTTGATGCCATTGGAGTCTGCAGTCTGGTATTGAAACGAGCTAGATGCCGCGGCATAGCCCCTGGTGGATTGCTGCCATGACTGACGGAGGGTGCGCTGAGCCTGCCGGGCGATAGCAGAGCGCGCGATCATTTTGATGGCAAGGCCTTGCGGCTGTTGGAAGCGGAGAGGGAGGGTGGGAATAGTGGTTGTTTGACTGCGCGAAAGCACAGCTCAAAAGATGGACGTCCGAGTCGAGGGAATGGTAAGCAAAAGTAGTAGCAGGACGGACGTGGCGGCAGATTATGTGGATGTTCTCAGCAATGGCGACCTCACCTCAGGAGCCTCACGCCCGCCTTTTTTGGGTACCTATGTTTCGCGGTCGATGGATAGAAAAGGTGCCTCCAATAAGTGGAATACCATGGGGCCGTATGAGAATTGCGATTTCTGTGGCCTTCATATGGAGTGCCGGGAATGATATGCCATACCCGGGACGGGAGCGTCCATGCCACTACACAATTTGGCTTCCTGGACTCGCCCGACTCGCTTACCTAAGTTATCCCGCCAATTCTCAGGTGTTCGGAGTGAAAGTTGCGATGGCTAGCAGGCCCTAGAACAATCACATTCTCTTTCTATTTGTCTCTGCCACTCTCTCCCCACCGACGACGAGTCTGATCCTGGAATCGCACAAATGCGAAGGCATCGGTCGTAGCAACACGAACTCTGACGACGTGAGAGGTCCTCAGAGTTAACACAACATCGCATCATGAGCAAGGTATGATATAGCAAAACGCACACACCCGCACGCGCACTCCATATGCGCTGGCTGTGGGTGAGCTAGGATAATGTGCTTGCGACTGACACTTCCGCGCAGTCATTACAAGAACTATGTGCCCTGGTGGTTGAGGACACCTGTGGCCTCCTGGCCTCCGTACGCAGCAATTCTCCGCCGTCTCTGCACGTCGTCGTCGTCGTCGTCGCCGTCGTCCGCTGACCACTCGCACAGCAAATCTTCTCGACTCTAGCGCAAAAAGGCCGCCACACCGTCTTCGAACTCCGACGCGAACACCCGCACATAAGCCTGCGGCACATGCGACAGGCTCTTACTACTCTCTTGCAGAAACACATCATCCTATACCACGAGATCGAAGATGGGCCCACCTTTTACCACGCCGACTGGCGAGACCCGGCCCGATTATTTCGTGGCCCTCTCATCGTCGCACTCGTAGCGGAACGACATGGCGAGGGAGCCTCGAAGATTGTCAGCAACCTTCTCGAGCTTGGGCATGCCAGAGTGGGTGACCTCGCACAGGCCTTCGACCTCACGCCAACCTCGAAACGGGACAGTGGGTATGAGAGCTGCAATGGGTATGTTAATGGAGCAGGCATGGTCAATGGAGATGTGCACAAGACGAAGGGCGACAAGATCGTGACGGTTGGGCAGTTTCACAATACGCTCCGCGCGCTGCTGAAGGTAGGCTTCCTAGTCAAACGTGGGAAGCAAGCGTATATGCCAGCAGCAGATCTACAGGCCCAGATCGAAGCCGTTGTGATCAGCGAACAGTTCCCAGATGGTAAGATCAATGGCGCCAAGAAACAGACCGAATTTCAGGCTGCGGTCAGGACACTCAAGCGCAAGCGACAAGAAGCGAACGAGTATTCGGCTACGCGAGACATTGATTCTCGTAACCAGATCAAGAGGCCCGGAATACCCTCAGCTAAGCGCACGAAACTCAACGGCAGTATGACCAATGGTGCCCATCACGGCGACGATTTCGACGTGGACGACTCGGTTTCAAAGCTTCCGGTATATCTTGCGTCACCCTCGTGCAGGATGACAGTACTGACACTGTACCTTATAGAGTGACTTGGTCTTGGAGGTCAATTTCGCGCAACATCCCATAGTTCATCGTAGCCAGCGACTCGAAGACCTTGCACATGCTAGCCTTGGTGGGGTCACTGCAACGGTTTATGCAGCACTGCTTCAGGTTCTCGAAACTCGAATCCGCGCACGCGACGATGACATCCACGAGGACCAGGATGAAGAGGACCGCGAGCAACGACTTCCAAGCGCCACTACGACAGAAATTGCGGATGTGCTCAAGGCTTGGGCCCCTATCGATCTCACTCTGGGCATTTCTGGAGCTGCGAGCATATACAAAACCCCAGCAGCCGAGCGTGACAAGCCCAAAAAGGGTAAGAAGCGTATCATCCCCGAGGAGGATTTCAGTGACATCGGCATCAAGATGGAAATGTATTCCGATGACGACGAGCCTCATGAAGCCAACGGTTTCAATTCTTATCGCGACCAGAACAACATGCTCTCGCTTCTCGAGGAGCATCTGAAGATCCTCGCCGAACATCCCAAAGGCTTTTGTCGGCGCGTCGGAGGCGCGGGCCGCGGAGAGTGGAAAGTGGACTTCCCTGCGCTGACTGATAAGCTCATTGCTAGCGAAATTGATCAGACTGTGCAGGCGCGTCTCAGCAAAGTGCACGCCCTGGTCGTACGTATGCTGCGAGACGTTGGTCGGCTAGACGACAAGGCCATTGCTGCGCGCCTCATGATGCGCGTCAAAGATGTTCGAGCAATACTCACGCAGCTTCAATTCAATGGCCTCGTTGAGGGACAAGAGGTGCCCAAGGACAACTCGCGCCAACCGAGCCGAGCAATATACCTCTGGTATCATGATCAGACACGAGTCGCAGCTCTTCTCTTACAGCAATCTTACCAAGCTATGTCGCGAATACTGCAACGATTGGCAGTCGAGCGGGTCGACAAAAAGGGCATCATCGAGAGAGCCGAAATGATGAATACGAAGGAAGAGTCTCTTGGGCAGGTCGAACGGGAGCACCTCATGCAGTGGCGCGAGGTTGAAGAAAGACTTATGCTGCAATTCATACGGATTGATGAGCACGTTGCGCTTTTGCGGGACTTCTCTGGCAAGGATACTAGTTTAACCTCATGATGCATCAAAAAATCGGCGCTGGGGGTGGTGGTTTCTACCCTTGGGCACCAAGGAACAGGGCAGGTTTATTTGCTATTTCTGTGCATTGCGAAGGGCGTTTAGGCACTTGCTAGAAGAGGCTGAGGCTCTTCTTATACTTTGCATTCTCTAGGCGTCTTGTGTGGAGGAAAGCAGGCTACGAGACCAGGAATGGGACTACGAACGATTCTGGGACGGCAGAGGCGAAACGGCCCGATCTCGCATTGAGACTCTCGATGTTGTTGTACATGCGTCAGACATGACATGCATGGTAAAAGCGTTGCTGATAGAAAGAGCAAAAGCGATACCAATCAAATTCTCCTGCTGTTTGCTGCTTTGCCCAGTATATGACCGAGCGCCGCCAATATTTGCTTGGCTGCACGCCGCTGACGGGTCATCTTCGACTCCCTCGCCTTACGCGATACCTCCTCGATTGGTCTAAGACTCGGCAAAACTGTCGGCCTTAGTCATGTATGGAGCATTGTCGATAAGACCATATCGACGCTGTCTGACTTGCATTTGGTTCCGTTCGATTTGCAGTTCGTGCATCAGCACCAAGGAGGAAGATACAGCAATATGAACATGTTGTCATTACATGTACGCAGACTGGCTCACTTGGCATTTTTCACTTTGGCTTCGCAATCGTTGGCCGACAACATCACCTCCTGCAACATCACCGCAGTGGACGGAGCGTTCGACCAATTCGCATTTCCAGATCAAAATGCTGCCAACACTAACGAGCTGTTCCCCATGCCTCTCTGTCATGGCAAGCGGATTGAGGAATCAACCATAGATCAATTACAGGACTACCTCTCGCGAGGCGAGCTCAATTCACAACAATTAGCCTTCTGTTACCTCCAGCGGATGTGGCAGACAGACGAATACATCAATTCTGTTCTCGAAGTGAATCCCGACTTCTTTGAGATTGCACACGCTCTGGACGCTGAACGGCAATCAGGTCACGTTCGAGGTCCTTTACATGGCATACCATTCATGGTAAAGGATAACATTGCGACCAAGGACCTCATGCAGACCACAGCAGGGAGCTGGGCTCTCCGAGGCTCCGTTGTGCCGCGCGATGCACATGTCGTACAGAAGCTACGTGCAGCAGGCGCGCTTCTGTTGGGCAAAGCTACGCTCAGCGAGTGGGCTGATATGCGGTCCAACAACTACTCCGAAGGATACTCTGCGCGAGGCGGCCAGTGTCGCTCTGCTTATAACCTGACTCTCAACCCAGGTGGCAGCAGTTCAGGTTCCGCTGTCGGAGTCGCGGCCAATGTCTTCCCCTTTTCTCTAGGGACCGAAACCGACGGCAGCGTCATCAATCCAGCGGAACGCAATGCCGTTGTGGGTCTCAAGCCTACTGTTGGACTCACATCGCGAGCAGGTGTCGTGCCCGAGTCGTTGAACCAAGATAGCGTAGGAGTGTTTACGAAAAGCGTGAGGGAAGCGGCATACGTCCTCGATGCTATATACGGTCCGGACGAGAGAGACAACGAGACTTTCGCGCAGACTGGTCACTCTCCAAAGCACGGCTATGCTCCATTCCTGTCTGATCGAAACGCCTTAAGAAATGCTTCCTTTGGATTGCCATGGAACAGCTTTTGGCGATTCGCCAGCTCTGAGCAACAGGATGTCCTTACCAGTATGATTCAGGTGATAGAAGAGGCTGGTGCGACGATCGTGAACAACACAGAGCTACAGGACTACGAGACAATCATATCTCAAGATGGCTGGGACTGGGACTATGGTGATATGCCACTTTGGAGCAGGAAGACGATCACCGACTAACATGGAGCAGGCACAACTCGTGGCTTCCCGAATGAAAGTGAATACACATACATTAAAGTGGACTTCTATCGTAACATTGCTGTCTATCTCGCGGAGCTCAACAATACCGACATTCGATCAATTGAAGACATTGTGGAATACAACTATGCCAACGATGGCAGCGAAGGAGGATATGCTTGGCCCCTCGGTATTCCCGCTTTCTACTCTGGTCAAGATGGCTTCCTTGCCAGCATGGCAACAAAGGGCGTGCAGAATGAAACATACTGGCAAGCACTGAATTTCTGTCGAGCAAGCACCCGAGAACGTGGTATTGATCATGCACTGTCTCTGGGACCCAATGGCAGCAAGCTGGATGCATTGCTCGTGCCCCCAGATGTTGGCCAGACCTATCAGATTGCGGCACAGGTAAGGAACTGCCCAACTGAACATGTAGTAACGCGCAGCGTTTCTGAGACTGTCGCTGACTGATTTCCACTGCTTCTCAGGCGGGCTATCCGATGATTACCATCCCAGCCGGAATCAGCTCCGAGGATGGCATGCCGTTTGGACTCGCTTTGATGCAGACAGCATGGGCTGAGGATGCCCTGGTGAAATGGGCTTCGGCGATTGAAGATCTGATGACAGATACGCCGTACAAGCGCACGCTGCCCAAGTGGCATGGTTACTTGGAGCGCAACATACCTATCCTTTGAGGAATGCTTAGAGATGTTGTAAAAAAGGGCACCAGAAGTCTATCTGATAAGATGCCATCGTTGAACAGCGGCAGACCCGAGTGTAAGGAATCATTCGATCTCGAAGCACATGTGAAAGCGCAAGGAGTTGAGTTGAAATGCGATTCTCTGTAGGTCAGGTATATGAAGATGCATGATCCGCATCGTGTTCACGGGCTTTGAAACCTTACCTACCTGACAATCGATATCAGCTTTATACAGCCATTTGCACGAACCCAGAGCGGGGCAAATGATCAAATGACATACCAGGCGTGAAAGGTCGAATCTGTCAGGAAACATATGTCTGGTCTCCCTTTCCTCAGGTGCGATACTACATCCACTGCAAAGAGTGAGACATGAATGTTGGATCGTTTCTTCACAATCATCATCAAAATCCAGTTCCCATACCTCATCAATCATTCCCGAGAAGAAAAAAGAAGAAAGGTTCAAACAAACTTCACCTCACCACCAAATTCCCACTCCTCACCGCCCCGCCCGTAGCAGCAGCCAATCCTCCACCCCGCTTCGTCCCCGACGACGAGGACGATGGCGGTGGATCGGTCATCAACGCATGCAAGCTGAGATCCTTCCACGCCGGCTCCCGCGTCTTCTGCTGCGCACGTTGAATCCCAAACGCGGCATGCTGGTCCGGCACGAGATCTTCTTCGTTGTCCGGATTGAGAGGCTGATGTTGCGGTGCTACGAGGATTTCTTCGGCGGGGAGCTTGATGCGCGTGAAGTCTTCGAGGAGGTCGGCGTGGTGCGCCGCGTGCATGTGTAGATGGCTGAATGAGGAATCGCGCGACTATGATGGGACGGGGTTAGTTTCGGGGGGGTTTTAGGAGGAGAGGGGCGTACCATGTTGGAGTTTCTTTTTTTTGTTTTCTTTTTCTTCGTCGGTGATTTCACGTATTGTACGGTGAGGGCAGGGTCTCGTGGAGATGTGTTGTGTTGAGGTATCGCATACAGCCTGATACAGGTACGATAAGGTAATCGCGCACGCACAGTCCGTCGGCAGGAAGGACTCCGCTCCAATGGAACCTGGAATGGAAGGTTAGGTACGAAGGTACTGGTTCGGTACGGTGCGGTACGGTAAGGCAAGGGGTGTGGATTATTCCCCAGTGTGATATTGCTGTTTGCGGCAATGCAACATAAGAGGGCTGATGCCAAGAAGAGTGACGCGGCTTCCAAGCTGCAGACTTTTGATATTGACTAGGACTGGAAGCTGACATTGACTGATATTGACTGATATTCGCGGGTGCTGGACGATGACAGCCTTGACTCAATTCGCATTAAGCCATGTGTGAACACAATTGACGAGAATTAGCTAGAATTAGTTACCTGAACTACGTTGGACTGGTGGAATAAGCTAGAACTCGGGGAAATACAGTTCAGTTTTCAGTTTTAGCAGACAGAAATTCAAAATCCCATGCGAGCGAGCGCCGAGCAGGGGCTTCCCGGTGCCGTCGCCAACCAGACCTCGCGCTGCTCTGCACTGCTTTACCACAGACCTTACCACTGCCTTGCCCTCTCTTACCACACTCCTCACCATACCACTCCACCCCGCCGACCAGGCCGTCTCCGACAATTTCCACCCTCCGCCTTCTACCTCCTTCGATGCCATTCTGCCCTCCCCCGTCCACTCGCCCTCCACTTGCCATCCAACGAGCCAGCTTGCTTGCTTCGACTGTCGCTCGTTAGGTCGTTCTATTGCTTGCTCGCAATAGAACACCCACACACGCCCACCCATCACCAGCGGCAGCGGCATCTCCGCATAGATCACCACCACCCTCATCACACGACGACGACCCACGAGGCTTCCAACGGCTGACAGTACTCCTGGAACTGCCCCTTGAGGGCTCCTCTTGCGCACACAACATGGATATCGTCAAAGGCCTCCAGAAACGCATTCCCACGGCGGAGAACCTGCCGACGCTGAAATCGCTGCAAAATACTTCGCTACGGGATGTCAAGGAGAAGATCTCTCCGCGAGTCTCGTTTCTCAAACGAAGGATACGAGTGCGCGGCAACAGCAAGATCAGCGTGCCCTTGTACCTCGTCTTGCTCTTTCCCGCCATCGTGGTCATAGCCATCTTGACGCTATTCGTGCGCCATCCAGACTCGCCTGGCGCGCGCCTGATACCCTCCGGCTCGCCGCCGAGCATCCGGAAAATCAGCGAAAAGCACGACAAAGTCTTCGTCACGGGATGTCTAGATCCCAAGATCACCGCCAAGGAGACTCCACGCGCAAATGCCGCTTTTGTGGTGCTGGCGCGAAACAAGGAGCTGGACGGAGTCATTGAGAGTCTGAAGAGCGTAGAACGACACTTCAACCGCTGGTTTCACTACCCCTATGTCTTTCTCAACGATGGAGAATTCAACAGCACGTTCAAAGAGACGGTGATGAACTACACCTCGGGAACCGTCGAGTTTGGCCAGATCGGTCCGGAGCATTGGGGCTATCCCAATTGGACCGATGTGAATGTCGCAAAAGAGGGCATCAGGAAGCAAGGTGATGCTGCCATCATGTATGGAGGCATGGAGTCCTACCATCACATGTGTCGCTTCTACTCGGGCTTCTTCTACAAGCACGAGCTGCTGCAAAAATACGACTGGTACTGGAGAGTGGAGCCCGAAATCAAGTACTTCTGCGACATGACCTACGATCCCTTTGTGCACATGGAGCGCAACAACAAAACCTATGGCTTCACCATCGCCGTCAAGGAGTTGAAAGAGACGGTGCCCAACATATTCCGATATGCTTCCGCGTACAAGCGAAAGCACGGCCTGAAGAGCAAGGGCTTGTGGGAGATGTTCCTCGAGCCAAAAGAAGGCTACAACCAGGACGGTACGCCAAAGCCCGGCACCATTCCTCCGGACGAGCTTCCCAAGGAAGACCCCAAGTATGCGGATGGCAAGACGAAGCCACTGCCCGAGGACATATTGAAGACCGAGCCCGGTCAGGGCACGTTGCCTGAGATTGATCCCGAAGCCATGGAGGGCGAGATCTACAATATGTGCCATTTCTGGTCCAACTTTGAAATTGCGAGACTGGACTGGTTCCGAAGCAAGGAGTATGAAGACTTCTTCCAGATGATGGATCGCTCCAGTGGCTTCTGGATGGAAAGGGTGAGTGTCTTGAATATTCCGATAAGAATTGCCCGTGCGGCTTACTGACATGACTTGCAGTGGGGCGATGCGCCCATACACTCACTTGCAGCGGGCGCGCTCCTGGCGCCCAGCGATATTCACTACTTCCGCGACTACGGCTACAGACATACAACAATTCAGCATTGCCCAGCGAATGCGCCTGCTCGACAGATGCCCCGCGAACCCTACCTCGAAATGACCACATTAGATGAGAAGGAGCGAAAAGAAGAAGACGAATACTGGGAGAAGTGGGATCCCGAGAAAGAGAATGGGGTCGGGTGTAGATGTCGTTGTGACACGGACATTGTGGACGTCGAAGGCAAGGAAGGCTCTTGCATACCTCAATGGGTGGACATTGCGGGCGGCTTTATCACACCAAGCGGACCCGGCTAGAAGCCATAGGCGTTGTTGAGGTATAACTGCAATAATAGAAGAAATACAAGAAGCAGAAGAGGACTCGCGAGTATGGAGGAAGGGAGGCAGCGGGAAGGGAGTGCGCGCCAGGACAGCAGCAGGCCCGGCTTTTTGTTATGTGCCTCGCGTGCAAGCGACCACCATATTGCATTGGATCGGTGTATATCGATAGCAAGCACGATGACAGAAGTGGCCGTGTCTTGATTTGACGTTTGGGGGTTTGGGAACAACTGTACAGGTCACACTGGAGGATGATTGTCGTACATTTATACTACTATTACTACCTTCACGTCTGCTGTGCTCTGTCTGCTTCACGTTCACGTTGGAAGGGCGAGGAGCTATGCGAATGGGAGAGTTGAAGGGCATTTCATTCGGTAGGTCCAGGCGGTATATTTTGCGAGTGAATGCGCGCGCATGTTTGCTGACTCCACAAATGTTTCTGGAAGATACTCTCTCTCTCTCTCTCTTCCTATTGTCGGAGTGCATGGAAGCCAGCTTCACGAAAACCTCTTCCCGACCCCCAACTTGAACGCTCTGGGTGACAGACACTCCTCACCTCGGGAACAAGCCAACCACTGAACCTACTCAATCATGCCACCAACGACACGCTCGCAGACCGTTCACCACCGCGTGCAGACCGTCCACCGCGCGCAGACCGTCCACCGCGCGCAGACCGTCCGCTACCGCGCGCAGACCGTCCGCCACCGCGCGCAGACTGTCCGCCACCGCGCGCAAGCCATAAAGAAGAGAGCAGTCGGCGCAACTACTTCCATCACACCCGACGAGATCTGCCACATCAGCATGCTCTACCCAGTGCCCGAGGTTTTTACAATGTTCCTCACTTCATGCACTGCCTCAGAGATATTCCAGCTCCGCCAAGTCTGCCAGCACTGGAAAGCCATGATTGACCAATCCTCCCCCGTCCAAGAGTCACTGTTTCTACGGCCGCGACGTGTCACGAACGTCCTAGAACTCAAACCGGACCACGGCCCCGAGACGACCACCGTCCAAGGATATCTTGTCACGGGCAAAGTAACTCGGCCTTCGCAGTTGGTTGATGGAGAGAAGTATAGTGTGCCAGCGGAGTGGAATGACGTGATTTGTGTGCCTAGTAGATTCGGCCACGGAATGGAGATGGATCGGAGGGTTACAATGGGAGAGTGGATCCAATTGAAAGATGAACTTGTTCAGATATGGATTGAGGAGGCTGTGGCGATTGAGTGGGACAAGTATAGCAAGACGAAGAACAAGGAGGCGCCGGATGTCTCTACACTGCCCGAATCAGACCCACCAGGACCAGGACGCCACCAACACATGCTGGGAGGAGGAAGCGGCAAGACGTTGCACAAGACGCAACTGGACATGTTTCTGACGCAGCCACCGGTCAAATCTGTGTATGTGGCTCACTTCTTAGCAGGCCATCAACGCGTCACGAATCCCACGGGCCTCCGTCTCCGCGACGTCCTGACCGCGTTGGAACCTGGTATGGGTGTGAAACGCAATTTTTTCGATTGTTGGAATCCCATGGCTGCTGAGCGCAAAGGCTTGGGCATGAACTTGAATGGCGCTTTTGACGCTGGTCTCGAAGGCATGGTGTTTATGGGAGCCGATGACTGGAAAGAGGTTGATCGTCGTGCTGGAAACTAGTGAAGGAAGATGTGCGGCGGTAAGGTACAATCTTACCCGACGAATGATATGGTACGTTACGTATCGTCAGAGGTGATTGAAGGAGATCACAGCGCAGAAGAGTGATTGTGGCGAGCAGTTTTTACTCCTTGCTTCTTCATCGAACGTTAGGGCGCCTGAGAGCTTTGCACGGGGAGAACAAGCTTGTCTGCGATGCACAGCGTAGCAGATCACGGCAAGCAGATGGATGTTTAGTACTGTACTCCTCTTTTGGTATTTTATATATCTTCTTCTCCTCTTCTCTCATCTTATTATCATCCATCCAAGCCTCTAATTGATCTCTCCCTCATTGACTCCGTACGATCATACTGTTGTGCTGCTTCGATAGGCTGAGGCACATCCTCCACACCAGTATAGATCTACTCGTGCGTATGCCTAGCAATCCCTTGATCCAATATCAACCCTTTTCGAAGAAACCCACCCAATCCCCACGCATCATCATAATCCGGATCCACGCATCACCCAAAACCTCTCCTCAAAACGCCATCCATCTACCTCAATCAATCGATCTCAATCTCAATCCTCCCCACCCCCCGATCCACACAACTCTGCAAAGCCCTCTTCCTCTCCCCCTCCATCAACACCGTACTCCTAAATTCCACTTCTCCCTTACACAGCGTAACCCTACAAGCTCCACACGCACCCGTCTCACAACTCGACATGACATTCTCGAATCCCGCTTCTCTCAAAATTTGCAACAAACTCTTCTCCGCAGGCACATGAAGAATTTCTTTGCGGCCGGTTTCGGGCTCGTGGATTTGCACGGTGAAGGGGGCGCCTCGATTGCTGCTGTTGGGTGATGATGATGATGATGACTGCTGGAAATTTTCGAAATGGGTCATGTGAGTGGGGTAGTGTAATTCGGTTGTAAGTTGTTGGCATTGTTGGAGGAGTCGGGTGGGGCCACTGCAGTAGATTTTGGTGCGGGTGAGGGGTGGAGGGATTAGGGCGGTGAGGTCCATGCGTTGGTTGTGTGCTTTGGAGTAGATGTGCGTTGCTTCTGGGGGTAGAGTAGCAGTACTGGTACTACCAGTAGTACTACTTCTTGTTGTTGATGTTGTTGTAAACGCCGCATCCTCATCGCTTCGGACTGCGTAGTGGATTTCAAAGGATAGACCTTCTTGTTGCCATTGTGTGATTGCAGGCAGAAAGGCTGTAATACCAATTCCACCGACAATGACGAGACGATGGCTGACACATTGTTTCTCGTTGCACATCTCTTCGTCAGCCACGGCTCTCGGATTCGCGCCGGAAACCATTTCAATCTCGTCTCCCATCTGGAGTTGATGATGCAGATACTCGGACCCACCACGAGAGTGCTCGTCGAGTGCAACACCTAGCTGAAACGTCCGCAAGTCCCCCGAGACGATAGAATATGCTCGAGCGAAACCAAAGTCGGGACCAAAGCGAATATGAGCAAAAGCAAAAGGTGAGAACGCCGGATTCGAAAGCCTC
The DNA here is from genome assembly GCF_000320565.1 of Sphaerulina musiva SO2202. Taxonomy (NCBI): domain Eukaryota; kingdom Fungi; phylum Ascomycota; class Dothideomycetes; order Mycosphaerellales; family Mycosphaerellaceae; genus Sphaerulina; species Sphaerulina musiva. The sequence goes on from NW_016017384.1 coordinate 1,661,186, forward strand.
AGGGGCTCACGAAGGGTAAAAGTGAATTGTTTCACCCGGGGCGTAATCCTTGTAATGTCCACCACGGTATACCGCTTCGAAGCAGCTTCCAGTCTCCGCGCAGCTAAGCCCCGGAATTTGTCTGTGAGCACTTCCAGCTCACTGCACTCTTCGAGAAGCCGCAGAGGTACAGATGGCGCTTGAATGACACGTTGGACATTCATCACCGACCATAGCGGATGCGGACGTTCGACGAGCGAGATGCTATCGCCGGTTTGAATGTATCCCGTTCGTAGCACGCGATAATTCCACCCCACACGTCCTGTACGCTGGATACGCTTCAACGCGCGATCCCACGCAAATCGCACATTCAACTTGTAGCACGGATTCCGCGGTTCGCTGACTTGCAGAAGCACATGCTCGCCCAACTGATACAAGTCGCCGACGCACACATTCTCCTCGTTCATATTCGTGGTGGTGAGATTTTCGCCAAAACCTCCTATATCGAACAACTCCGGCTGTGGCGGGTCTTCTGCTCGCCAGTCTGCGTAGTGGTTGGCATTGTATTGGTGCAAAGCCCTCTCGGTACCGCCGTGAAAACGATAGACGTGCTCATCGCCTGTCAGACCGGTCTCGCTCGCGAAGATGAGGCCTTCGATGGGATGTTTGGCAATGGCACTTTCGTGCGGTCCGAGAGCTTGCTTCTTGCCTGTGCGGATCTGAAGAACGATGCCTGGTTCGGGAATGGGTGCGGGTTGGAGGTTGAGAATGTGCTCTCTTGCAATGTTCACTCGCGACGGAGCCATGTTGTTGTTCGTTCAGCTCTTCCGAGCATCCATCTTGAAGAGCTAACGGTGCTAGAGATGTTGCCAAGAGACTCGGAAGAGCTCCGATTGGCTACATGACTTGAGTGGCAAAGCATTGGAAGTGAAGTTCGGGAGCATCTAGCAGATTCTAGCTTTATAAATTCATGGATTCATGAAATTATGAGTTGATAAATAATTAAAATACCTACATTATATGGTAAAGACTTACAGTTACTTACTTTGATGACTCAGAATAGGGTCTAGCGTCTACATAGATTTGCATCCTTCCGCCATCTGTCTCTCGGCCCGTGTCTCCGTCTCTCGGACCGTTTTTGTGGCTTGCATGGATCCGTCCTTGGGATGTTGCGAGGCACACATGCAGAAGAACATCAGGTACATGTTTTAGGTTAATAACAACAAGACTAATGGGGTCTGCCCTTAGACCTGGCGAATATGCGTCCGTCCACTCACGAGATATATGGATCCCATGCCAACCAAGTCTGCATGCTAGCCCAGCTTTCAAGATGATGTCTTGGGGAGATTGCATTCTGGAAGATACAAATACCAATCGTGCTCTCCAATAGGAGATATATTGTTCGCAAATCTAGAGTTCGTTCATAGTATCTTTCTTCTCTTCCTCCCTCATGGCCCAGTAGCTCGACAATTTGCCTTGTGTCGTTTATAATGAGCGACTTGGCACGATCGCCCGCAGTACATGACCTTGTTACACCTTCCACACCGCATCACCTGCGTCAGGATCTTGTTGCAGTTTGCGCATTGTGCCGCTGTTGACGACGATACCACGGCTGCTAACGAAGCCTCTGCTGTCTTTCTCGCCAATCTCAACACGCGCTGTTCACCCAGACTGACGTGAGCTGCCAACCAAGTGTTCTCGCCTGGAGTGTAGAGGCCCGCCTCGAGTTGCTCTTCTAGCTGTTCTAATTGAAGTGTAAAACCATCAAGGAGAGCAGAGATGGATTCAACCAAGAAGGTGAGAACTTCTGTTTCGTTGGAATCGCTGATTTTCTCGAATGCAACATCGCTTTGACGGGTTCCCACGGCAGCAAGATCGGTTTCGTTCAATCGTTGAATACGGAGGTATCGAAGCACGCTCCTTGGCAGCGGGTCGGTGAGAGTGAGAGAGACAGTGGAGGTAGAGTCGAGCCCAGCGGCTATCCAGAGTTTGTGCTTTTGCTCAAAGAAGGGCGCCATGGGATGCGTCGAAAGCACGAGATCATAGCTGTCGTTGGGATTACCGGGCACGACAAAGCCATAGAGACGTGAAAGACGGTTATTGGGAATAGGTCCGTAATTGATGAAGACCTGCAAGTGCACTTGTGGTCAGCGTGACGCATATCAGCAGCAGCGTCAGAGAATAAGACAAGACGTACCTGATCTCCAGGTTCGTAGCTTTTTCCGGCAAGAATAGAGAGATTTCCAGATTGAGGATCGTACACATGACACTGTCCCACGTCGGGTGAGTGATTCAACATGTCTGCAAAGGGCGCCATCAATCGAATGGACTCTCCGTCACGCAGCTTGAAATCCATCGCACGACTCCACACGGTACAGAGTGCCCATTTGTACTGACAGATGGGAAATGCATGTCAGTTCGCCGGTTTGCAGCATCTCCCCATGTGTGGTGGTATACATACATCATCGATAGTAAACTTGTCGCTGGGAAACACATCTCGATGTCGTCCAAACAGTCTCGCCACTAAGTCCTTATAATCGACCTCAATTTGACGAGCCAGGTGCTTCGTGGTCGTGTAGAGTGAAGATCCTGCACAAATTTCCAACTCGGCATCCGCGAAAAAAATGCTCGAACTATAACTCGCAGGCAACGCTGCGACATGACTTTGGGGGCCATCATATCCTGACTTGCGCGCTCGGATAAAGAGAATGTAGGTCGCCAAAGTGTCATCCACAGACAAGGGCGGCCGTGTCGAGGAGAGGAGTGGTCCCAGGACGGGATCAGCATATGCACGCTTGACTGTCCAAAGAAGTCCATGTGGAATCGTGAGGATTTTTTCCTTCTCTTCAAATCGCCGCAGCGCTCTGATGCCGCGCCCAGCGTCCGAGAAGTCGGCAAGTTCCAAGTCGTCTAAGCCCGAGGCTCCCGATTGTTTCAGCCATATTTCCATAGCATCGGACAAGAAAGTGTGCGCGGGTCAGACGAGGAAGATGTCGTCTCTGGCGGTCGGAGTCAATCATCGGGTCGAGGCGCCATGGCGGCAACGGAGGTTGCTTGTTGAGACGTCACTGTGTTGCGGCACAGTTTAGTTGGCAACAAATGGTTGGTTGGCGTCTGAGTGGGCGACGCCGACGGTCCGACGGACGGTACATAACCCGGATGCGGATGATGGATCATGGATGATGGATCATGGATGATGGATCTTTCTTGAAAACTCACATTTCGCGCGCATAACGTAAGCTAGCGGAGCTCTCTCCGAGATATTGTTTTCCCGAGTATATTCATTATATGCATTAATCAGACGCATGCTATAGTGTTGACGTGTGAGCCGAGTTTGTTGTAACTTGTTGCTCACTCGTACGGATATTGAAGGCCCTCTCTATAATGGTCGCTGGACAAGACGCATTATTTGGCCATCAACATGACACGTGCAAGTCTCCCACGATCGATTCTACATCCGGTAGTGTTAACAGTATAACAGTATAAAGGCATGTAGAGAACAATAGGTAGGCGGTCTTCAGTCCTTAGCATTGTTTGCTAGCCTGGAGCTACATTTCTTTGTGTCTCATGCCATTCCCACCAGCTACGAGTTGTAACTAGCATCGCGACCATGTCTACAGAGCTGACCACAGTCTACAACGGCCAGTATGGAACAGCACAACGAGCTGGTACGGCAGATTGCCCGCAGCGTCAAGGACTTTTACGACAAAAAGCAAAAGTTTCGCATCTTTCGTGGAGCGAGCAATAGCAGTCGGAACCAGGCCTTGCGCGACAAGAAGAATGTGGTCGATACCAGTGGATTGAATCATGTGTTGAAAGTCGACACGGACAAGTTGTTGATCTTCGTTGAAGCCAATGTTCCCATGGACCGGCTGGTCGAGGCCACCTTGGCCCATGGCCTCACTCCTGCAGTGGTTGCAGACTTCCCAGGTATGTGTTCTAAGAGCGAGGGAGGGCGGGATGGATGTTGACCAGGCTTGTGACACGCAGGTATTACAGTGGGCGGAGCGTACAGTGGAACGACGGGAGAAAGCTCGTCCTACAAGCACGGCTTCTTCAATCGCACCGTCGATCATGTGGAGATGGTCCTGGCCAGTGGCGAGATTGTCATTTGCTCAGAGACGGAGAATGCGGACCTGTTCCATGGTGCAGCTGGTGGCCTGGGGTCGTTTGGCGTGGTTACCATGCTGGCTATCCGCGTGGAAAAGGCGAAGAAGTACGTCGAGACAGTCTACCACCCTGTCACGAGCATTCAAGAAGCTGTAGACAAGGTGAAACACTTCACTTCTCCAGGCGTGGAATACGATCGCTGGGATTACGTCGATGGCATCCTGTGGTCCAAGACTTCAGGGGCCGTCATTACTGGACGTCGCACCAACGAGTGTGCTCCCGGAGCCGCTGTGGCGAGATTCAGTGCGCCCACGGACCCGTGGTTTGCCTGGCATGTCGAGGAACGTCTGAAGGAGAGCAAAAATACACCCGTCACAGAATTCATTCCTCTGCCAGAATATTACTTTCGATACGACCGAGGTGGATTCTGGGTGGGTGCGAGCGTCTTCGAAGCCACCAATGGCTATGTGCCATTCAGCAAGCGGACCCGATACTGGTTGGACGACTTCCTGCACACTCGAATGCTGTATGCGAGTATGCATGCCTTGTTTCTGAATGTCCAAATCATTCAAGACGTGGCCGTTCCCATGAAGGCGGCCGCAGACTTCATCGAATGGGAGACGGAGAATATCAAGATCTGGCCCTTGTGGCTCTGCCCATTGAAACAGAGCCCTGCCCCAACTCTGCATCCACACACCAGCGAGAAGAGGGCGGATGGCACACCGGAGCTCATGATGAATGTGGGTATCTGGGGCGCGCCACTCGAGGTCAGTATTGACTGCTATCTGGACGAAAACAAGATGATTGAAGACAAGCTCCATGAAGTTGGCGGCATGAAATGGATGTATGCAGCTTCCTTTGCAACAGAAGATGACTGGTGGCGCCCATTTGACCGGGAGTGGTACCATAGCTTGCGAAAGAAATACCATGCTACTACATTGCCGACCATCTTCGACAAGGCTCGAACTGATCCTGTGAAATTGCGGCAGCGTGAGGAAAATGCCACCTGGAAAGACTTCATCACCTATGGCATCTATTTTCCGGGCGCTGCTCCGCTTGCTCTGGCCAAGGCATGGCTGGGCGGCGAATGGAAAAAGAAGAGGCAATCGACCTGGATGAATTGGGTGCCACGAGAGAAGGATTCGATCAAGTAGATGGAGTGTGGTGAGAGGCAAGCACTCTTGTTATGCCTCGGAACCTCGCAAGCGTCGGCTACGAGGTCGAATTCGGTACACTGAACATCTAGATAAAAGGTAAAGGTACCTGGTATATAAGGTAGTTATCCTGAACTCCAAACATCAGCGTCACTAATGATATTGTCAATTGAACCACCTCATACTCGCTAATACATACATACCAATATCTATCCCACACCCACAACCCCAAGCCCAAGCCCAAGTCAAAATGCCACTCCAGCTCGACCCCGAAGTAGCAGCAGCATTCGCGCCTCTCGCCAAGCTAATAGCATCCAGGCCACAGGTAAGAACAGTGTAAAGTCCAGCATTACCTTGTTCATCAGTACCTATCTTCACTTGAAGCACATACCTACACAGACACACAACACTGAACGCACACATACATACACACACAACAGCTTCCACGCGGCGACGTTCTCGGGCGCCGCAAGAGATCCAACACGATGATGGCACAAATGATGAGCACTCTTCCCGACTACCCATCCGTCACTCGAACAAACCATTCCATCAAAAGCTTCGATGGGACATACATTACCATTGCGGAATTCCGCAAACAAGGAACCTCTCACTCCTCTTCTCCTCCTCCTCTCCATGGCGAAGGAAAAAGCAGTAGCAGTAACAACAACAGCAAAGCCCTCTACCACATCCACGGCGGCGGCATGATCCTCGGCAGTGTCGACATCTTCTCCCCCAGTACCGCCCAACGGTGCGAGGAGACGGGACTTCCCATTTTTGCCGTGGAGTATCGTTTGGCTCCGGAGCATCCCCATCCGACGCCTGTGGGGGATTGTTGGGCGGGACTGCAGTGGTTAAGTCGAAATGCGGCGCGGTTGGGTGTGGATGCGAGGAAGATTGTTGTGGTGGGAGAGTCGGCGGGAGGAGGGTTGGCTGGTGAGGTTTTTCCTTTTTTTTCTTCCATTTTGGGCAGCAGCAGCCGATGACATCTTGTGCTCCTCTTCTTTCCCGTAAACTGAGAGAGAGGGTGGGTCAATGAACGAGAGAGTGGAAGCTGACTTCTCTCGAATACCTACGCAGCTGGAACATGTCTGCTCGCTCGAGATGAGAAGCTATCTCCACCCGTGGCAAAGCAAATCCTCATCTTTCCCATGCTGGACGATCGCACCAATCATGACAATAATGAATCTACTCTCCGCGACATCGACGCGGTCGCAACATGGAAACTAGATGACAACGCCACAGGCTGGAAAGCTCTCCTCGGAGACCAAGCAGGATCATCAGACACCCAAGCAGTGTCCGAGTATGCTGCACCCGCTCGAGCAGAGGACTTGTCCGGTCTACCACCCACCTATATCGACTGCGGTCAGCTAGATATTTTCATTCGCGAGGATACCAAATTTGCCAGTCGTTTGATGGATGCACGAGTGCCGACCGAGTTTCACACGTATCCCGGTATGCCGCATGCGTACATGATATACGCGCCCGACGCGAGATATTCCAAGATGCACGCGCAGAATGTCTTGAATGCGATTGAGATGGTGTAGGGGAGAGAAAGAGAGATGTGCGGCTGCGGGCGGGGGACTGTAGTTCTCCAGCTCTAGGTATGTAGCACAGTCTAAATTACATCGACGATGGTCTCGTGGTCGTCCGCGGACGCAAGAAGACTTTGAGGACATTGACTAGTCTCGCCATGTGATGTTCCAATCGCACGAGTGATCTGCCTGTCTGAGTGCTGTGCTGTATACCACCGCTGTCTACTCACTGCCAAGAACAAACTGTGGGGTTCCGGCACAGCTCACTCCGAAGCTCCGACGATCAGTCTCCGCTCTTGATTAGATAGGAGGAGGTTACCTTGCAAGCGAGAAGTCGGGACGTGGAGCGACTGTAGGAGGTGCGGAGATGCCTAGGAGGTAGTGTAAGGTAGGTGGGAGGTAATGCAGCCCGATAATGGTGCTCTGCTTGCTTTCTCTGCTCGATAACATGAAAGGATACCTACGAAACCGCGGTTCAAGACCGTTGATTTGCAGTGAGCACTAGGGTTGCCGGGATTGAACAAGATGTTGATCGCGTCAATCGAATACTTTCGCCTACCGCCAAGATGGCTGTTCGTCAAGCTTGTCGACGCTGCCGGCAATGTCGGATGGGGAGAAGCAAGTCTCGAGGGCCACACAGAGGCGGTTGAGGGATGCCTAGACGCCTTTGGAGAACGATTCGTGGGACAGGAAGCCGATGACATTGAGCAGATATGGCAGCTGGGATACCGCATGGGCTTCTATCGTGGAGGCCCTGTGATCATGTCTGCGCTCTCTGGTGTAGACATTGCGCTGTGGGATCTCAAAGCGCGCAAGCTGAACCTGCCCATCTATCAGCTTCTGGGCGGCAAGGTCCGAGATCAATTGAAGGTGTACGCGTGGATCGGAGGCGATCGTCCTCACGATGTCGAGGCTATGGCTCGCGGTCGACTCGAAGCAGGCTTCCGAGCGGTCAAGATGAACGCTACTGAAGATCTTGGCTGGCTGGACTCGCCAAGTACACTGGATGCATGTCTCGAGAGAGTGAAGGTGGTCCGAAGGCTCGGGCTGGACGCTGGGGTCGACTTTCACGGCAGAGTGCACAAGCCGATGGCAAAGCAGTTGGCGAAACTGCTGGAGCCGGAGCGGCTGCTCTTCATCGAAGAGCCACTGCTATCGGAGAACATTGAGGGCATTCAGGAGCTGTCGCAGCACGTAAGTACGCCTATCGCGCTGGGAGAGCGGCTACACAGTCGATGGGACGTGAAGCGGTTCCTGGAGGCGCGCTGCGTGGACGTGCTGCAACCCGACATCTGCCACTGCGGCGGCATTTCGGAGTGTTTTCGCATTGCGAAGATGGCAGAAGCGTACGACGTCGCGCTCGCTCCGCACTGCCCTCTCGGGCCTATTGCCCTGGCGGCCAGCGTGCACATTGACGCCACCTCGTCCAACTTCGCCATCCAAGAGATGCCGTTGGGCATCCACTACAATGTCGGCGGCTCGGACCTGACCAGCTACCATACGAACCCTGAAGTGTGGCAAGTCACGGACGGCTACATCCAGCTGATGACCGGTCCGGGGCTGGGCATCGACATTGACGAGGCAGCGGTGAGAGCGGCGTCGGTGCAGACGAAAGCGTGGCGAAGTCCGCATTTCGTGGGTCCTGGGGGAGAGATTCGGGAGTGGTAGAGTACCTAGGAGGTAGGGTAAGGTAGACAGGCACGATGATGGATAGGAGGTAGTACCTGACTAGGTGCCTGGTACCTGTTATGAGTTCTAGAAGGTACTGGATGTACCTGACGCCTGACGGTAGTACCTGAGCTACCTAGTTGCTTCATGTCACGTTCTGGAGGGAGCGCTCCATCCCCAGTTGCCCGGGCCAGTTCTGTTTAGAATCTGCTAGGAGGAGGTAGGAGGTAGAGGGCGCCCGATATTCCGCAGAGCGCACTGGTACCGCTGCCTGCCCGGGCCGTGACATCCATGATATCTAGGTAAAGGTAGGGTAGGTACGGCTCCGTGATCCCGCGCTTCCCGATGTGCCCTCGCTCGCTCCTTCCTTTCTGACATGCCCGCTGCCCGCACCTTCTCTTCTTTCCACATCGGGCCACCTGTGTCTCCCGTCCTCTTCCTCTTTCTTCCTCCTCTCCCCCCCTCCTCCCTCTGTCCCGTCCTCTTCCACCGCCTCTCTTCCTTCTCCTTCATCGCGCCGTCGCACTCTCATTGCTTCCCCTCATGCTCGCACGCAGCTCGACCATTGCACGACAGCGTGAGATGACCCCGCCGAATTGGCGTCTGCGCTAGGAGGTAGGACTAGCATACCACTCGCGTGTCGTCGGCAGCAGGAAACGCGTCGAGTAGGGCACATGGCTCGTTCGGCAGGGAAAGACGACTCGGTCGATGCGTATACTTCCCATCAGTGAGAGACGTCGATTGCAGTCTTCCAGGATGTAGCCTCAACATCAGCACCTCCTACCGCGAGACGCGCTCGGACTCCGAGTCATTGGCATGGCATGTGGACGCGCGCCGTGCAACCTCACCCAAGCTTCAAATACCTTTCCTGCCAAGCTGGGGTGGTTGTACTTCTTCATGTCACCCTCCAGACGCACGACCGGAAGAAAGAATACAGCACACCAAGGTGGTGACCTCTTGGCTCTTTACACTGCATGAGCTGGACTCTTTCCCGGTCGATGCATTGCAGCTTCTCCGCAGATGACCAGCTGCAACCAATATGTATCAACACCTTGTGTGCAAATGGGGCATCTGCGCCGAGCATCCAGAGAGCATTCAAGCAATTGAATGGAGGATGAACAGGACAAGGGCTCGAAAGCATGATCACTGCAATCTGCAGACCTCCACGTAACTTCTTGTAGGCAAAGCGGTTTGGATCTGAGGTGTACCTGAGGTCTCTGGTTGTATGCACCTTCCGCAGCTATGACCTATGTGTTCCCGCTACTGTTGCCCCTTTAAGAGCCAAAGCGATCAAGTTCTCTGCAACACTTCGCCCACTTCCACTTTTCTGCTGGTTCAGGCTTCTATTATCTTAGATGCCAGCAAAATGCAAATATTTCGGATCTCTCCCGCTACCTTTCTTCTAATTCTAGGCAGTGCTCTAGGTCACATACCTCTTCACTTTGCACGACAATCACAGAACGCTACGCAGCCATACCAGCTGCAAACGCCGCCTCTGGACACTGTGTATACTTCGCAGGTCGGACTAACTCCATGGTAACTTTGCCCGTTTCAAGGATAGACAGGCTGCATGTTGGCAGATCTGACTTACGAATAGGCCACAGCACCCCCGGCCTAAACTGAGACGCAAGGAATGGAAGAGCTTGAATGGTATCTGGCAGTGGACGAATGCGACCAGCCTAGAGGATGTTAACAATCCCCCTTTCGGACAAAGTCTGGCTCGGGAGGTGCTTGTGCCATTCTGCCTCGAGTCTGCACTTAGCGGTATCCAGGGAGAGCGACTTCTGTACTCCTGGTACCGAACAACATTTGACGTGCCAGCGTACTGGTCCGGAGATCGTGTTCTTCTCAACTTTGATGCTGTTGACTATGAAGCAACTGTCTTTGTGAATGGTCAGAACGTGACATTCAACAGAGGAGGTTACTTTGCATTCTCCGTGGACATTACAGATCATCTTGAAGCAGGAGACGCAAATGAGCTGGTCGTATTTGTACACGACCCTACGGATAGCGATGCCAATGTCATTCCCATTGGTAAACAGACTCTCGAACCATCGCATATTTTCTATACGTCCTGCAGCGGTATCTGGCAGACTGTATGGCTCGAGTCTGTACCGTTCGATCACGTCAGCTCTCTCGATATTGACGGAGACGCCTACGGCAACCTCACCATCAAGGCAATGACATCAGGCAATGTCACATCCGCTGTCAGTGTCACAGTCTATGAGAAGAACACCACGATCGTAGTGGCAACTGGCACCGGTCAATCAAATTCGGCATTCGGTCTGATGGTGGAGAATGCGCGGCTATGGTCGCCTGAGACTCCGACGCTGTACGATGTCTCCATCAAGTCTGCGAACGACACGATCCAGAGCTACACTGGGTTTCGAACAATCTCAAGAGGGAGCGTCAATGGTGTCCAACGTGTACTTCTAAACGGAGCCTCTTACTTTCCATTTGGAACTCTTGACCAAGGGTACTGGCCAGACGGTATCTACACGCCGCCGACCTATGAAGCTATGGTTTACGATCTGGAGGTGCTCAAGACTATCGGCTTCGACATGCTCAGGAAACACGTACGTCCCGTCTTTCTCAGGAATCAGAGTTGCGCACTTCCAAAGCTTACGAGAACCTGCTGATACCCGCTGAAGATCAAGGTTGAACCACCGCTTTTTTACGAAGCCGCTGATCGTTTGGGACTTCTTGTTATGTAAGTCAAGTGATGGAGGGCTTGTCATTTGCGCGATATATCACTGCGCTCCAGTCCTGTATAGCGACAAGCTGAAGGGCAGACGTTGCTGAAACAGGTCCGCTATTCCAAGAACACTTGCTAACCCTGCGTCGGCTACTCTTAGGCAAGATATGCCCTCACTACGTCCAAGCCAGACACGCACACTCCAGAACTGTACGAGAGAGACGATCCTGCCCGACGACGCTCAGCAAGCTGAGTTCCAACGGCAGCTCGAAATCCTCGTCACTCAATTCCGGTCCTACACGTCTATATTCTCATGGGTCATATACAATGAGGGATGGGGACAGCTGACTACTCAGCCATACCCGGAGTTTCAGCTCACTGACTTCGTCAAGAGCCTGGATCCAACACGTCTCGTCAATTCCAATACAGGTTGGTACGACCACGGAGCTGGAGACTTTAGCGACAATCACCATTATGCGAACCCACAGTGCGGCACACCCTGGTACTCTATCGCTAGCTCTCCTTTCGACCCTAGCCGTATCGGTTTTCAGGGAGAGTTTGGTGGTACAGGACATAATGTCTCCGCCAAGAATCTGTGGAAAGTGGAAGAGGCTCTTGATACCATCAACCAGACGTACGAAATTGATCAAACGCTAGACATCTGGAATCGTCGTGGACACTTTCTGCTCAGCGAGCTGTTATCGCAAGTTGAGATGTACTCTTGTGCCGGAGGAGTCTGGACGCAAACGGTAGGAGTGCACGAAATGTGTATCCCAATGTCCCATTGAGACAGCTGCTGACTGAGATATGGTTTGGCGGCAGACTGACGTCGAAGGCGAAGTCAACGGAATGCTGACGTACGATCGACGGATCATCAGGCCCCATGTTCCTCAATGGCGTACAGACATTCAAGCTTTGTATGCTGCGAGTGCTGCGCGAAGCAACGAGACAGCCCCGGTGTTCGAACCTGCGGCAGTGTGAACGTCTCCTGCTGTCACGCGCGACCACTACTTGTGGACGACTGCGGGACCAGTGCAGACGAGGGTGGAGGTACTCCTGCCGTTGAGGTAAGGAGGTAGACTAGGTTCGCGGGCAGACGTGGAAGAAAAAAAGAGCGGCTGGTTCCTTCTTTCTGCGTCCTAAGACAATGCTCGCAAAGAAAAAAAAAGTATCCCTGCTGCGAAAAAGTCTTCGTAGATGGTGATGATAAACAGGTGATTATTCTCAGGCCATCGATTTAAAAAAAGAAAAACAAAAGAGGGTATTTGGCAGTAGCATAGCAGGTACAGGTATGTAGATACCTGGTGGGTACCTAGGTACTGTAGGTACCTGTATCTTATTGATACGCAGCCGCGAAACCCCGTGATCTCACCTTATGCCGATGACGACCGTCTTTTTGCAAATCCGAAAACCGAAGTTGAAATCGCGCAGTTGTCCCTAGGTCAGGTACCTACATACTGTACATGTAAGGTACCGCATCTATCTGAATGAAACCCGAAGTACCAAAACTACCTTAGTATTTTGACCGCGCGTCATGGGAAACCCGCCCCGTCAATCAGCCAGTCGGTCAGCTGTATCCGAGGTACCTAGGTATGTAATTGATGACAAGTCTTGGTGAGTTACATGGAAAGTGAACAAGAGTTTCGATAGGTATCTTGGGTAGGGTTAGGTAGGCAAAGTTAGGGTTAGGTAAGATATATTTCTTCCAAAATAGGTAGCTCGTATTTGTCGTTTTGTCCATATGTAGCTACATTCCCTACCTACCTTACATAAGATATACCAATACAGGTACGTCGTCACTGGGCAGTTTGGGTATACATGGTATCCCTATAGGTAGCAGACCGACCTCATGATGACGATGAATGATACCCTCATGTACTAGTAGATGATAACGATGATTGGAATCGAGACATTGGACCTGCCGCTATGTAGACTGCGAGCCTTGATATACCCGACCTAAGAGGTAACTGGAACAAGTATGTCTGACTTTTTGTCAATGCGATAGAGTAAGGTAGGGCAGCTTAGGTAAGTTACTTTTCTCTCTCTCTGTATCTCTCTCTCTCTCTGGGCTCTCTCTCTTTTGGTAAATAACAAGGCTGTCAGCTGTTATTCCCCATTCATGCCCCCCATCGGACCACTGTGCTGAATCCACATCGGACATTTTTACAGCAAGCCATTTTTGTCACGTTTCCCGGTTTGGGCTGCCCCCCCGAGTCGGGCCGCCACAAAAGTGAAACGTCGGGCTGGTATCACTAAGGCATATTAGAAGGTGACTGCCAAGACAGGGCCAGCAAGGCGTAGGTAGGTAGTGACGATACCTTATCTATAACACATGACCCATGATTCGAGTCTACAGGTACTCAGCGTCTGCAATAATCTATAGATCCCCGGGATGCCCTACCCCTCGCCACCGGCAATGAGCCGCGGACACTTATTTCCCATCGCTACAGCAGCCTACGTAGGCGCGGTCTTCCAGGCCATGTGGTGGCCATCAGCCCTATGAGCACACGCGGGTAACGGCGTCCCATCGACACGAGGCTTGGCCGGCGAATATACCGGCACCAGAGTCGCGCACAGCCTTCGAGTAATAAAGTGGGTCGAATGTGCCGAGGCTTCAGTTGGTGAGGCGCGGTGTTGGCAGCGACTGTGATCGTGACAGGCGCACAGGCTGAGGAAAGTTGTAAAGCAGCCTTCGATTATTGCTCTCATATCTTGTACGGCTCAGCCACATGGTAAGGACTCCAGACGCCTCTCACACTCTCGTTCAGACTCTTTACGGGCTTGGTCACGCGTCTCAGTTTCTCGCCATTGGCGTTCCGCAATAGCAGTACTTTCTGCATGATCTCGTTGGTGTCGAGGTTCCGCACGCAGACGGGCTTCGTGCGGCCATTGATGTAGGTGCCAGTGATGACGGGATGACGGCCTGGCCGAGGCGAGACGGTGATCTCGATGGACGGGTTGGCGGCGGCGAAGGCGGCGAGGCGCGACTTGAGAAAGGCGCTGGAGGGGGCGGTGGTGTGAGTAGAGGCGCGAGGAGGCATGAATGGCCGCACTTACTTCAAACCTCGACTGCTGCCGGCCCAGTCGCAATAGTGGAAGTCGAGGCGTTTGCACTGCAGGATGAAGGCTCCCACGCCGTTCTGCGTGCACGTGATGGCGTCAGGATGGTACGTAGGGGGTGGAGCGGAGCGGAGGGGAGAGCATGGTTGACGTTGACGTACCTGAGGCTTTGCTACGGTGCGAAGCGCTGCGAGCGGCATCTTGACATGTCCCGGCGTGTGTTGTGGCTATGTCGTCTTTCGTAGGCTGTCTGGACTCGACTCTGGTGTCTGGAGGGCTGGGGACAAAAACGGAAACGGGAGCGAGCGAGGTACCTTGCCGGAGGTACGTAGGAGGGTGTCACCTCCGCGTTCGCCGCAGCCAATCAAAATCGCGTGTGCGCTAGTGTCCTCACTTACTACACGCTACGTCTATCGTCTGTCTACTACCTACCTCACCTACTGTCCCAACCCAACTAGAACACTCTCCATCCCACTGCCATTCTTCACCTCTCCTTACATCTTCAACTACGAACTACGAGGGCGACCGGATACATGCGCTCCCGCCGCTCTGCACGCCCTCCCCAGCGCATCCAGCATCGGGTCCCCGCCGCCGCCTCGCGTGGCCTTTCAAGTTCCTGGCTGTCTCATCGCCTGACGCGATAGAAACTAGCTCTCCGCACCGTTTCGGAACAAGACCTGACGCGCACCGGTCAGGTGATGCTGGAACCCCTGACCGCTCGACTGTCCGTGACTACCCCAGGGTGCCTGCAGCGTAGCTTATGACGCCGGGCTCGCCTCACACCTCCAGGGCTGCTTTGCCTCAGGTTGAGATGCATTGGTTCGCCTCCCTAGCCATCTGCTTTCGCAGAGCGGAGCCTTGAAAATCTGCGAACCGTGTTATCCCATACGCTCGGCGTCCAACGAGCCTTATTCACACTGCCCTGGTTCATGCCCGCAGGACGCAGGCCTGCAGCCAAGTCGCAGGCTCGGATCTCACACTCACACGTGTGTGCAAGTGCCGCAGGCACAAAAACGTGGCCGTCAAGCTCGCTGTCGGTCGGCCGCTTCCAGACTGGCCTGATCAAATTATAGTAACAATCTTCCGCCCCGAGTATCAACATGCCCCCATGAACGTTCTGGGCACTATTGCTCGAGTTTTCCGCACGATGAAGATGGGAGATCGTAATTCAGCGCCGGCTACTGTAGCTGCCTCCTACTAATACTTGGATTGCGACAGAGACACAGTGCACAGGTGACGATCAGCGAAGAGGCTCAGGGGACGTTGCAAGCACGGCAGGGACGATCCGTAGATCATGTGGCGTATGTCCAAAATACCCGTGCCCTGAGCTGACAAGCTGCCTCTTCCACGTCTGTGGGGTATGGCCGCAGGTACCGCTGATGCCCCGAGCTAAAATTCCGAATATCCCGCCAGCGAACTGTCCGATTGAGATCGTCTCCCGACTAACACTTCTTTTGATGGCACCACAATTGCTCAAGACCGTACCAGACCTCTTGCTGAGGGACAGCTGCAGGAAGATAATTTTGAGATATATTGCGCTATGACCATCGGCGACGGAAAGCGATGTTCGACCCCTGCCACACCTTAAGGTATATGTCATCAATGCCAAGCATCTGTCCTGTGGCTGGAGCCGCCCTGCTGGGCCCCCCTCCCCCCTGACTACTACGCGTTCCCCAACTCAGCTACCAAGGAGTCGAGGACATTGGCGGAATTGCGTTTGGCACCTGGCACCACAAATTCTTCACACCTGAAACCCTAGGACTATCTTCGAGCTTTTTGAGGGCTGTAGCGAATCAATGGCTCTTGAACACGCTCTGCTCCATATGTTTCACCCTCGCAAGCATCTCGACCCTGTACTAGACGCCGCATTCAGCATGACCCACAAAGTGCTCCTCTACGGACAGGCTCTTGGCCAAGCGTGGTCTGTTTCATCATGCGATCGGCTCAAAAGAACGTGGTCGTGCGATTGTGCCTCATCGCCATGCCATCTTGAAATATATCCGATAAGCATCGGGGTGTCATGGGTCTGAGTTCCGTCATCAGCTTCCATAGCCGCCACGAACATGCCGGATTGTGGCAAAAGAAACTAGCCGACCGATGGTGCTGAGACGGCGATGAATTACTTCTTGAGTCTGAGACTACTGTCCGCTATGCTTGGCTGGCTGGAGACCGTGTTGTGTCGAGTCGGATCATCAGTCCAGCTGCCACTCATGGCGGTCAACATCACAGAAACAAGCGTAGATCCATCGCATCGCTGTGCTCGAACCTGGCCAGAGCACACCTGGACGCTCATCAGCGAGTCTTCTGCAACGCACGGCCTGAGCATCTCATTCTCCATGCAATACAGACTGGTCTGCGCCTCCCGACGTCAAAGGGTCTCGCACAACAGCACGTCAACAGATCGTCCAATCCTGGCTATGTTTCGCTATGCTGATCCCCCATAGCATTCGTTATCTCCGCGGACCGATACTCGCATACTAACACGACCGACCACGGGAAGCCCAGCCGTGGCCAAGACTACGAGCTCCCTCCCCCCTCCCCACCCCATGTGATGTTGACAACCGCTTAGCGTTTCGTGCATTCGCTCATGTGCTATCCCGGGACTGAGGGCGACACGTGCGACCCATTCGACAGCTACTTGGGATGTTCTTAGCTTCCATTATGGAGCTCCCAGATGGCATCGCTGCTCGCATGATCCACTACTATATACTTGGCATCTCGTTGTGCGGCGACATCAGCAGCCTGGATGTCACACTAAGTATGACGCGAACACACCGCCGTCAGTCGATCATGCATGTTTGCCCTGCGCTGGGCCGTGTGGTTGACAACAAGCACGGGGTCTGAGCTGGACTCACTGCTTCGGCTTGCAATCGTACTGCAAGTCCCATTCGATGACGGTCTTTTGCGCAAAGCCGCCGAGACTTGAGAAGATGGGGGAAGCAAGCACTTGCTCGTCTAGTATGACCGGATCAACTGCACCAATTCTAAGACAACGTGCGCCCATCGGGGCTCCGACGGTTCTTAATGGTTGGACCCCATCGCCATTGGCGCATAGACCACCAAGAGGTTATTATGAAGAGGGCACCGAAGTCTCGATCATTGCTGCCATATTTCGGACTTCACCCTCACAACTATCCAAAATGTCTACCAGAATACGCGCAGGTCGCGCCAACAGCATGGAAAGCAAGCAAGCTCGTGGGAAGGCCAATGCCTGCCTACGGTGCTACGAGAAGAAAATAAAGTGCGACATGGAAAGCCTTGGTCAGCCATGCACAGGTTGCACACGGGATGGAGTGAAGTGTCAAAAGCGATCCCGCAAACCGTATCCGTACGTCCAAACTCCACATATACATCCAAAATGTACATATTACTCACGTGCGCCTAGACCACGCAGAGAAGCCAGTAGTGCCGCATCTTCAACATCAAGCAGCTCGCGTGGCTCTCCCACGCGTAGCAAACCGGGTTCCACACCACCTCGAAGCGTTCCTATGGAACGACCGCAAGCGCCACTGTTCAGTCCTGACCAATTCCACTTCTCTGCTCCATTTCTGGAATCGCCCAGTTATTTTACTCCAATACACGACTTTTCTTCGAACGTGATGCCGCACGCAACTGTGGAGCGGTCAAATACGATGACGGACACATTGCCATTCTTTGGCGGTAAGTCGTACTCGGACCATCATCATCATCATCATCACTGTGATATATGTACTGATTGTTTCGTTTGCAGGTGATGAGCAAGACTATGCCTTCCTGCTCAGCATGTGCGATGCTTCCAAAGATCGCAAGGCAAATGCCCTCTTCGGCCACAAATCTTCCATGGGTATCATGGAACCGGAAGCATTGGCGTACGCTGAAGCCAAAGGCTGTTTCTCGATGCCGAGCCATGCTGTCTGCGAAGATCTTGTGCAATGCTACTTCCACTACGTGCACCCGATTTGTCCCATTATGGACATAGCAGACTTCCTCGAGCAATACCAAGGTGGCGCCTTGGAGGGTACGAGTCTACTGCTCCTGTGGAGTATGTTCTCGGTCGCAGCCAACTTTGCATCAGATTCGACGCTCGCGACACACGGTTACCTGTCTCGTGCCGAACTCAAACAGACGTTGCACGCACGAGCGAAGTGCCTCTATGATCTCGGTTACGAGCAAGATCCCGTCACACAGATTCAATCCGCACTCCTCCTGGGCTTCTGGTACTCCGACATGCAAGATCATGTGCAGTCGTGGCACTGGACGGGGATTGCCATCTCGTCCGCACAGAGTCTGGGCCTGCACAGAGACCCCGACACCCTCTGCCTCGAACATCCCGTGCCCAGCTCGCGGCGACGGCTCTTGGCAAACATCTGGTGGTGCTGTTTCTTCCGCGACCGCTGGCTCAGTTTCGAACACGGTCGGCCCCTCCGAATCAATGCGGACGATTGCAACGTGCCGATGGTCAGCTCAGACTATCTGATGCAGCTACCTGATCGCGCGCCCAAATCGTGGCACAAGTATGTTTCTTTGGAGCTCCGCCATCTAGGACCGATATGGATAGGTCTGCTGCAGCTCACACTCGTATTGGATGACATCCTGGCGGCCAACCAGTCACCACGCAAGACGACGCTAGACATCGAGAGCATGACTAGCCTGGAGCGGCGCATTGCTCGGTGCTTGCCGGACAAACAGGCCCGTCCTTTCCATTCCGATGTGTTACTGTTCTTTGAATCGCATGCGCAGCTCCACCTCGAAGCGGCCATGATTGCGCTCTACAAGCCATATGCGTCCGAATTCTCCAGCACGTCCGCCAGCACCAGCACAGATCCTACGCTGATTCGACTGGCCAACGGGCGCGTCAAAGACGCATCCGCACGCACCAGCGGGATTCTGGACCGCATCATTTCCTCCGACACTCTGCGGTTCGCAGGACCGATGATTATTCCGCTGCTCGTGCCGAGCATGACAATACATTTGCTGCAAGCCAAATCTCATGACCAGTTCACGAGTTCTTGGAGCCGCAGTCGACTAGACCAATGTCTATTGGTGCTCAAGCGACTCGAAGCCAACTATCCCGCCGCTGCTCTCGTGCACCAGCTCTTCGCCGGGAAGCGTGGATCGCAAGCGGCGGCATTGGACGTGGGCTCCCACGACGCGTCTACAGCAAGTCTGATGGACGATTCCAAGCGGATGTCTTCTTCCTGCGGACTCGACATTGCACGCAACCACGATATGGTACACCAGTGGCAGGGAGCGCCGTTGGACATTCATAGCACGGGAAGCCTGTGCACTCCCAACCGAAGCGCAGTCGCAGCAGCAGCAGCGACAGCACAGTGGTCGAGTCCTCCCAATCTGGAGATTGTGGACCCGGACTTTGATCTCTGGAACCTCACAACACCCTCCGAGGGGCCCCTCTTCTTTCCTCTTGATGATGTCCACATGAATGGACTGGAATATGGCGCGTGCGCAGCATGATTGGTGACGGTGATTAACGATACCCCCCCCCGGCGAGACATTCGATGAGACATGGGATGAGACAGGACAGCAGGAGGGATGTTTGTGTGTATTTGTGTGGATGTGGGTGTGTGTGTGTGTATGTGTATATCTATCATCTAAGCAATGTTTCGCACCAAGTGGGCCATATGTCGATATTGTATAACAGTAATGATAGGAACCTTGGTGGACATTGGATAGATTATAGTGGTGAAGGCCACAAATCAACATGACTCCTGTGTCTTGGAAGCTTTGCAATTTTTTCTCTCTCTCTCTCTCTTTCTCTCTCACGCATCACCTTGTTGTATGTATGTGTGTGTGTGTGTGTTTTGTTCAAAATTGTTTGTGGTATACCCCCACCGACCCACCCACTACACACTACACACTATACCTCTCAGGTGAAAATAAAGTTGTGCCATGCATGCACACTTTGCGACACTAAAAACGGAGGGTATATCCACTTCTATATAGTGTGTAGCCACCACACTGCTACCTCCTACAGCGTCGTCTCTCCAGACTCACGCTAAAATTGCCATTTTCTTTTTAGTAAATCCTACAAAGTCACACCGATCAGTAGACCGAGTGGAAGAGACTCTCTCTCTCTCCCTCTCTATCTCTCACGTGACATATCACACACATGTATCAAACTAACTGTACTACCGAACACGGAGGCTGATTTAACATCCGACGCTAGAAGAGGACATACCCCACCGAGGAAGTAGGTATACTATCTTTTTGTTTTACTACTACTACTCCTACTCCTACTTCTTCTTCTTCTTCTTCTTCTTGCTAAAAGATAGATACTATACCTACTTGCGATATCATTGATAGTATAGGATAGCATCGGACCAGATAGGTAGGGTATACTACGGACTTGACATAGCAATACCCCCAAATGGCTTAGCTTTTCTTTTCTCTTTTTTCCAACGAAAAGAAAAACACTTTCCCTGACAAGACCTTCTGCACGATGACGAACGAGTGTCCTGCCTCACTTTTTCTTTTTCTTTTTTTAAAATAATATTATATAATTTCTTACTTTTTTTTTTAAAAAAAAAAAGATAAACTATTTTCAATTCGTTGGCAGATAGACACTACTGACTCATGCATGCATACTGTTGTTGCATCATGCAGTAGAGCGTGCAAGGCTGCATAAAGGAAGAGCACAGCACAGCACCCCCGACTACTCTACCCCCTTACCCCCTCCCCTGAGTCCCCCCCTCTTGGCATCGCCTATGTACGTGTACCACGTGGGAACACGCGCTCTTTTTTTGCTCTTTCTCTCTCTTTCTCTCTCTCTCTCTCTCTCTCTCTCTCTCTCTCTCTCTTTCAAAAGCGGGGTAAGTGCTTACCTGCAGACTGCAGTAAGTACAATCCTTGCCCTCTTCTTCGCTTCTTCGCTTCTTCCTCACCCCTTGCCTTGTCTTTGCATTTCCCTAATTGCGTCGTGTGAAACAAAACTCGTATCTCTCTCTTTTTTCTCTTTCTCTCTCTTTTTCTCTTTCCCTCGCTTTCTTCAGATAGATGAATCGATCGATTCGACCAGGGGGTGGTCTTAGGCACCAAGAGAAAAAAAGGGTCCTTCAACAGTCAGCCCGAGGGGAAAAAATAGAAGCAGAAATGGCCAATGAGAGAATGAACCGAGATGATGATGATGATGATGATGATGATGATGATGATGATGATGATGATGATGATGATGACGAAGACGAAGACGAAGAATGACGATAGATAAATCAATCCTCTCTTCGGAAACGGCGGATATTTCTCCATAATTCCCTTGTGTCGAGTACTAAGGTAAGGTAAGGTAGGGCGTATGTCCTTTCCATCATCATCATCAAAAGACGACACCACAAGCCAGAGAAAAAAAGTGAGTGTTGGTTGGTTGTTCGTAAACTCCACTCGTGGGGTCACTCTGTGGGGTCACTTCTGTGGAGATAATCAGAAAAAAAAAATCCATTCATCATCATTAATTAACTATTACTGGTCGAAATTCGCCGAAAGAATGAAAAAAAAATGGAAAATGGATAATTGTATGCAGGACGAATAAATCAAAAAAACAGAAAAAGAAAAAGAAAAAGAAAAAGAAAAAGAAAAAGAAAAAGAAAAAGAAAAAGAAAAAGAGTCGGTCCGTATGTCGTCGTTGGTCGACCTCTCTCCAACCCCGAACCGAACTTTTTGCTTGGCAGGGCTGGGAACACTTCACTTGGCAGGGCTGTACCATTAACCTACTGCAGACTGTAGCACCGAAAGAGCCCAGAGATTATGAGACAGCACAAGACCGTATATCCAATGCAGCTTCTATTTGGTCACTGCATCGAATAAATGCTCTAATGCCAATGCACTGGTTCGAGCAGATGGTTGTTTTCATCTTGTTCATGTGTTCACAGTTTCATATGCACATGTGTGTTAGTGAATTCCTGCCCCCCCCCCCCCCTCCCCTGTTCAGTAGCTCTGCATACCACCCAGCCATCATCATCATCATCATCATCATCGTCGTCAGCATCCATCCGCATCATCCCTTCATCACTCACCATGCTCTGATCATACAGAGCAGTACAGTAGTGTACCGTAGTGTCCCGTAGGGTAAATCCCCCTCTCCCTCCCCTCGTCCCACACAGCGTAGCCGCAGTACGCGAAGCCAAGCAGCAAGGGTCGTGGCCAGCAGAGTAGGGCCAGCCGCCAGCAGCAGCAGCAGCAGAGAAACAAAAGGCTTTCCCTTCTCGGCTTGCGGCAATGCTAGTGCCTCCGAATGCAGTCGGCATGTCGATCTTCGCCTTCACGAGCCACCCTTCGCTTATTCCTTCGTATCGCCTACGGACAGCGCGGAGGCCCAGAGAACTAATAATAATGTCAAGGCTGCGCTTCCAACGCTTGTGTGTCTGCGCCTCCTCTTGGTATTTCTCAGCTCTTCTCCAGCACGATTCGATCCCCTGCAAGGATGTAGACACTAAATCGACGCCATGTCGGGGACTTATATGTTCCAGAAGCTGTGAGATAGTGTCATCTCTAGCGCGCCCCTAGCATGCACTCCGGCGACACTAGTCTATCTAGTGCTCTCGTCGGCTACAATCGCTTCTGCACTGGACCTAGCTCGGCTGAGCGCTGCTTCACCGCCACCAGAGCCAGTGACCACCATCCAATGCTGCGACGTCCGAGGAACGGAGTGTCGTCTCGTCTCTGAACATGATTTCCTTCTCTCTGCGGACACCTACTCCGTCCCTCCATCACGGCTCGAGAACAACAACCACAGGCCCCATCTTCTCTTGCAACTCCATAGCATCCATACTCTTCCGCATGTTCTGCGCACTGCACAGCGCTTTCACAATCCCCGTCTCATTCTTCTCCGCAATGAGCCTCCTGAACGCATGCGCCAGAAACCCACTCACGAGCTCTACACTCCAACTATCAGGAATCAATTCCAGCACCTTAGCAACATCAAACCATCCTCCAAACCTGTCCAATAGCTCCGCAGTCCTCTCCAGTCTTTCTCCAACATCTTGAATCTGGAAAAACTGATCGAGCAAATAGTTGAACAGAACACTCTGCGCTTCTTTGCTAGGCAGAGCGTCTCGTTCCGGCGCGTTCAAAAAAGAAGACGAAGGGTGAAAGATGGAATTCCCTCCGAGTAGACAGTAGCGGATCGCCGTATCATAATCGCCCAGTCCATGCACGAGCAGCCGGAGCGCTTCTTCATGTTTGCCTTCTCGCCCATTGAGAATAATCATCTCAGGCACGAGTTCATCACTGTACGGCGCCAGGCGTTGGCCCAGGACGTGCACGTCGTACTTTGAAGCGGCGCCATGGGACCCGCCAATGAGTTGCAAGAGTCGGAGACGATTATGCCACCACTCTGCGTCGACGGCGTTGTCGGTGATGAACTGTCGGTACGTGGGCTTGGGCGGGAATTGCGCCCGATAGATGTCGTAGGAATCTTTGAGCAGCACTCGAGATTCGTGGTTGCTTTCGAGTTCTACGAGAACGGTGTCCAGGTAATACGCAATGAGGTCGTTGACGTATTGAACGTGATTCTTGCCAAAAACAAGGTGCTCCAGATACTCTTTCACCGCTTCTGGTGCTCTCTCCTTCAATATCGCCACTGCTTGCGTCGGCTCGAATTGCACCCTGCTCGCATCGTCTGCAAAGATTTGTACGCCTAGTTTGGGATTCCTATTCGCAAGCCACGCGCCATACTCTTGGACAAGCGCAACGTCTCGGATCTTGGCGAGGTATTCTCGCATAACGTGTTCACCCTCGATGAATTCGCCGCCTGCATCGGCTTCGCCCTCCAAAATCCGACGCCACGTCGCGAGAACTTTGGAGATGTCCCTATATTGTTTGTTCTGGTACAATCGGCTCAGCACATAAAGCCGATGGTACTCCTCGAGCAATTGAATGCCACGATCGAAACAGTCTATGCCCTTGTCTACGACGTTGTACAGCTCTGTTCGCACAGAGCCTGGTATCGCGGCTCCTCGAGGACTGTTGGAATCAAACATGAGAAGGACATGGAGCAGTGCTGCATCGACAGACCGGAAGACATGGGATTCGTCAGCCACACTACCAAAACCCTTCTTTTTGCGCCAAGTAGTCAAGTATCGCTTCATCAGGCTCAACATGTTGTCGCCATAAGCACCTTTGATGTCTCGCTCGATGCGGTCAAGATCGATGCCTGTTCGTAGCCACTCAATGGTGTCTCGAAGGCCCTGCGGAAGCCATATACCTGAGCCCTCTGCGATTTCCCGATCGAGCGGCGGTACCAGCATCAGCATTATGCGAGGATCTATCTCGCCTGCGGTCAAGGCATCTTCGGCTCGTCGTTTATCGTGCTCGTATGCAATAACCCCGCCTGCAGTCTGCAGAACAAGATTGCCAAACAGAAGAAGGGCTGCCTTCTGCCGCACATATGTCAGCGTGAGAAACTCGAGCTCATCTCGCGGCTCCTGTCCACGTATGCCATTGAACACACGTTGTACAGCAGGGACGTCGATCGATGGCTGGCCATTATCGCTCCTCTGCATTGCTGCACTCAGCTGCCTGTCAAGTTGGATGAGAAGCGGCTCCTGTAACACCCAAGAGACTCGGTCATTGGCGTAGAGAAGCACATTTGCTCGGACTTGACCGAATCGCGAAGCGAGCTTGTCCTCTTCTGTGTTGCGCGCAAGATCTGCTGGACCTTCCGCATTTACCTCTTTGCTCCCGACTCTTAGTTTGCGCAATCTCAGGCTCGTGCTTATACCAGTAGTGGAGAGATCTGAAGCAGTCGTTGCATTTCGCAAACCAATGCCAGAGGGAGCGTGATCATCACCATCATCTTCTTCTCCATCTCTCATCTTCTCGATTGGCAACCATTCTTTCGAACGCTGCGCTTCGCCCGGCTCGGCGTCCCAGCGTTGAATCTCTATACACCTGTGTCGCACTCCGTCGTAGACACGCTGCACGACAGCGAGCACATATCCCTGGCGAAGTGGATCGCTTGGCGTGTCTGAGCTCTGCTCAACGCCGTGCAGAACCAAAGATTCGGGATAACTGGCAAACTCGATGGTACCTCGAACGACATCGCCTTCTAAATTGACAAACATGCCAACACCCGGATCGGACTTGCTTGTTCCTGTGGTTAGCAAAAACTCATCAGGTGTAGGTGTGACAATGTTAGGCGGCAGAGGCTTCGGCTTCGGCTTTGCAGGCGAAGGAGGCCTTGCTACCTCTGCTGATTGCCCGGACGTCGACACTGATGCTTCAGCAACGACATTCTCGGGCACGGTCGCTGGAGCAGGCGCCGCTTCAGCTTTTGTCGGACTGCCATCCCTGCTCGAGGGTACAGCAGGCGAATCGAAGCCCTGACGGGAAGAACGTCTGGGCGGGAATGGCGAGTTGCTCTCTGGGCGCAGTTGACCAGTGTTCTGTGGCTGGCCGCCCAAACTCGTCATCCGCTGGTGCACTCGACTTTGTCGCACCGGACTACGGGACGAGAAGCTACGAGCAGCAGGTCGTGCGGGCGCGGCGGGTGGAGCAAGCTGCAGTTGGGGCAACGGAGGAGACTGGGATGCGCTGGTGGAAGAGATGGGAAAGAGCACATTCTTTCGTTGATTCACCACGTCCAGCAAGGAGTACTCGTGTCCATCCGCTACGCACGCCAAATCTCCGCGTCGCTCTAACACAGACACCCCACCCAGCTCGATGTCTCTGATCTTACGTGGCCGCGAGTCCTCGCCCACTCGGATGAGTCGCAGTCGTTGCCGCAAGCAGATCACGACGTCGGTACCATTGATGCTGTCGTCCTCGGCAGCACCGTTACGGTCTCGTCCGCCCACCGCGAGACAGCTCGCCTGTTTGACCTCCTCGAAAGCAGGACTGAGCTCGGGGATGTTATAGAAGGTAAGGGTGCCGTTGCACACAATGCAGGCCTTGCTGATGCTCGGGAGCAGCAGGATCTGCTTGACGCCAGCATCAGCGCCGCTCTGCGCAGCGGTGTAGGGCGGCTCGATGCTGGTGGCAAAGATATATACGGGAGGGTCGCCCGCATGCTCGCCGGGGATGGAGACATAATGCAGCACGTGGCCGTCGGACGTGCCAATGTACACGTTCCCGTTCCACGTATCTACGCAGGTAATGTATGCTCGCGTGCCCGTCTGCGCGTCGCTGGCGAGCGGCACATGGCTAATCAGCGTGCGCGTCGTGTAGGAGCCCGGCGAGCCATCGTCGGTCGTGGATGTGGGCGTGGGTGCCGGTGAGGTCTGCGCGGGTTCATGTTCGTGGGCGTGTGGATGTTCATGTTCACGTTCATGTTCGTGTACTAGTTGTTGGCGTTCATGTTCATCTGCGTCCTGGCCGGCGTCGACAGATCCCATGACCGCCGCTGTCGAGTGACCATATTGATGTATTTGATACCGTCGTGAGCGAGGTGAGGTCCGGTCGTTTACTGTGAGAGAACCTTATTACTGCATACCTTCCTTCTCAAGTTAGACGTCACGTGATCTGGTTGCTTCACGATATCTACATGTACTTGCTACCTTACGGACATCAACAATATCGACATCAACATCATCACGGGACATTATTCTGCCCTCATGATCAAGACGGTACGCTGCGTATCCCACACTCACCCATACAACATGCCATAATCCAATCCTGGCGAGAAGCGCTCGGTGAGTGCATCTCGTGCTTCTTGGCACGCACTCCCCATTGTGCTCCTAACCAACTTGACGATTCACTTCCAAGTTGTTACTGTCCGGGCATCAAGTCGCCAATGCCAGCTCGCTAGACACTGTACTACTGTACTCTCCATATCCTCCTCTAGCAGACACTGCACAGGTCTGCTGGCTTTGAAGATTGACCGGAGACCACCAAATACGGCCCACACGCTGTCCGAGTAACAATCATGCTTTGCCAGCTCAAAGCCCTTCAAGATCCCTTACAGCCACCATCCACTCGGAATCTTGATCTAGGCTATGCTATCGTTGTGGCGACGAAGACCGACTATGGAGAAGTATCGCGGGATTCGTGGGTGCCCATATTGGCTTTGTTCGCCAGCAACAATATGAAGCTCTGAAGCTTTATACTGCTCTACCATTCATGGGCTTCTCGATCTGCCGGTGACCCAAAACTACAATACTAGAGGCAAAACAATCGTAAAAAAGTGTACCAAAACCACGCCCATCTCATTTCCGAACGCAGTCTCTTTCTTCTTACAACAACGAACGAACCCACATTGCATCCTCTGCCAGCACCATCACGCAACCCATATAAGCTCGCATTCCAATCACCAAACTGCTCTCTTCCTTCCTCAACCAACTCACATCACACTCGTTAACGTAAGCAACTATCACAAGGCTCCCCGACGTGACCTGTTCCAACTAACATTTCTCCGTCAGCTTTTAACCACAAAACCAACACCTCAAAACTCAACATGGGCAACGGAACTCTTTACTCTGCCTGCACTCTGCAGGGCAACGGTACGTAACTCCGGCGATCGTCCTGCCACGAACTCATCCCAGACACACTTATGTATATAACATGCTGACATATTTCTCTCAGGCACCCTCTACTCCGCCTGCGCTCTCCAGGGCAACGGTACTTTGTACAGCGCCTGCTCCGTGCAGAAGAACGGCACCTTGTACTCTGCCTGCTCCGTGCAGAAGAACGGCACCCTCTACTCGGCCTGCTCCGTGCAGAAGAACGGAACGCTGTACAGCGCGTGCTCCGTTCAGCTGATCTAAGCGGGTCATCATCAATCTCAATCCGCTTTTGGTCGACAAGGTTTCCCTCTTTCTCTCTTCCTCTTTCTGGATACTGCTACGATGTTGAAAGAAAGCAAACAAGGGAAACAACACGGAAACATGGAATAATCAAAAAAATATAATGGACTGGGCTTTTTCTCGGGTTTCTTCTCTTCTTGTCGCCTAACTCGGCAGAAGTGAAGAATCTGGGGCCTCTTTTTTTCAGTTTTGAAAAGAAAAAGTCCATTAAGTCGTGTTGCTTTGGCAGCACGACTGAGCAGGAGAGATATTTGTAGCATCGATAATAATAAACCTCGTGGTCGAGACAAACTTTCTTCTTTTCTGTCCAGATTTTGTTGATATCCATGTATATACAGTAAGTATATGGTCACGTGGGTTTGCAATCGTTGAGCCAAGCGTCAAAAAGCCGCAAGCGTTTGTTGAAAGAGGAAGAGGGCATTTCATCCTACATGTACATGTACCCAAGGTACCCTACCCTCCAGCCTCAAATCCCGCCGCCTGCCAATCTCCATGAGCTTCGGCTCCGCCAGCAGCAGCAACAGCCTCGACCTGCTCCTTGAGTGTACTCGTGCTCAAACTGCTCGCGTGAGCCGTCGTGTCTGCAGAGCCCATGTAGTACAGCATCATGAAGACCAGCAGATGCAGTCCGACACAGTACAGCGCGAAAAGATTTCGACTCGTCCGTGTGGCCAAGACCATTCGCGTCAGCTGAAACACCGCACGTTCGGGCAGAGACATTCTCTTCATGGCCCTTGCAGATTCCCGGCCTCGGAACGCCTGAAAGGGCGATATGTTTGCTTCGTAGGCAGATTTGTATCGAGCGTCGCTGCCACTGCCGATCACGACAGTCGATGGATTCGGGTTGCCGGCATATGAGGCGCCGCTAGTGGCGGTTCTGTTGTACGTACTCACGTAGCGAGTCTTTTCATACAAATTCAAGTTGTCCTTTTGGAGACTTGCGACTTCTCCGCGCAACGAAGACACGGTCTGGTATTGCTTCTGGAGTTCCTGCTCCAGTTCGCCCATTTTCTTCTTAAAACGATCGCGTTGCGCTGTGACCATGGGTAGGATGCCCGAGCCGCCTCCCACAGCCTCACCAGCGCGAAGCGACTCCAGTGTGTTTCCCAGCCGAGGTGACTGCGAACCACTCTCGGTCGGCTCGAAACCTCCAATGATGGACGAGGTAGGTGATGCGGCTCTCCCTCGCCGACTGCCATAATGTGATTTGGGATATCGCGACGTATATGTTCCCGCCACAGACATGGTCTCAAAGGCGTTGCTTGCCTCTTGCTGAGTCTTCTGCAAGTCGTTCTCGAGAGTCGCGTTCAGCTTCTGTGTCTGCTCCAACTCCATATTGGTGCCCGAAAGATCCTCTTGCAGCTGCTCTAGCCGTTGCTGCAGCTCTCGGTGTGAAACTCTCAGTTCTGTCAACTCATCGCTGAGCTTCTTGTTCCGCGCCACGAGAAGCTGCTCCAGGCTGCTTTCTCCGGCCTTTCCATTCGTGCCTGTGTTGTCTGCGACATCGGCATCATCTATACTCGAAAATTCAATGGCTCGCAGCATGTCCAGCTCACGTTTGACCTCATCATAGTCTTTCCATTTCTGCACTCTGCTCTGCAGCGCATCGCGATCTGCTTTGAGTATATTGACTTCCCTCTCCAGACTTCGCAATGTGCTCTCAAGCTTCACCTTGTCCGAGTCCCGGTCGTGTCGAGAAGCGTCCAGTCTGCGAAGGAGGGACGAATTTTCCGATCGTAAGCGCAGGTAGGCCGGATCGTCTTCCACAGAGCTACTCTTGGCTGCGCTGGACTGGCTGGCGGACTGCGCAAGCTCTGTACGCATCTGCTCGTTGCGGGCCTCGACCTCTGCCAATCTGAGATTCGCCCGCTCCAGCTCTTGGTTCACAATGTCCAGCTCCGCAGCTGCAGCTGCAGCATTTCGCCCCGTGTCATGACTCTCCTCGCCCGTCCGATCCAGCCTCTGCGACACCTCGTAGCTGGCCTTGAGCTCCTTCAGGAGTCGATTCTGGTTCTCGACCTTTTCCTCCAGACTGCGCTCCTTCGAAATCCAATTGTCCTCTTTTTCTTTCAGCACAGCCGACCACGAGTCTTCCACCTCCTTAATCTTGCTATCCTGTGAGCCCTCGAATGACTGCCTCGTGTTGCGCTCACGCTCCAGCTGTTGCTCGAGCTCTTCCAACTGCGTGTTCTGCTTCGACACCTGTTTCTGCAAGCGCTCGTTTTCTGACTCTAGCCTCGGCACAACCTCGTCGGCGGTGACCAGGGAGTCAATCGATGCTTCCAGCAGCGGATACGGGTCTGGCGCTTCGGACAGAGGAGAGTAGGCGGACATGAAGGCGGCCGAGACGGCCTTGTTTTGCTGGGATAGCAGGTCAATGTATCCTTGGTACATCTTGAGCAGGCCCGCCATCTCTGTCAATTTGGCGCTGTCGTCCATCTTCTTGAACTCTTTTGTCTTGCTGGCCAGCTCTTTTCGCTTGACCAAGGAGTCCTTCTGCTGCGTCACCATGTCCTCGGCAGTGGTATCCAGGCTCGACACCAGCGTCGTCAGGTTCAAGGACCGCCATGCTGCCACTGCCTGCTGGAACTTATTGCCCGCGTCGGTTGTATTCTCCTCGACCGCTTTCGCCGTCTGTGCTCCATTCGTGGCCTCCGAAGCAGCGCCCCCGGTCGTCTCCAGATCCTCTTCCTCCATTTCTGCGGCAGTAGACATGGTGTCCCTCTGCCACCACAAAATACAACAGCAGGTTCAAGGCTGAGCACGGGGATGTGGTGAGATGGAGGCCGATGTGGAGGCGCAGGGTCGACGCGTACCTACCAGGTGCTTTTGGTTTCACGTGAAAGCAGATATCTTGGCTCCGCTCTCGTTCCCGATGGAGGTGTACCTTATGATATAAATTTGACAGGAACTGTACAGGACTCGTCACTCGTAGAGGGATATATAGGTATATACATAAGATATCAATAAATAATTGACATCACGGGGGTTATCAGAGCGAACAACGCGATGGACTACTACATCAACTGCGGACGCATCATACTGTGCGTTCGAACTCCCGTGCAATATCATATACTCGACCATCTCTGCCAGAAGCGCCCAGTAGCGTCACTCCGAAAGGCAATGTCGTGCCAGTAGCATCCTGATATGTGGCAGCGGGCACAGCCACACCACACAAGTCGAGGACGTTTGCAAAATGCGTAAAGTAGCCCAGTTTGGCGTTCAGTGCCAGAGGGTCTGACTCCATCTCACTAATCGTGGGATGACATGGTGTAGTCGGTACCAACAGCACATCAATGCTCTGGAAGATGCTCGCGGCATCCCGTGTGTACTGCGCTTGGAGATGCTGATCGCGGAAGACTTGCCAAGGTTTGACATCTTTGTGAGCAGCCTCGGAGAACAGTTTGTTGGTGGTCGAGTGGAGCGTGTTGATGTTCTTCTCGATGAACTCCGGTCCAATAGACGCTATCCTTTCTTGGACCAGCGATGCTTCATACAGCAGATTACTACCTCCTTCGAAAGCGACCCAGTCGACTTCTTTCGGGGTGCCGCCGGCTCGTGTCAGCCTGTCCACAGATGCAGCAAAGAGCTCCTGGTATTTCCCGTCACATTTCTCCAGTGCAGTAGCGGGAGGGATTCCAAAGGTGAAACCACCAACCTTGACTCCTCGGAAGTCTGCGTGCCACAGAGCAAGTGAGCTGGGAGATTTGGAGTAGGGGTCTGTCTCGTCACCGCCAATGTCTGCCACCAGCCATACTTTCCGTGCATCATTCACTGAAGGGGCGAGGACAGTGATGGTGTCGAGGCTCTTACATGCAGGAACAAGGCCTGATGCACTGAATGTGCCTTTGGTAGGCTTGTGACCCACAATGCCATTATAGGCAGCGGGCACTCTGCCAGACCCTGCAGTATCGGTCCCTAGGGCAAATGAGACCAGGCCAGCCCCAACAGCTACAGCAGATCCCGAAGAGGAGCCACCAGAGATATGATGAGTGCTAAACACACTGTGCGGAGTGCCATATGGAGAGCGGCAGCCAGATAAGCCAGTGGCAAGTTGATCAAGATTTGTTTTTCCAATAAATATTGCACCCGCTTCGAGCAGTGTCTCCACCACCTTCGCGCTCCGCCCCGGTAGGTATGCGTATGCTTCACAAGCCGCCGTGGTCTTCACGTTGGCGACATCGATGTTGTCCTTGACTGCAAAAGGAATCCCGTACAGTTCGGGCAACGGCTTTCCAGAAAAGCGATCTTCCAAGGCCTGTGCATCTTTCAGAATTTCTTCCACGTCCCGGAGATGAGTCCATACGGCGGAATCCTTGAGCCTGTAGGATGCAGCGCGAGCGTGCACCTCCTTGACAGTGTCTGTGGGTCGCAATTGACCAGCGGTATACTGCTTGCGAAGGTTAGCGATGGAGATGTCGCCGGAGAAGCCGGGGGGTGTAGTCGGTGGTGTAGGCGCCTGTGGCGGAGCATACTTCAGCAGTTCTGCTGAAGTGCCCACGAAGCCAAACAGACCGTCGTAGCTGCAGAGCATATCCAAGGTACTGCTATAGAAGCCTTCGTCGAAACCGTCGGTGCAGTCTGCCAAGATGCAGGTCTCAAAGCCACGATCAGCACACTCGCGTGCGGTGGTGTTCACACAACATTCCGTCGTGACCCCAGCGAACAGGAGATGGGTGATGCCGCGAGCCAGCAAGACACGATGCAAATTCGTATCCCACATCGATCCCTTGCCAGGTTTGTCAATGACAGGCTCGCCAGGTATTGGTCGGAGCTCGTCGATGATGTCGTGGCCATATTCACCTCGCACCAGCAGTCGACCCATGGGCCCGGCATCCCCGATGCCCATGGTATGATGGCCTGATGGAGCGGAAATCTGTCGCAGTCGTTTGGACGGCGGGAGATCGGACAGGTCCGGTGTGTGGCCTTCGCGAGTGTGCACCACATGGAGCCCCAGGCTGCGTGCAGCTTCCAGAGCCTGCCTCGTCCTGGGCACGATGTTTCGGACTTTCTTAAACACCTCATCGTTGCCGCATTGGATCTGGCCAAAGCCATGGTAGTCAACGAAATCCCGCTGCATGTCGATGATGATCAGTGCAGTCGACTCGGGCGGGAACTTGTATGGATATGGTCGCGCGGAGGGCAGCTCCATTACGGTGGCCATTGTGACTGTGACTCTGACTCTGACTGTACCTGTTGGAGGCTCTTTCTGGTCGGGACAGAGGGCAACATGTTGCAACCTGCTGGACTCTATATACACACGCCGTGAATAGCGAAGTCGCCGGCCGATTAGTATGTGTTTTACGATATTCCTCGCCGCGTCGTGGGTGAACCTCGAGGGGTGCCCAGCCAGTCAAGGCACGCGATCTGATCTGCCAACACGCGTGAACCCAAGTGAACCCAAGTGAACATGGACGTATTCGAGCCCGAGCCACGTGCAGCCAGGCAGATAAGGCCCCTGACTCCTGAGGGTGCACTGCACTGACTGCAGAGTCTGCAGACGATGATGACTATCCTCCTCCTCCTGCGAGGCTCCTGTAAGTCTGTAACTCTCCTATACACAGGGGTCATAGGGGTCACAGGGGCTGGTTTTGTTAGTTGGCCGGATGGATAGGCCGACGGCACGGTGAGTGTGCGGCCGGCTTGGCTTGCCGCCGCCCTAATGATCCTAATCCTCTCAGTTACTCAGTATTTTAGCCTTATCCCCCTCTCCAGTTCCACAAACCCACCTATGTACATGTACCTCTGTACTGTTGATGATGTATGATATGTCAGATATGATACTCAATCTCACTGTTTACTGTATACAATGTACATGTACCCTTCACGGTTCCACCTTTGGAGTTCTCTCTAGTCTCTTTTATACATGTACCTGTATACATATAATAATACGACTCTACAGTGTCCACTCCATGTCCCTCAGCGAACCTAACTCGATATCTTGGCGGCGGTGGTGGTGGTCGGCTCCCGGATCTCCTTTTCAGCGCTGCTCAGCCTGCTCTGTGCCAAACGCTGCCACACATAGTCTCCTGCCACGATGGGCTCATAGCCTCCTTTGCCGTCTTCGGAAACGCAGGTCGGCAATGGGTGCAGAACCGTGTCGTAGGCGGGACCAAAGAAGAATGGGACAGAGTATCGCTCTCGTCCGGTACAATTGTGCACGCGATGGACAGTCGAGATGAAGACATCGTTGCTCCATCGTGCCAGCATATCTCCTATGTTGACGACAAACGTGCCGGGGATAGGGGGTGCTTGAATCCACTGTCCATCGACATTTAAGATCTGCAGGGCGGGCTGCGTGCCCTGGCAAAGTATCGTAAATGCCTCGATATCTGTATGGGCGCCAATACCCAGGGCGAGAGGATCTTGTGGATCCTGCGCTGGGTACTTCAGTAACCTGAGCATCGCACCAGGACGTCTGACTGCAGCGTCAAAGTAACCTTCTGGCAGCCCAAGCACTTTGGCGAACAGACGCACCATGCGCCTTGCTAGCTCCAATATCTGGCCATAGTAAGCAGCGACATTCTCCTTGAATCCAGGCATGGAAGGCCAGGCATTAGGACCCTCCATGGGGCCATCTCCAGCAGGAGCTGCTGTCCCAGTCAGTGAAATGTGGGAGGACTTCTAGCAAGCAGCAAGTAATAATGCCTCACTTACAAGTGCAGTTGTGGCCTGCAGGATCGAGATCTGGTTCGTAGCCACAATTGAAGGCCTCATTCAAGTCCGCACGCTTGGATTCATCTGTCAGGACCTCCGAGATGGGCTCATATCCATGCAGCACCCTCGACTTCTTGTAATGAATCTCTGCTTTGGTCTCGAGCGGCTGATTGAAGAAAGTCTCTGCCGTGCGGAAGATACCATCGATGACTTCTGATGACACGCCATGGTCCTGTGCCACGCTATCAGTCAACTGATGGAAACCAGCCCGGCCATGAGCGATGAGTGTCGTCGCACCTTGATATAAAAGAACCCCACTCGAGTGCACGCATCTCGTAGTTGCTCGATAATGTCCTGTTCGGAGGCTGCCAGCGAAATGGTCGGGATCTCATGAAATTCGGCCTTACGGACGGCATCACCAGCAAGTGGTCTCTTGCGGCCCGAGAAGGAGGTGAACTGGTTGCAAGATTGGCATCAGCATATCAGTTCTGAATGCGAGGGGGATACGAAGGAGGTACTCACTTCAGCCATTGTGCTATCCAGCTAACCAAATGCGCCAATACAAGGGATGGGAATGGAAAAAGGAACAACTGTACCTGATATTGTTATCCGCGTCCCCTCACTGACAGAGATATATGATGATATTGGCGTCGTTCGGGGTTGAAGCCACACTACCTACCACTACATGTAGTCATGTACTGCATATGTACAAGACTGCAACTCTGCAGGTATACACTACTAACTACTACCGTACTGCGGTATTACGCTGGTGTCGTGATATGGCCTATCACTGCGCCAGGGCCAGTGAATGACACTGATAGCAGGGGGATGCATGCGTTACGCGCGACGGCGACCGCGCGGGCGGGCATGGACAGGGGCTATGGCCCCAAACTCAGATAAGGGGACTAAAATGCAGCTAAGACAAGTGAAAGTACTATATTGTGGGGCAGGGCACTCACTCACTTCTCGTGGTCGGTCAGCACAGGTCAAAGATAGTAATATCATCTTCACCTCCCGGCTTTGGTGGTGCTGGACTGCTGGTGGTGTTGTCGGTGGTGGTATTGGTAATTGGTATAATACCTGTTCTCGATCGAGATCTTATTTGCCCCTTTTGCACTGCTTCAACCGATCATATCAAATCAACGAGGATAGCCAGCCTCACGCTCCATGGCCAAAATTCTTCGAGGACGCTTCGAATCGGCGGGAGCCAATCTAAAGGCCAAGACGAAGCGTTCAGGATGGGTATTGCCCAAGGAAGAAACGTCCTTTGCGGACAAAGACAGCTGGTCCAATATCGACTCCGATGTGACGCCCGTTGAGCGCCGGACATGGACTTCTCTCACCATCTTCGGATTCTGGATGTCAGATGCCATGAACGCTCAAGGTCCGTAGTACTTGTTACGGCAATGGATTCACGACACAAGAGCGCCATCGAAGCTGATATCAAACAACTAGGTTGGATGTCTCCCGCTGCGATCATCGCCCTCGGCTTGACGTGGAGAGAGGCCATTTACTGCATCATCCTGGGTCTTTCCATCACCGCCATTCCCTTGGTCCTGAACGGAGCCATAGGTGTGTGGTATTCTCTCATATTCCTCGTCCAACACGTCGACTGACTCGGGATAGGCGCGCATTTACATGT
Source organism: Sphaerulina musiva SO2202 (assembly GCF_000320565.1). Taxonomy (NCBI): domain Eukaryota; kingdom Fungi; phylum Ascomycota; class Dothideomycetes; order Mycosphaerellales; family Mycosphaerellaceae; genus Sphaerulina; species Sphaerulina musiva. Next base: position 1,697,407 of record NW_016017384.1, read on the forward strand.
TCCATTCCCCATTGCTGCACGGTCGAGCTTCGGATTCACCTTTGCCAGATTTGCCGTCGTTACAAGAATGATCACAGCTCTGTTGTAAGTGAGCCTCTTCTTCTTCTTCTGCTTCTTCTTCTGCTTCTCCGTGTCTCGATGAGCTCCAGCCTACCACGCTGTCCAGTTCCAAGATAGACCTTTGAGAACACATTCGAAGCTCGAGAAAAGAATGTCCTACTGACCTGCGAAATACGAACATGCTAGTTGGCACGCCATTCAAACTTATACCGGCTCGACAGCATTGACGCAAATGATTCGAGCCATCTTTCCCTCCTACCTCGACATTCCCAACCACTTGCCCGAATCCGCCGGCATTACGACGCAGCAACTCCTGAGCCACTTCTTATTCTGGTCCATCCAATTTCCCTTCCTCCTTATTCCTCCCCACAAGCTCAAGTGGTTCTTTATCTTCAAGGTCGTCGTCACCGTCACCGTCAGTGTGGCAGTCGTTATCGCCATGACCTCGAAAGCCGGCGGCACAGGCGACATCTGGGACCAAGAATATCGCGTCTCGGGCTCCGAAAGAAATTGGATGATTCTCGCGTCCATGATGTCTCAATCCAGCGGCTGGGCGACCATGGCCACCAACGTGCCCGATTTCACGCGATATCTCAAACACTCTCGCGGAGTATACTGGCAAGGGTTTTTCCTCCCCTTCATCAGTTTGATGCTGGGTCTGGCTGGCATCATATCGTGCTCGGCGTCGAATGTGGTCTATGGCGAGTATATCTGGGATCCTCTGGTGCTGGCTTCGAAATGGCATGGCCCTTCGGGACGATGTGGTGCGTTCTTTGTGGGCTTTTGCTGGGTGGTGGCTCAAATCGGAACCAACTTGTCTGCAAATGTCATTTCTTACGCCAACGACATGGTCAGTATTGCCTCGCCTTTACACATACTCACGAGAAAGAGAGAGAGGGCGACATCCCAAGAAACATTTGACTGACTTTTTATATTTTCTTCTAACACAAAATCCAGGTCAACCTCTTCCCCAAATACATCTCCATCCGCCGCGGCGTCATCTTCGCCACCATCACCGCCGGCTGGATCATGGTACCCTGGAAAATCGTCCACTCCGCCTCTTCCCTCCTGACCTTCATGGCCGGCTTAGCGATTTTCCTCGCTCCCATTTCCGCCATCACAGCCACCGATTACTGGTTCGTGAAAAAGCGCCACATTGACGTTCCCAGCCTATATCGCAAACGCGCTCGCTACCACTACTGGAAAGGCGCGAATTGGCGAGCCGCCGTGGCATTCCTCATCAGTGTGTGTCCCAACGTTCCCGGATTGGCGAATGCGGTGAATCCGGATGTGAGCATTGGAACGGGGATAAGGCATTTGTACAATATGAATTATCTGTGGGGATTGTTCTCGGCGGCGATTGTCTATTGGTCATTGTCGCACTTTTTCCCTGCGAGCGAGACGTTATTGCAAGAGTCGATTTTGGATGATCGTGGGGATGTCACCCCCAGCGGCGGCGATGGGGAGTATGAAACTTATATTTCTTCGGCTGGTTCGGGGAAGGATGAGGTAGAGATTTCGGTGGAGGGGAAGAAGAGGGATTTTGAGGCTGTATAAGTGTGTGATGTGTCGAGAGAGAAAGAGAGAGAAAGAAAGATAATAGCGATTCACGACAGGGCAGCATTATGGGAGATCCAACTGTGACTACTTTTTGTTGTTGATTTCTTTTTTCTTTTTTCTTTGTCTAATCTTGGTCTGTGTCGAACTGAGCCGAATCTAGGAGGTACCTAACGCTGAACTATGAACGTCTCCAGACAAGAAACATATGCGCGTTTTGAAGAACTATATCGACAAACTCCACGGTATCGTCTCCGGATCCAAAGCCTTCCACAAAAACGGCATTCCCTGCGCCAGTCCATCCTGATCAAAGTCCCTCGCCCTCACCTCGCTACTCCTCGCCTGCAAATCCTTCATAAACGCCCCATTGGCATCCCTCGTCACCTGATTCATCCGCGACAGCATCACATCATCATCAAACATGTGCACCATCGATCGATTCGAGTCCACGAGGAGTGGCCGAGCAAAATTCGCTCCGACGGTAAGAAATCCGAGGCATTTCGAGAGTGGGGGCAGATAGGACGCGACATCTGTGATGCCTTTTTGTGTCGGGACGGGTTTGTAAATTGCCGTGGGGTGGAAGGGGAGGACGCCGTTGGATGTGATGAGTTGATTGAGGTTGACGGAGTGGTGAGCGGAGGTGGAGAGGTGGGCGATATGGGTGAGGAGATCGACGAGATCTGCTGGGGTGGAGATATCGGGGACGTCGATGGCTTGGGCGGGACCTTTGGCTTCGACGAGCCAGGCTTGCAGCTCAATGTCTGCGGTGATGGTGGATGGGTCGGAGTAGTAGGAACCCACGAACGCGGCGAAGAATGTCTGGGTCGCGTTGTAAAGGGGCAGAGCGTCTTCGTAGAAGGGGAAGCGTGGGAGTGCTGGTCCTGATGGAGAGTCGATTAAACCTCTCTTACGCAGATTGGTGAGGAAATAGTTGGACTGGATACTGCCTGCGAAACCACTTGCGTACAGCTCAGCGCCCCACTGGACGGCTGACGCTCCTGTATAGCCAAAATACCGGTCTATAGCTGCCCCTGGACTGAATAGATTGGTGGCACCGGCGGGACGAATGCCAAATGTGCCATACATTATCCGGGACAACAGTGCTAGAACGGGATGATCGTCACTCAATGTTCTACGAACCGAGTAAAGGATAAGAGTCAGCGAGTCTTTTCTCCCTCTCTCCGCGCAAAGGTTTTGTCATTCGACCTGCTAAAAACGTACCTAATAGCAGCCTGAAACAGAATCTCGGCCACAAAATGGGTATGCGCCAAATGATGAATTTGCGACATGAAGAAATCCGCACAATTGAACATTATCTTCGCCAACAGCCAGTCCTCAGGGGAATCTCGTGGCGTGTACACCAAACCATCGTTGTCGGTATTCTTCGCGCGAATCGACAGAGGCAAGAACTTGTCCGGCGCCTCGGAAATATAAAACAAGGCATCACATGCAGCGGAATATTTGCCACCGGTGGCTCGGGTCAACTTGTCCTGTTCGCGGTGGTCGATGTAGAAGAGTCGTGACGAGCTGTGCAATTCGGCAAGAGGCTGGCCAGACACTTTGCGCACAATCTCGTCGTCTACCGTGAATGGTAAGTCCTCCTCGGGAGTCAGACGACGGACAGCGTAGGGATTGAAAGATAATCGTTCCATCGAGAACAACAAGTCATCCGTGTAATTGGTGAGGAGACCAGGGCTGACTCCAGAAGGGGATGTACTTCGTTCCCACTGTCCATCGTACAGCTTGACATAATCGTCCAAGGTCTTGAGGCCATTGTACTGCATTGTGGTCAGCACGACGACGACGACGACATTCCGACTGCTGGAAAAGACTGCTGCTGCTTACTTGGTCCACAGCTGCTGCAGCAGACGCATTCTCTGCTTGCGTGAGTTGGAGCTGATTGCCACCTTCCTTTTGATATATGGCCGAATCGCGTTTTATAGCAGCAATGCCTAATGGTCCAGCAGGTGAGAATGGTCCGCCACCTATCCCAGGCCCGTACGTGAAATCCTTTTGCTTGGTGGATACTCCGGCTGCTCGGAGTGGAGATGAAGAGTCCTGAGGGATCGAGTATGGCGAATCAACCGGGTCATTATCGTTCTGTCGTGTCTCTAATGAACGCAAAGGTGATGCCGAGACCACAGCAGGCAATAGCCATAGTACATATGGGAGAGTAAAGATGTGCATCGTTGTGCTGTGCAATTGAGATCAGTTTGACCCAGGTGTGATGCCCGCATCGACCTAGTTCTTATACTCTGTGTAAGCGTGTTTCTCGACATCGCAGAAGTCGATGACCTTTACCCAGATATTACCGGCATAATTGGCTAGTCTCAGCCCTATGTGAGTGACAAGTGAACAATCATCTCGCTTAGTGCCTGGGGCTGAGGCCACCCCCTTGAGGCTGTCACGGTGGTCCTGTCTCGTGGCCAATCTTTTGGACTTCTTCTGTACGGCTTGCGGTCGGGCCGAATCTCAGCTTCTCAGGCCTAGGCTCCAGGACCCCCCAAGGAGCATGTTTTGTGGTATATATAGCTTCCGAGGAGTGAGGTCTGACAACATGCCACAATGAAACCAGACAGGTCGTGATGGAAGGCCTGCGAAAGCGATCGCGTGCTGTTCTTCTCACCGGTATAGAGCGTCGGTCTTCTCGAGTCGTGCTCAGCCCCAGCTTGAATCCATCCAGATCCTGCTCTTGTCATTTCGGACCTGTCACAGGTAGTATGTGCGGCCCCTTGCGCCAAATATCTGCGCAGCCACTGGAAGATTTACGAAATAGGCACAGGTGCAGAGGACATGTCTCGATTATAATTGTTTCAGTACATAGAGGTGCCATCTACTCGTCGACGTCGGTGCTGTCTGTATCCAGGTCAGTATGATACGTTTGGCCTGCGAGTAATAGAGGTGTGTGTGATGACTTACTGCTCAACTTCTCATATTTGGGGTACAACTCGCCATAATCTTTGATTTTTTGCATAATGGCCTTGTATGCATCAGAGCCGATGACTACCCGCAGCGGAGGATTCTCCATGTGCGCGATTTCCCACATTGCTCTGCCGCCCTTGGCCGGGTCGCCGGCTTGTGTGCCATGTCTCTTGCCCATCTGCGTCTTCGCATCAATGTGATCATATGCCGCCTCTTTCTGCTCGCCAAACACCATACTGCGCCCTGCCCAGTCTGTGCGGAATCCACCAGGCTCAATGCAAGTCAACTTGATGTTCCACTCCGGCTTCAGCTCATGGGACAGGGCCTCGGTGAAGCCCTCGACTGCCCATTTCGAGGCGCAGTAGATGCTGAAGGTGGGTACGCCGCGCTGACCACCAATGGATGTGATTTGCTGGATTTTGCCTCCCGCTGGCTTGTTCACCTCGCGCATGATCTTGAGCGCTTTGCGAGTCACATGGATCAGGCCAAAGAAGTTGACCTCCATCTGCGTGCGTGCTTGTTTGTCCGAGACGCTCTCAAACTCGCCCGATAGACCGTAGCCTGCATTGTTGGTCCTGAACACGGGTCAGTGTGCGGTTGGTGATGGGGAAGAAAGCGAGAGAGGAAGAGAGAGGAAGAGAGAGAGAGAGGAAGAGAGGAAGAGAGGGAGAGGGAGAGGAAGAGGGAGAGGAAGTGGGAGAGGAAGAGGGAGAGGAAGAGGGAGAGGAGAGAGACAGGGGGAAGACCAACACGACGTCAATGCGGCCGAATTTCTTGAGGGCAGCGTCGAATGCCTTGTCGACAGAGGCGGTGTCGGTGACATCGAGGTCGACAGCCAAAAAGTTGTCATTCGTGGCGCCGTCAAACTTCAGCTTCGAGCTGTTTCTCGCCGTTGCGACCACTTTGTCGCCCTCCTTCAACGCCTTCTTGACCAGCTCGTTGCCGAAGCCGGTCGACGTTCCTGTAATGAAGAAGACTTGTGGAGCCATGGTTGAGGTGTTCAACGATGATATTTGCACAAAGATGTATGAAATCTACCACGTAGGCACGCACGTATGGATACAGATATGTGTATGTACATGTACCTGATTTATGCTCCCTCATTGACCGTCGTCATCGAATACTGTACCTTCTAGCAGCGACCATCCGCCTGCTTGCTTGCTAATAAGTTTCCTGCTTGCCTGCCTGACGTCAAACCGTCAAAATGGAAGATGTTGCACGGCAATTCGCTCCCACACCAACGAAGCTATACCAATGGAAGTCAAGATCAACACTTCCGGCATCACTATATCACAACATATCCTGTGTATCTTTCCCGCAATGTGGAACTCACAGAGCCCAATGGTCTCATCACGACTCACCTTTCCTCCTACCGGGATTGACTTGCCGGTAATGATGCGGTGTCAGATGCACCTTTTGCTCAATCACTTGTCCCTTCACAAGTGGCAATAGAGTGAGTGGATCACAGAATCCTATGTCGCATCGCATCGTGTTGTAGAGATACATGTGCGATTGCGTTATCGCCTTGAATGTAGGGTCACCGATCTGCACAAATGTTGGAAGTATCATCTGCTCCGTAGTTCTTCAAATCTCGGAAACGGTTCCTAGATGCAAACGGTGACTTTTGAAGCCCAGCAATATCTAGACGGCGTGGCGGTCTGCAACGGTCAGAAGCATCTTTCCACATCTGCGTTGTTTTCCTCAAGGCGAAGCCAGGCCAGCGACGACACAGTATACGGATTTTGGTTAGGTAAAGGTCCAAGTTCGAAGATTGTTGATGGTAATGAAAATGGATGCCGAAGAAGAAGAAAGCAGAGATGGAGAAGAGAAGAAGGGGAGAAGATGTGAGATCTGAGCTGCGAGGTTTGCCAAGACCCGGTCGTGGCAGGCGCGCGTGTGGATCGCGCCTTCCTCGGAGCTCGGACGCGTCCCGACCGCGAATGGCAATTATCTTGTCTTTGATGTATTCGTGACTACCTTATGACTTTGAACATGGACTCTTCGTCTTCTCCTCGAGAGCCAACCTCCGACGAGCTCACAGACATCTACGCCTTGCAGACGAACCTGCGTAGCTCAGACACGCTCCCGACTGAGTTTGACGACGATCTCGAAGCCCTGAACGATACCGAAGCACGCGTGAAAGTCGCGAAAGCCGCCGACGTGGTCAGCCACCGCAACTGGCAAACACGCGAAGTCTTCCACAGTGACCCCCGAGAGCCACGTACTTCGAGTCCCGTCCAAATGGCCACTACGACGTCCTCGCCACCGCCCTCGCCGTCGCCTCAGAAGAGGAAGCGCAAGCTCGATCAACTGGATTTCGGCAAGAGCGCTTTAGGCGCATCGCGTCCAGTCAAAGCGCAAAAGCACTTCTATGGCATCGACATACACCGACTGCTGGCCGACGCCGAAGCGGAGGACAGTATACGCCAGGCTGCGCGTACGGCTGCCTTGCCAACGCCGCCGGCCGAACTTGCCGCGCCGAAGTGCAAAAAGAACACGCTGCTATGGACGGAGAAGTACCGCGCGAGAAAATATGCCGATCTCATAGGTGATGAACGGACACATCGCAGCGTAATGCATTGGTTGAAGAGGTGGGATCAAATTGTCTTTCCAGGCTCATATCGACCGAAGCCGAAGAAGCGTTTCGGTGATGACAGCAGCGATGTTGCGGAAAGACCGCATCGTAAGATCCTGATGTTGACTGGCCCGCCAGGACTGGGCAAGACGACATTGGCGCATGTCTGTGCTAAACAGGCAGGCTATGAGGTGCAGGAGATCAACGCAAGCGATGAGCGGAGTAGCAACGTCGTCAGGGGTAGGATACGAGACATGGTTGGCACGGAGAATGTGAAGAATGTGGAAGAAAAAAGGACTGCAGATGGCATAGCACGGAAAGCCGCGAAGCCTGTGTGTGTAATCGTGGATGAGGTCGACGGAGTGGTCGGAGGCAGCGGAAGTGGTGGTGAGGGCGGATTTGTGAAGGCATTGATTGATCTAGTCCTGTTGGACCAGAAGAACTCGACTGCCCTAGCTACTTTGTCACAAGCTTCCGCGAAGAAGAGGAGAGGCGATCGATTCCGTCTCCTGAGACCATTGATTCTGGTCTGCAACGACGTCTATCACCCTTCCCTTCGACCGCTGCGGCAGAGCAGTCTCGCGGAAATCATTCATGTGAGGAAAGCGCCTGTGCAGAGCGTGACTACTCGCCTACAGACGGTATTCGAGAAGGAAGGCGTCCCATGTGATGGCGATGGCGTCCGAAGATTGTGTGAAGCGGCGTGGGGTGTCAGCAACCGAAAAGAGGACAAGAACGGCAACGGAGCAGGAGAGGGCGACATGCGAGGTATCATGGTAGTGGGCGAATGGGTCGCCAGCAAGCTGCGAGCCAGTGGCGACAGCAATACTCGCTTGACTCGGAAGTGGGTGGAAGACCATGTCCTACAGGATCTTTCGCACGGCGGTGGAGGGGCTCGAGGTGTGGGACGAGGAGGTCCCAAGGATGTAGTGGAACGGGTCTTCAAGGAAGGCGCAGGCTTTCCCAGACAAGCTGCATTGGCCACTCCGATTCAGCATGCTGGCAGCGACGGTGTCAAAGGTGTAGCAGAAGGTTTGCGAAGAACAGCAACCGAGAGACTTCGCGAGCTCATCGATACCCACGGCGACACCGACCGGATCATGACCGATTGCTTCTCTTCATATCCCGAGCATCAGTTCCAAGACGACACGTACCTCTCCAAACCTGACGCAGCATATGAATGGCTTAATTTTCATGATCGTCTCAGTGGAGCTGTTTTCAGCAGCAATGAGTGGGAATTGGCGCCATATTTGAGCACACCAGTGCTTGGATTTCACCATCTTTTTGCCTCTGCCACCACAAGACAGTACTTCGAAAAAGACGCCAAGAAAGACGGAGATGATGCAGATGCTGAGCCTACTCATCCGTTCGCTGGCGCGCAAGCGTCGTGGGCAGCTCACGAGGCGACAAAGCAAAACGAAGCATACATTGATGCTTTGCAATCTTCCCTCGCGCCATCACTGCAACGCCTGTTCAGCAGCACATCAGACATTGCCACAGATCTGCAACCATATCTCCTCAGAATGCTCACACCAAACATCAACCCGATCATTGTTGGTGGAAGTGGCAGTGATAAAGGTACAGCATCTGTACGTAAAGCCTCGGAACAAGTCTTGGTCAAACGAGCTGTCAACGCCATGGGTGCATCGGGAGTCCGCTTCGAACGCGTGAGACTAGACGACGGCCCCGGCCAGAGCTACGGTAACACACAATGGATATATCGCATCGAGCCCCCTCTGGATACACTCTGCACGTTCGAGACCGGCGGCAAAGGCTTCGGGGACGCTGGCGCCAAGACGCGATATGCCGTACGACAAGTGATTACGCAGGAGTGGAGGAAGGAAGAAGCGCGCATCAACGAGGAGAACCGCATGGCAAGATTCGGCTTGACCAATGCGTCGTATATTGATCCCGCTGCGGGGCAGCTGCTGAAGAGGAAAGCGACGAAAGAGGATGTTGATCTGGAAGGGAAGAGAATCGTGCGAGATTTCTTCGGTCGAGCGGTCGTCGTGGGTGTTGAGACGGATGCGCAAAAGAACAACAAGAAGAGGCAAGGCACATCGAGAAAGAGGAGCCTGGGGGCATTCGTCAAATTCCAAGACGGGTATTCGAATGCTGTGAGGAAGCCCATCACATTGGCAGAGTTCATGAAGGATCTGTGAACAAAATGAAAATGAAATGAAATGAATCGAGTGGGACGAACAAAATGTTCTATTCTTCCCAAATACCTCTCTTCCTTCCTTTCTTCTCTCTCCTGCAGGCCCTACCTAGGTACCTAGCCTGGGATAATGGCGCTTCCCTCGCCCTCGCCCTTGCCATGTATACCATACCATACCATACCGTAAAGTCCTGTTTACTATGACTTATTTTTTTTTCTTTCCCCATGGCGGGCAGCAGACATGAGCTCTACATAGTCTACGCTGCGTCTTGCCTCCGTTGAGCTAGCTACCTTGGCACCACAAGTATACACGCTTCCGAGGTCAGAAGCTCGAGTGCCGTGCGTACATCGAGTTGCTTCGCCAGCTGAAATGAACCAATTGATTCCGCTCGGTCCTGTTTGGCTCACTGCATGTACACTTGGAAACAGCGTGTCAAGTGATGTAGAACCATCTCTTTGCCCCCGAGGATGGAAGTGTCGACGATGATTCATTTCCTTCAACCCCCAATAAATAATCAAGCTCTCACTTTGCAATCTGCATCTGCTGAGATGCTGGCTCTTGCACATATTCGTATTCAATCTTCTGCGCCGGGCCCTTGGAGCCCTTCTTGCGCTTCTCGGGCTTCGATGGAGGTGCCGCGGGACGTTTTCGTTTGAGCGAGTCGAGTTTCTTCTTCAGTGCTGCTGCTGCCGCCACTGTGTCGTCGTCATCATCTTCGTCTGCATCACTGTTGGCCGAGTCTTCCTCCTCCTCCTCGTCGCTTGCGCCACCAGCCTCTTCTCCGTCACCACCGAGCCAGTCATCAAAGTCTTCCATGTCGTCTTCATCGTCCGATTCGTCGAGGTCACTGACGAATTCGACATCCCTCTCACCACCTTCGCGCTCATACTCTACTTCCTCTTCGTCTTCCTCTTCTATACCTTCGTCCAGATCCTCATCTACCACACCCTCCTGTGTCCTTTCCAGGTTGCGCATGACTTTGCGCCATACGGATTCTTCCACGTTCAGTGGCTTATCGCCGTACGCTCCACTTCGCAATCTCTCGACCAACTCCCTCTCGATTGCCCTCTCGATCTTCGCGGCCGCCTCAGCTTTCCTCTCTCTCGTCTCCTCTCGTCGCCGCACTTTCGGCGCAAGTTTCGCAACCGTCGTCTCGCCCAACCTCTCATCCTCCCTCGCCAATCGTTGCGCCCTCACCCTCACCTGTGTCAAACGCGTAAGTCGCTGTTTGCATTTATGCACCAAGAATTTCGGCCAGTAGATCAGCCTCTCGTCGACTTGCTCCAGTGCTTTGGTGTAGTTGCCGCTCAGTCGAACCTTTTCCCACATTTTCGAAGGGAGATGTGCGCGTTCGATCGTCTTCATGTAGAGATACAGCCGCCCATTTGCAGGGTCACTTCGAATGGTGGCATAGCGAGAGTTGGCGAGCGGGCATGATTGGCGATTGCAGAGTCCGGTCACGTTGTGTTCGTCGCGACAGAAGGTCTGTTTGGTCGATTTCTGCGTTTTGCCAGTGTTGCCGGGCAAGACGAGACGCTTAGAGCAGAAGTCGTGGCCAATGATTGACCACACGAGTTCGTCGGAGGCCATGGTGGAGAGTTGGGGCAGTACTGCGATATCGAAAGTGTTACTTTGGGAAATTTGAGAAACTTCGAAATTTTGGCGACCGCGGGTCAGCAAAATCGGCAAGTTCCATGAGGGCCCGTGCAGGGGTCAACACTTCACTTGTACATCCTGGGCCACTGCACATGATCTCTCCGCACATCACCAAAATCGCATTGTGGATGATTTGTATGAATACTACCGGCTGTTCTCGCATGAAGGCAGATTCGCTGTCCACTTTCGATACATATTTGCCTACGTGCCGCACCTCAGAGATCTCGAGGCATTTGGAGCCTTTGACCAGTCTCTGATTGGGTATCTGCCACGTTATTATCTCTCCTTTCGGACTCTCCACCGCGGCAATTGGTGCGCGAGACCACGTTAATCAAACGCGCATCCACTTCCCAGCTATCGTCAGCATTCGTGCCAGGTCTTCCATATCGACGGGTCTACTTGTAGTAGCACGGACACGGGCCTCAAGACAGTCAGACTCCGTCTGTTCCAGTGCAGTACAGCCTCTGCACTCTTGGCAATAACCAGCTTGAGAGGTCCGTTTTGCTGCTTACAGTAAGTGCGTCCTCTCGGCATGCTGAATGCAGAGAAGCTCGTGACTATATGGATGGTTCTATACCAGGACGGCAGTTCTCAACAACCCCTCCGAACATTGCAGTGGCTGTGTACAAAGCCCTTCGAGAGGCCCAGCTGTCCTGGATCCTGAGGCAGACTCAACAAAGCGGTGAGTGAGGAAGATGGAAGACGGAAGAGAGAAGAGCGAAGAGGAAAAGAGAGAGGAAAAGGAAGAAAACGGATCGAGGGCGGCGCTCACCAACCGCCCGTTAGCCCTAACCTCTTTTAGGCACTGACGTCTTCGGGTCCGAACCTGCAACCTTTCTCCACAAACCGTCGCCGACTGGAGCTTCTTTTTCTCTGAAACGACGTCGTCGCCACTAGGGCGCATGCCGTGTCTCCCACCCACCGCGAGCACGGCACCGCGTCGATGATGATGAATCGCCAACAATAACAACCTGTTTCGCCTAACAAGAGATGCAGTCAGTAGTGTCCTTTGGCTTTGTTGCGCGAGAGATAGCCCGTCCGTCAGACGGACGTGATTGGCAAGCTCGAGGCTGCGCACTACTGGAAGACCGCCTTAGTTGTTTTAGCCGTACACGCCGACGCTGTCAAGATAGAAACGGTGCTTCCAGCTAGATCCTCTGACCAGACACCAAGTCACGTCAATCGCGCGGCTCAGGCCTGCTGTGCCTCGATATTGGTATGGGTTGGCGTGTGGTAAGCGAGATGGAACTGGTGTCACACTGGCATTGATTCGTAGCCTTGCCCGTTGAGCTAATGGCTGTGTGCAGTAGTTGGTGTTCTGCTTGTTGGTATCACGGGTCGCAAGTCTGCTAGCCTGTGGTCGCTGCCATCTGATACGACCATACCAGGCGGAGGCGTCTTGCGCGGTGGCCGATCTGTGAGGAGAAGCAGGCCTCCCTCCTCCAAAACTCAGATGAGCCGCTCGACACTTATTTGTCTATCCCTGCGGCGAACTAGACGGAACCCCTCACTGATGGTAAGTGCCTCTCCGAGCTCATTCGAGTCCGAAGTGCTACGCCTCAAGGTACTACGTTGTGGACAAGAGAAGAGATTGGTGAAGAAGTCTAATATGTGGTACTACCGCAGCTCTATCTCCACTCTATCCCCAACGCCTTGCTCACAACATCCAACACGATAGGAAAAAGCCCCCCTTTAGGGCTGATGGGTGCGCGCCCGCTCCTTCTGTTCCTTCAGCAAGCCCAGCCTCTCCTGCCGTATGCACCACAGGCTCCAAATCACTCCAACGACGGAGCTCGCCAGCGTGACCCAGTACGCTGTCGCATAACATTCCTTGCCGTCGAGACAGACCATCTCACCATTAGTGCCATTCGGGTCGCCCTCAAAAACAGAGTGGCTGTCAAGTGTGCTGCCGTACACCAGATTGAACACGTTCCCACTCACGACCGGTGCCCAGGTGATCATACCCCAGTTGATGCCGAGCCCACGGGCACCAAATGCGTCGGCTACTAAAGCTGGATAGGTTCCGAAAAGCACTCCATAGCCGCCACCACTGAAGCCCGATAACAGGAAGAGGTGGTTCGGATTTTCCAGAACGAGCGCAATGACCTGTGCGGCAACAAAAATACATGCACTCGCCACAAGGGTCCAGTATCGGGAGGCGTGATGGTGAATGAGCCAGTCACTACCGATTCCAGAAGTGAGGCGACCGAGGAAAGAGCAGACGGAAAGGATCGAGACGTGCATGAGCTGCCGCTTCATGATAAAGTCCTTGCTAGCAGAGTCATCATAGTGTCTCCAGAGACTGCGAGCGTCGTTTCCAATATTGTTGATTGTCATCAGACCCACCCCGCACAGCAGTGCGAGCAGGACAAACAGCTGCCAGAACTTGGGGGTCCGTGCTAGCTCCCAGCCAGTGATTTCTCGTATCTCGTGGTGAAGGCCTACCTTGTGATCCGTCCGTTCGTTCAGTATATCGCCGGGTTCGCTAGAGTTCGAGGACGTGACGAGGGATTCTGTCTCATCTTCATTGCTAAACATGCTATTCTTACTTGCCCCTCGAGTATGCTTTGCCTCGCCAGCGCTCGTGGAGCCGGTGCGGTGTAAGCGATTGCTGTTGCGGCGTTTGTGGGGTTCTGGCTCGTCCTCGGGCGCTACTATTCCATAGGCTGTCGTGTGTTCGTCGGCAGCCTTGATGTCCACAATGCGCAAGAAAAGCATGCCCACGAAGGTCATGGCCGTGGTACCATAGGCCAGAAGCTTGAGGTAACCACTGGTGTCCCCAGGGTATATGAGTGTTGCCAAAGTGGTGTAGAAGAACGCGCTCAGTCCGAGGGCGCTCAGGGGAAATGCTGTCGCGGTGCCCCTGTGTGATGGCCAGTTGCTTGCAGAAGCTTTGAGCGCGGCACTGAATGCTGTACAGCTTCCCGAGCCACTAGAAAGGGCAAACAAGCATAGCATCGCCACGCCCATGCTGTCTGGCCCATTGTCGTAGGCACTTTTCAATCCAAAGTACCCTATGGCAAGTAGGACGCAGCCCAATGCGACTCCCCACCTCGGCCCTTTTGAGTCTATGAGAATGCCTCCTGGAATTCCCATTGCATACATTCCTATGTTGCCAAAGTTTCCGATGAGGTTTATCTGGGTCGCTGTGAGCTGTAACCGATTTGCGAACTGGGGCGCCCAGGCTGAGAAGCCATAGTTGGTGCCTATGAAGGATCAGCCATGGGCCGGCGATACTGTGGCAGCTTATGGACGAAGCATACCGCAGCTCAAAGCTATGGTGGTCGCTGCAACGGAGGACAGTATTCGAGCAGTGCGATGCGCCTGTTCCGCGCTCTTGCTGGTTTTCGACATGGCAACCATGAAAGGAGGTGCCCAAGCGATATGGGCTGCGAGGTGAAGACCGACAAGGAGTGAATAGGTCAGCGGCGGTGTCCGCGTGCGTGGTTGTCGTCGAGACCGTCCCTGCTTGTTGTATTGCGGGACGGGACCAATGTAAGATAGATGGGGAGGTTCGCGCTACGGAGGTCGAAGACAGGTGGCGGAGGGCGAGAGATCTGAAACGGTAGGGGTGTAGGGCAGAGGGCGGAGGGCGACGGCGGAGAGGCTTATCGGGCGGTGGGCGGAAAAGAGGGACAAGGTGAATAAGGCCAGCGCAACAGTGTCATGATGATTGAAGCAAGCAAGAAAGCAAACGGGCAGGGACAGGCACGCAGAAAGAAAGGTACAAAGCACGGGAAAGCCAAATGGAAACATTGAACGGTTCACATGGTTGACCTATCTCGGCTGCCGGCACTTTATCTCCGGCATCTTATCGGCAACCGCTCCCGACTATAACCTCCGTCCTGTCATCGCACCTAAGGTCAGGTACCTCCTAGGTTCTGCAAGCAACATGCAAGCAACATGCACTTCCTTCTAAGCTACCTTATCGTACGTATATGATAGCAAGAATCCAGAAAGACAAGTCCAACCTGATACCAACTGTTGACCTGCTGCTTCTGGGATTGGTGCCAGTCTCGTTATCTGCAGCTGGACTCGCACTCTTTTCCAGCAGAGCGCTCGGCACAGTTTCCGCCCTTCGACGTGCTGCCAGGCACATCGGAATACACTGATGTACCTACCCGGAGTCCAATGGGTCGTCGGGTAGATAATTGCTCATGCGTTGCCCAAAGTAGGAGTTGGGCAATGGAATGGGGCAGACCATGGGACAATTCAGGTTTCAATAAAGGCAGAAGATTCTAAATGTAGAACGACTACATGTAGACGGTTCGTGTGGACCGTGGCACACACTTTGGTGATGACCTGATCTCTCCATTCCACTTCCTAAAGCGTAGGCAAGTACTCATGTTTATTGCCATCAATACAGCAGGGTCTCATGTGCCAATCTCCTCCTTGCCAGGATATGGCAAACCGCCAGAACCTCCCTGGTTTCCAAGCAGTTCTTATGACTTCATGCCCGCACGCACATGCACCCCGAGAAAAAAAAAGAAATGTAGCGGCTGAAACGAAGCTAATGAAAAAGAATGGCGGTTGATTATAGTGCGTATTCGTTTGCAGACTGGGACTGGGACCTCCATCAAGCGCGAGATGACGACCCAGACCAGAACCACGAGACCTGGAACTTCCAGCCTCCGCCGCGATGGGATTCCTTCCGCAACCGCATCATGACCGACGAGCAGGCCGCTCAAAAGGCCCGAAAGGATGCAGTCTCGGCAGGAGCGAAGCAAAGATGGAAGAGCCGGTCTAACCCCAGATTTCACTTCGAAGACCTCTCGCACGCTTCGGGAGTGGCGAGTCCTGTGCTCGACCTATTGACACCCGGCCCGGGCGATGCGATACTAGACATTGGATGTGGTGATGGTGCATTGACGGCCCGTCTGGCGAGCAAGGCGCCCCTCGGAACAATTGTGGGCATAGACAGCTCGGCAGCCATGATCGAACATGCGAACACGACTTATTCAGCCTCCGGCGTGAATCTCGTTTTCATGCAGCACGAATGTTCGAGACTGGATCAAAAGCCAGACGATATGATAGTGTGGGAAGGCGCGTGGGATTGGGTTTGGTCGAACTCGACCTTTCACTGGCTTCTCCGGCACCAGGATACCAGGGCGACACTATTCGAGGATGTTCATCGTTTATTAAAGCCTGGAGGCAGAGTCGTCTTTGAATGTGGAGGTGCCGGAACCGTCCCAGAAGCAATCACGGCGTTCGTCGCAGCAATGGCCTTCCACGGAGTACCTGCCGAGACCCGAAAGCAGGTCAATCCATGGTTTTTCCCAAGCGCCGAGTGGACGCGAAAGGCATTGGAGGGTGCTGGGTTTGAGGTGATTGTATGCGAGACGCACCATCAGCCGCACAAGGTTTCTGAGCACAACGGTAGCTTGGAAGGCTGGGTGCGGCAGCTTGGTGCCGTGTTCCTCGATGCTATCGAGCCACAAGAAGGGCCCAGGCGGGATGGAGTCGTGAGATGGGTGTGCGACGTGCTGAACGAAAGTATCGAAAGGAAAGAGGATGGAACGCGATGGCTCAGTTATGTCAAATTGAGAGTGCTCGCCAGGAAATAGTCGGTGCCAGAACCACGTATCTCGTGTGCGACCATAACCCCGGCTGTGATTAGGCAGGCTCATGTGGGAGAAGGGTGAGTGTGCCGTCCACTGGCATGGGTCGAGATATATATACCATTTCTCCGCTGACAAATGTGTAAGAGCACTTCTTCCCGAGAGGATGATTAACGAGGGTAGTACCTCATTCTCTTTCATGTGACGGAATTTCATGTCCCTCGTTCCGCCTTCGTCTCCTCCCCTCGTCCTCTCACAGCAGAGTCCAAGTGGCCATTCCTGGTAGGGCCAACGTAGGTCTCATCCCAGCCTGTCACAAGTCTCGAAGTTGCGAAGTTGTGAAGTTGCGAGGTACTTCAGAAGTGCATCCCATCTGAAGCATCTACTTCCGCATAGCATGTTATTTGCACAAGAGAGTGATGATTCTAGCACAAATTAAGATGCATATGTCTGAACGTTTGTGGTATTCTCGAAACAGTTCAGCTCAGGGATTCGAGGTTCGAGGTTCGAGGGATCTATTATTACCAACCCTATCATCAAGTTTGAGGATGACCAGAGCAGGCAGCTGTACATCCGCGAGGATTTGAAGAAAAATGGGTGCCACAGATCTCTCACACTTGGTCAGGGACGATGTCGCAGCACAGTCACACATTTCAGGTCATGTCTTGGCAGAACAAAAGCGATGCATTCCCTGGATATCTCGGTCTGTCAAAGTCAGCACCTGAACGCCGGCAAAGGTTCCATCTTCATTCGCACATCACGATGTTATTCGTTGAACACATTTCTCCCGTAGAGCAACGCTTGTAAGCGTGTCAAAAAGCAACTCCAGTCCCATGCATCCGTCGTCAGCGGCAGTCGATGTCCAAGCGAGCCCAGCTGGCTTCCGCTGGTGCCTTCCTTTCAGGCTTGGTAGAGCAGCAAGGGCGCTCGATGTGCAGAGGAGCGCGAGCCTATGAGACCACACGTCGTTGAGCTGCTTCATAAAGTGCGCCAATGGCACCAATGCCAGAGCCTATAAGCATTCCAGTGCTGCCGCCCAGGATACCTTGCTGAATGCGATCGACTGTTTCTGGTTGCACAACGCCAAACGTGACGCCTTTTTCGAAGACGAGCCAGGTGGCCAGTGCCTTGACAATGTTGTAAGTCAAAGGATCCGCCGTATACCTCGCGACTGCGACGCGCACATTACCACGCTTCACGTCTCTAATGGTGAGGTTGTAGAAGTATGCGAACAACAGCGGAACCAGGATTGACGTCAATGCCCAGGTGAGAGTTGCCGACCAGTAGAAGGAAGTGAGCAGAATGAAGACATCGGGCACCAGGACAGCTCTGCTAGGGGTGATGGGCGTAGCGGGTATGTCGAAGGCGTATTTCCAAGGGAATATCTCCGTTTGCAGAGCAATGCCCTCCAGGAGGAGCACTGTCAGATGAATGCCTGTCACGCTGGACAAGATTTCGCGGATGTCGGAAATCTGGTTGTCAATGCCAGAGACGCTATACAGGTCCTGGAAGCCTGCGACGAGGTTGCGAGATGCATCCTCTGCAAGTTCAGCAACTGCCGCTGGAGAAGGTGGTCCGGGGAGCTGTGTTTGTCTGCGCGCACTGCTACGTAGCGCTGGGGTGCGTGGATTCAGCTGGCCAGATGGAGAGAGGGCCGTGGCTAGCGGAGAGATGGCGTGACTGGGCGAAGCAGCCAGGTTGTTTACAGGTGATGAGATTGCAAACTCGTCTCTGAATACACACATTAGTGCATCATCCCATCACATGCGCGCCCAGGTGTACTCACTCCGATTCCTGCTTCACCTTGGTCGGGCGTCTGCCTCTACTTTTCACAACGCTTCGGACCTCTTCCACGACATCTGCCACACTGTCTGGTATCAATTCGGCATTGCTAGCTCTCGTGGGCCTGCCTGGAGTCGATCGTGTGCCAAAGTACGCTGCGAACGCAGGCTCTCGGGACAGTCGCGTCGAGTTGGACTGCAGGTAGTCGCTGAGCTTCTCCACGAGCTCGTCTTTTCGAAGATCCTCACTCCTGTGCTGCGGTTAGTATGGCTGCATCCCGAGAGATCAGGAAACGCGTCGTACTGCTTGAGGCCGGCCTGTTCGGAGAGTTCGAGCAGTTGAGCTTTGCGATGCCGCTGCAGCCACGAGTGCGACATGATTTGGGGCAAAGTGACGAAGGGCGCTAAAAGTGGTATGGCTGTGGTCGCGTAAGTGATGCGACTGCAACGCGCCCACTGAGAGTGTGTGTAGAGATATGTGTGATATGATGGTTGTGGGATGCTGCGCGTTCAGAGGACGTGGTCGCGATGGGCCCGAGGCTTCAAAACAAACAAAGCCGCTTCCATTCTTGGCGCAGCGGCAAGAGCCTCAGCATCGCGAAGACCTGTCTCATAGAACTGCTGCCAGTCCGACCTCACTGCCACGAGCGGGCATAGTTTCTTCTGTTTTCGAGCCCACGCAGCCTCGAGGATGTGCTTCTATGTGGGATGTATTGGATGGTACATGACAGTGCAAGTCATTGACTTCGGAGTGGCGGGAAGATTGTTCCAGCTGGGCCTGTCATGGTTTGCGCTGCTTACCTAAGTACACGAGTCAGTTTCCATGTCTGCACGTTCGGGAGTGAGGCCGCATCATATTCCCATGGGCATAATATGATATTCCCTTTCACATGCACCTACGCTACCTAAGTTACACGCAGAGCACGAAACACACGCACTCACACACTCACAAATACTGTTCCAGCAGTGCCATCCACCGCACCCACGCACCACCACCCCGACGATATATGCCGACGCAGACAACGAGCTCATGATCCTAGCCCGTGTGGCTTCCTACTTCAATGCGACAGAGAAGCCCGTTGATGCGCCTCTGAACTACATTGACCATGGCGAGGACGCTGCAAGACGGTCGACAGAAATGCCATCCCAGAATACCCGAGACCTCCAGCCCGCTGTGTCCCTGCCAAAGGCTCTAGAGGTTGACCAGGAGGATGACCGTCCTCCGTTCACTCATGCCATGTTGGCTGGTGGTTTGGGCGGGTGCTTGGGAGACATGTTGATGCACAGTCTGGATACAGTGAAGACACGGCAACAGGGTGATCCACACATGCCGCCCAAATATACCAGCATGGGGAACACGTATTGGACGATCTTGAGGCAGGAAGGCATCGGACGTGGCTTGTATGGAGGCGTCACGCCTGCTTTCGTCGGCTCGTTCGTGGGCACCGTCATCTTCTTTGGATGCTACGAGAGCAGTAAGAGGGCCATGATTGACTACGGCGTGACGCCAAGCGTGGCCTACTTTGCGAGTGGATGGTGTGCCGACTTGGCTGCTAGCCCACTGTATGTGCCCACGGAAGTGCTAAAGACAAGACTCCAGCTACAGGGCAAATATAACAACCCGTACTTCACGTCGGGCTATAACTATCGGAGCACCATGCATGCATTCAGGACCATATACCGCATGGAAGGATGGCGAGAGCTGTTCTCAGGCTACAAAGCGACCCTTCTCCGAGATCTGCCCTTTTCGGCACTACAATTCACATTTTACGAGCAAGAGCAAAGAATGGCAAAGGAATGGGTGGGACCTGGCAAGGAGATTGGGCTGCCTTTGGAGATTCTCACGGGGGCGAGCGCGGGTGGCATGGCCGGTGTGTTGACGTGCCCCATGGATGTGGTGAAGACGAGAATACAGACAGAGTTGGACCCTGAAGTGGTCGCCAAGGCGAGAGGAAAGTCACCAACATCAAGCAAAACCGAGGGCACACCTGCCAGGACAACGACGCCCCCGACGCACAGAAAACACAGGTCGACGCCAGCTTCGCCTTCGCCGACCCAGCGCAGACCAATATCGACCTCCGGCCCGGGCACAGCGCTTAAGCACCACGGACTAGTGCCGCTTGACACAGAGTCGGTGTACAAGGCATTGAAAATCATCTATCGCACGGAAGGTTTTGCAGGCTGGTTTCGTGGCGTGGGGCCTCGAGGCGTCTGGACGAGTATACAAAGTGGGACCATGCTTGTGGTCTACCAAAAGCTCCTGAGATGGTTCGATGCCAATCCACTGGTCAAAGTCGACCCAGAAGATGGATTGCGGGGAATCAGTTGAGCGGCAAATACCAGAGGCAACAATGTACAATCAATCAATCAATCAATCAGATGCATAGCACGGCGCCTGGGACAGACAGCTCTTGGTATAGAGCCTCTTGCAATCGCTTACCTTATGTACAGCTTTATTCTCTACTACTACAGCACCTCCATACATCACTTCTCGAGGCAATTACATATATGAGCATTTAATGCCCACTCTGATACGTACCATTGGCGATGCAGTGCACGCCATATTTGAAGCAACAAAAAGCATCTGGTATAAGGTATGGTGGTATATCTTAGTCATCATGCCAATGACCAAAAAAAAGCACACGGCTCCTTTTGATCCACCAGTCACCTTTCCCAATCTAACTATTCCTTATTCCCCAGAAAAGAACGTGTCTCCTGGTATAGTACACTGATGACATTGTTCGCTTAGTATATCTCTCAATAAGAGGTACATGTATCAAAGGTAGGTATCTCTCCATCACAACTTCGATGCTTTTGGTTCTTGCTTTAATCGCACCACACCCTAGATAGAACACATTTATCATTAGCAATCATTCGGTACATTAGGTACGCCGGATGCACACTCATTTTTCCTTTTGATCTGGAGCGGAACTTACCTCCTGCGTACAACTGGCAACCAATGTCCCATCTCTCGCGAAAATTCTCTGATTGACGTATCCCCTTCCGTCACCGGCCCAAGGCGTCTCGGCCTCGGTCAACAGCCACTCGTCGGCTCGGAATTTGCGCGGATTGTGAAAGTAGATGGAGTGGTCTAGACTGACCATCATCCCGATTTCCGGTCTCTTCTCTTTCAGACCCACTATTTGTCCATTGACAATCTCGAGCGCGTTGAGTTGGTTGATCAGGTCGTCGTCCATATCCTCGACTTTTCGCAGAGTTGCAAGATCCATCGTCTTCAGCTTTGCGAGGATATCGCTCGTAACGAGAATCTCCTTCTCCTTCTGCTTCGGACTCGCGCCCGTGTCTTCCGATGGGGCCTTTTCGTTGGTCTTCGTCAGGGAGTCGTATTTCCACAATCGATGCGTCCTTGCCACCGTGCCGATGAAGTACGAGTCGCTCATGTATGCGAGAGCAGAAAGATGTGATTGTGTCCCGCCCTCTTCGCTAATCCTGCCTTTACACTTGATCCATTGTCTGGTCCTCTTCTCGTGCGCGTTCGTGGAGTCGTTATTCAATATCCCCGCGAGTTGCGTGACGAAGGGACTTTTCGCTCTTGCCAAGAGATCCATACCCTCGACCTCTTTTGCATCAGGAATCTCCGGCATCTCTGCTTGATGTTTCACCGTCTGTTTCCCTCCTGATCCTTCTCGCATGAATGATAGAGTGGTGGTAAAGATCGGTTGGCCTCGCTGCCTCGCTTGCACGGTCCTGGTCGCAAAACTTCTCCCTTCACGGACATGTTCCACGTGGTAAATGACGGGAATGTCGGAGCTTCCGTTCAGAACAAAGTAGCAATGCATGCTGTGTACGAGGAAATTCTCGGGGACAGTCTTTTGCGCTGCGGCGAGGCATTGTGCAATGACTGCTCCACCATAGATTCCTCTCGCTCCAGGGGGATGCCAAAGGGGCCTTGTGTTCGTGAAGAGGTTGGGGTCGATGTCGTTCAAATGTGTGAGCTCGAGCACATCCTCGATGGGGGCTTTGTCGTCGGAGGGTGGAGGGGGTTTGATGAGCGTGGCTTTGATTCGTGAGTGAGACATGATACGATTGCTGTTCTGTTGTTCGTGAGAGTTGGCAGCCGGTTAACACAAAGGAAAGAAGAGTAGGAAAGAAGAGAGGTCAGGTACAGTATGTAGTAATAGTAGAAGACCTTCAAGTTCTCACCTGGCGAAGGAAATTCAGTCAACGCGTGTGAAACAGTACGCACATGTCAAGGATTGGTGACAGCCGCCGCGTGCATGACGATGAACCGAGGTTCGGCCTAATCCGGCAGTTACCTGAAGAGGTAACTGAGCCGACGTCGATGAACCGGACCTGCTTTCGGTCGGCAGAATCCGCCGAAGCACAAGTGCGAGCAATCACCGGTATACGTGCGGATGGCAGCCAAATTTTGTCGTGTCGTATACAACTCGTCGAACAAAGGATGAACCACGAGCTTGTGAGCGGACATGTTTTCCGAGGTGATAACGGCAGCACCTCTGTGGTGAGACAACTTGCCTCTGATATGTACATCTACTTTTCCGAGCTCAGTTTTCCTTCAGAGCTTCTTGGCCACCCAGAACATAGGACGGTATACGTTCTGGAGCATAGATGCCGGATTTTGTATGTAGCCCGTGGGACTGGCTGGCTTTTGCTCGATCATCTCAAAGCCGTACTGCTGAACAAGAGCTACCACTTCGTCATGTGATAATTCAAAAGATCCGGGTTCGCCAATGCCATTGTCTCCTTTACTATGGTCATGAGAAGCCATCCCATCTTGTTTCTCATGCGTCGCAGGAGTAGGGGCGGATTCAAAGTGCCAGAGAAGAGGACCAAGGTTGATCCAAATGCCGCCTGGTTTCAGGCAGGTCCTTATCGTCTCAATATAGCCGATCAAGTTTGGCGCAGTATCTATAAAGAAGCAGGTAGCCACTGCGTCGAAGAATTCGGAATACTCTCGGCGTCGGTATACGGTGGAGAAGTCGCCAGCAGTCATGGACATGCGATGACTGTAGTGTACACCTGATGCTATTTCCGCCTGTGCCTGCTCGAGGGTGGTCACAGGATTTATATCGGGTATGGCGACAGATTGTAGTTGAGCCGAACGCGTGATATGATTGCTGAAGTTGAGAGCCCATGGATAGAGTGTGTGCTTACCAGCCTGCTGGATGCAGTTGAGAACATAGTTCGAAGCCAGAAGCTGATGATAGGATATCTCATTTCCCTCCACCGTATAGCCCGCTGCACAGATGTCAAAGACCAGTCTCCCTAACCCAGCACCAGGTATAAGCACTCGTTTTTGGTGGCGCTGGGCTGCCGGAATATGGAAGTGCCGTGCAAGGGCGTCGAGTATGGGCGAATATGCAGCATGTCGCTCAGGCAAACCTTCGCGAGACCAGTCTCGGTACAATTGTCGTATGGTAGACCGCGCTTTATCGAGGTCATTTGGTTTTGCCGCACCATGCCAGCTTTCGTCGCCAACTTCGAGGCCGAATTGAGCAGGACCGAGTTCCACAATGGCCTCTGCAATGCTTGCATTCGATTCAATGGCGTGGTCCACAGCTTGGAAGGTCTTGATTAGATCAAACGGCGGGGAAGAGAGCAGCTCTATTTGAGGAGCCGGAAGCGCATAAAAAGACTGTCGGCGGAGATGGGTTATATGATAGTGTGCTGCACGACGATACTGCCTGAAATGAAGTAAGGAAGGTGTCCGTGAGACGAATACACCTACAGAACACACCTGAAGGAGTCTAAGGCCGCGAAAACGACGCGCCTTTCTTCAGGGTCATCTAAAGGGTCAATTTCTGGCATATCCTGAGCCTCTGTGGTGTCTGGAGGGTGTCCCAGTGCCATACTTGTTGCAAGAGAGGAGTACGGCGATGGAAAGTCAAACAGATCCACGCAAAAGCCAACGTCGGGTGGCTGCCGAGCAAACATGGAGCTAACTAGTGGATTCCGTGCATTACTGTCTTGTCGTTGTCTTGTCGTGTCGAACAGTCCCGAACCATCGCATCTCATAAACATACCACATTACCGATAATGGCAGCAGATGCAAGCAAGCCGCCTGTGGTCAATGGCCTCGAGTCCAGCAACAAAGCTCTCGAATTAGCAATCGACCTTCCTCACAGCCCTGGTCTCAGGCTCAACGTGCATCTCACCATCCTCGCAAACTGCATCATGCTCTTCCTCACAAGTACAAGTTCAGAAACTGGACCCGGCGCGGTATCCATGGGCAGTTTTGTATACGCTCTGCCAGATGTGGGTCACTCCCTTCTTTTTCTTTTTCTCAAAGAACGATCAGTTTTGGAATCAAAACTGACAAAATCATTCAGCGATACAACCCAACACAGCCCATGAGCACAGCATTATACACTGCGCCTTCATCGCTGGACTTTACAACTCGCATGGCCAAAGTGTTGACACGCCGGCTGAAGAAACCTTGCTATGTGGGCAGCAGCATCAATCTATCTACGGCAGCGGGAGGAGGTTCCGTAGACGAGGAAATGGATGCATTTCGATGTGTGGTTGACACGGTCGTTTCAGCAGCGGCGTGAGATGACCGTGTGCACATACCTCCTAGGTTTTGCAGAAGAATGAAAACACTACTGCTGTGTGGGTACTGGCGACTTATGAATGAGTCAGGAGAAGAAGATTTGTTTGCTGGCGGCCGAGCATTCTTAAATGCTCAGGTACTATGTCTACCCTACGGCAACCAGCTGTGCCAGAAGTAGAGTGACGAAAGACGATATGACTCAATATGGCAGAAATATCGCCATTACCATTATGGCAAAGGACAATCAGCTCGCAGAGATGGTATCGTGAATCGTCGTAGTATGTCTCACATCAATACTGTGCAGCCGGTGCTGCCATGTTGCATGTCCTACAAGTGCGGACTTATCACGCACTGTCTTCCGCCATGTACGCTATTTCATCTCGAGATCATCGTGAGCAGCGTGACCAATCACAACACACCACCAGGTACTTGCTGTTGACGTTGTCAGCTTTTCAAGCTCCCAGAATCAATCATTACAGAAACGCGAGTCAGTAGTGCTCACCTTGGGTTCTTGTGCGTGAGCGGGCGCGCCAACTCCAGAAGTGTTGCTCCAGCCTTCTTGTGGCGAAGCATGTCTTCGCAACATGAACATTGGTTTTCGCCCCTCTTTGTCCAATTGCTTGAACAGTAGGAGAGGTTTCTCTTCGAGACCCAGACACCGCTCTTGGTCGCCATGTACAATGTAGAGCGCGTATTGCCGCCAGTCGTCCGTGATATTGTAGCGTTTCAAAGCCTGATAGGTCAGTACAAAGTCCAGGCGCGAGAAACAAGGACCACTTACAACTGGTAGCACGACGCGACAAGGATCCTCAATGCTAACGCGGAAGCTTTTGAATATCTCCACCTGCGGGTTGTCTCTATCCTTGCCGGGCTCTGGTGTTGCCTCATCTCGGGGGCTAGGGGTTGGCGCTTGTCTTCGTGATCGGTCTTGCTGCTGTCGTGCACTTCTCGGGGGCTCTTCTGCAAGTGTGCTGGCTTGACTGTAGTGATTATTGACGTACGAAGCGTCGTTGTCTGTGATGTACCCTCGTTGGTTGTGTTGTGGAAATGAGCGAGAGGTGCTACTAGGAGGCACGTGTGTGCTATAGGCAGGGCTTGTCGGACTGAGTTGGTGACCATGCACGCTGTTCGGGCTGGTCTGACTTGCCATGCTTGCTGTAAGGTGGCTACTGGCGGCCATAGCCGCAGCTGATGCTTCGAGATGACTTCCGCCATCGTCTCTTATCTCTCGACCTTGAGGCGTTGTGCCATGAGTAGGCGAATTCTGCCTCGGACCGTCCTTGTTCAAAAATAGCTTCTTCGTGGAGAACTTCCGACTGAGCGAGCTGCCCTTGTTCTGAATTTGCTCCATTAATCTGTTTGTAGGATCCGTCTCGCGTGGGGAGGGTATCGTGCCTCCAGACGGATCAGGCAGTGGTGTCCTCTGGTCCTTCACCAATCTCATGATCGGCAGCGTCTCTTCCCTCAATTTCCTATTTTCGTCCGATATCCTGTCCAAGTAGTCTCTCATGCCCTTCAGTTCCATTTCTGCCGACTGGATTCGCAGGTCTCGTTGCCGCAGTGACTCTATGATGCGAGCAATATCGTCCTGGGTAGCGGTCATCTCGCCCTTCTCGCCTTCGGCCGACAGAGGTATGTAGTCTCCTTCTTCGATCTTCACCCCGGCGCGCATCTTCTGCTCATACACTGCCTTCAATATTGTGAGTCTGTGGCCCACGCTCACAATGCCCAGCTCCCGGAGTTCATCGTGCCCCAGTGCTATCAGTGCCTCGCCGTTCACCCCTTCCTCCACGAAGCGCTGGCCGTACTGCTTCAGTGCCGGAGACAAGGCAGCCACATAGTCTGCAACCTCCTCCTCCGTCCATTGCGTGATTTTGCCTGTCGGACTTCTGCCCTCTCTGTCGGCCCAACCTTGCGTGGTCGGTGTGTCGTCGCCGTCCAGCACGGAATGATCGTCCTCGGAGTCTGAAGGGTGGTCACTCTGGTCGTCATAGGTGGTGCATAATGTTGGCGAAGTGAAGACGGAACGCTCAAATTCATCGTCGGCCTCCGCATCGCTATCGTACGCGCTATCGCCCGCCTGTCGCGTGTACTTGTCCATACCGCTCTTTTCCCCGTCCACGGCCTCGCAGGTCGCAGGCTCGACGGGCAAGGGCTTTTCGTCGCGCGTTATTGTGGCACTTCGACTGCGCTGCTGGGTGAAAACGTGCGGCAGATCTGTAGCAGACGCTCCAGGCTGGTGCTGGAGAATATGCTGGCGCTGCTCAACGCGGCTGCCGAAGCTCGCGTCAATGGGCGTCGCCTGAAATTCGGTCTCGGTTGGACTGACCTGGTCGATCGAGTTGCGTTGCTGCACAGCGTACAGCTGCTGCTCCAGCGAATCTGCAAAGTCGGACGACTGGAATGCGCGCAGTGGCAGCGGTCCAATCGTAGACGACGTTGCAGATGCAGCGGAGGTGATGGGAGCAGTGCCGGTGCTGTTCGATGACGAGGGCGTCGACAGAATGCTCAAAGCGGCTCTATTGGCGGGAATGTGAGAGGCCCTGTGGGAGACACGCGCGAGCCAGGACTTGTGGTGTTGTTGGCCTTGGCTGCTGTGATGCCCGTTCGCTTCGGTCGAGGTCTGTTGTTGCATCGAAGGCCACTGGGAATCTGGGACAAACCGCCCAAGTGGATCCTCGCCTCTGGGCCTCTTCTCCTCCTCCGCCTGCTCCTGCTCCTGCTGCTGCTGCTGCTGCTGCTGCTGCTGCTCCTCCTGCTCGTCGCGGGCTCGCTGGCGGGGCGGGGCGGGCTGGCGAGCTCCACTGACGGGCTCAGGCTGGGCGGCTGCGGCTAGAGTCGATCCAAGGCTCCTCACGCCTGCAGACGACTAACAGACGGACGGGCCTTTTGTTCAGCGGACCACATGTATGATGGATGCGTCTTCAAGAGGGATTATCACATCTGATGCCAGTCGTGACATGGCGTGCTCTCAGCGAGAGGTGCAGTACCGGGCAGGCAGTCCACAAGTACCTACATACATACGCCGCTCGACCCCCAAGACGAACACACTAGTAGCTACAGTACATGTAGGAGAACACTACTCGAACCGACTCTATAAAGTATAATCCGTGCTTGCTTTGGTTGCGGTCATCAGCACAGCTGCGCGAGCCTCGCTACCGGGTAGATCCCTGTCTCGACTTGCATAACCGCGCCGT
This sequence comes from Sphaerulina musiva SO2202, assembly GCF_000320565.1. Taxonomy (NCBI): domain Eukaryota; kingdom Fungi; phylum Ascomycota; class Dothideomycetes; order Mycosphaerellales; family Mycosphaerellaceae; genus Sphaerulina; species Sphaerulina musiva. Next base: position 1,725,404 of record NW_016017384.1, read on the forward strand.
CTCCATGGATTCCCTCCCTCTTTGCTCTCTCTGGGCCTCTGTTGGCGGGCAATGGGCGTTGGTTATCCTTTTTGTGGACGCCGGTATCGATACGCTACCTCCTACCTCCTAACCTAGAACTACTCAGGTAACTACATACCTTACCTTAGGAGGTACCTACTGGAGGTACTGACTGGAGTCTACTGAGTCTACTCCACTGTACGCCGCGACATTCTTTGCTGCTGAACCGACCTTTTCCGCCGCAGGCTGCAGCTGCCAGCGTGGCATGGCATGGAATTGCACATTTGCTGAGCACCTGGAGGTAGCATCGCATTGGGAACGGGGTCTTGTCTCCTGGTCGGCGACTCCAAACGCCATCTTCCCATCACCATCACCATGGCTTGTTGTACAGTACCACCTGTCAATTGCAGCACCCTGGTGGTCCAGCACGGCCGCCGGCACGCTTGCAGCACTTGTGCAGGAACAAACACGTCCCCTATACATGTCAGGTACCGTTATGCTTTCACATTTACACTTTCTGGTCTCGACGCCTTCACACTTAGACAGCCCTCCCTCCTATGCGATCGACAGGAGCGGGTTCTGTGAGAATAATAACACGAATAATACTAATTCGGAGACACCTCCCACCTCGATCGTTGTGCCGCGCGCCTACCGGTAGACATGATTGTCGAGTCTGTCGACCACGCCACGGACTCCGACGGTGAGGTACACTTGACGGATGTGGAGAATACAGCACTCTGGGCAAATGGCAGGAGCGCAGTCTTGTTTGGTTCGGTTTGATTGAGGTGATCTTGGTCACCGCCCACGTGTCTATGCTGCCTGGAGGCTGGCAGTGCCAAAGTGCCTGCCTTCCAGGCTTCCACCACCTTTTGCACTTTCCACCTTCCACCTTCCACTTTCCACACTTAGGAGGTACATGTACCTACCGGTACCTTATTGTCCAATTGTGCCAGTTCCAGTTGGTCGATCACCGTTTGATGTCGGCCAACCTTCCCCACTCCACTCCGAATTCTCTCTTCGCCTCGGAGACTTCCACTTCGCCAGCGCATATCGCGCTTTTGTTCTCCCTCTCCACACGTACCTCCACCTCTACAGGTACCTAGGAGGAATCTACTAGGTAATGTACATGTACACACCTGCTACGGAATCTACATGTAGGTACATGTAGGTACTGATATTGCTGACTCGCTGCACGCACTATAGCAACTCAGGTACTGCAGCAGTGCAGCATTGCTTAGGCTGATAATAACCTGGTCAGGCGCATCCCACAGCTACATCACCAACCAAGTTCCAAGTTCCAACCCACCTCTGCTGCCAAATGGTATGCATGCACGGGTCGGTGTTAATCTACATGTATCCGCATTGTAGCGCTCCGAATCCGATGCGCGCAAGCACTAGCCACGAAACTACCTAGGCGCCTATATAAGTATGCATTAAGTGCCACCATATTGCCACTCACAAGGATGTCTCCTTTCGTCGGCGCGACCGACGCTTCTGAACAGCGGCTGATAGGAGGTACGAGCACCACTGTCGTCATCATCATGGACCTATACATGTACCTCTGTGCTCCAGTCGACTCTACCCGAGCGAGCTCGACATACCTAATAGGAGGTACACTGCTAGTGACTGCTACTGTATATCTCTCGGCACTAGGAGTCACGACTACGCGGCCCACTTCAATGCCTCCCTGTCCGGTGTCTACCATCAAGGATGTTGCTATGTTTAGACCATGCCTTAGATGTCATCATCATGAAGACCCACGATATCAACTGCACTTTGCAGATCCTCACACAGGGCTACGATCGCACGACGATCGAACCTCATATGCCTTGACGACGTGTCAATGCAGATGTTACTTGGCAATTGCCGCAATTCGACAGCCTTTTGCGTTGTCGCTCGGTTCAACCATGCATTTCTATTCTACTGCCATAAAAGACTATCGAGATTGAATATGACGCAAAAGGTTGCCAAGTGGTTCTTAAGGCTTGAGTATAAGGGTTTGAGAGTTTTGGTTTGACATCCGCTGTATCTCCTACTTCCGTATGCTTATGACTGAACTAGCATATGCTATTGCATGCCATCCCGCACCTGTCAAGAGACCAGGTTGTTCGCCCGTCTCCGGATACTTCATTGTTGACCCACGGCATAGGGTTGGAGGTTTGCAGTGTTACTCTAGGTACCGAGCGATCATTGAAACCCGACCATTAGACTCTGTGAAGCACAAAATTGCTACTACCTAACCTTCGACATCCAATATCTCTGCTTCAGGCGAAATTTGCCATGTTTCTGCAAGAATGTGTAGACTTGCACTTTTCACACGAAACCGGCCGACACGAGGACAAATCCCGCTTCATTGTGGCTCATCCGCGCGGATGTGTCAAGCCGCTCAAGCGATGCAGCAAAGAAGGTGAAGTTTGACCCGCCTGGAACGGAAACCTGGTCTTCTTTGTATGATGATTTTGAAGAAGTCACGGCAGTAATTATTCCACCGGGAAAGAATTGCGTCTGCCGCACGTTGTGTGGGCCGATGTAGCTGTGCTGTTTCATGCCGTGAGCCGACATGAAAGGGGTACAGCCTGCCAATCTGTGATTCCTCATCCGATGAATCCACAACTTGTTGAAGATGGAATGGTAGTCGCCTTGAGATGACTTGATCTATATCGAAAAGATCATGGTATACGAAGTGCTCGCTATACTTAAATGGATCTGCCAAATGTCAGCTGCTATCCATGGCATCTAGGACTTTAGATAGATCAGGGCGAGCACTCACATCTACGTGCAAGTGCCCCAGCAAAATGTGCTCCAGAGAGTCTTACACGGCGCTATAACCTCCCCGATTGCTGCCATTGCCCATCTTGCCAGCCACTCCACTCGTCCAGTCCTTCACGATGTATGGAATGTCACGGATGGTATCACCGTGCGGCACCAGATCCCAACCTCGTGCTCCGTAGCGGTTGTAGTTCAGCCATGAACCGAAGATGATGTAGCTCGCGATGAGCAAGAAGGCAATGATCAGGAACCATGTGAAGAAGCCCCAGCTGCCCTTCTTGTTTTTTGCGGGTGGTTGTTTTGCGTCTTCGCAAGCGTATTTCGTCTTCCAATCCAGCCGCAGGACACCAAGATCTCCTTCCTCCTTGTAACTGATGAATTGTAGTGCTTTTCCCGCATCCAAGTCTGGAAGTGGTTCGTCCTCGCCCTCACCTTCGCCATCATCTTCTCCCTCGCCATTCGCTCGTCTGTTCATCTGGCCGTACGAAGCCACATCCATGAGCTTCTCTTCCTCTTCAAAACCTTCTGTTCCTTCCTTCTCCGCATCACATATGAATTCGACAATAGCCTTCTGCTTCTGCTTGACCAGGACACCACCGTGCAGCTCCACTCGCAAGCCTTCACGCTTCGAGTCTTGGTTGCTCGAGCTGTGCTTTAGCCTCGTGACCTTGGGAGCAAGGTGATCACCGGCCAGATACTCGCCAGCGATGGGTATCACCTCGACCAAGCCTCCGTCGTTCTCGTCATTGTAAACGCGCTTGACACCGCACACTTGCGTACCCACAGGACACGAGTGCGCCTTATCACCTTCCTTCGGTTTCTTGAGCTGCTGACATATGTCGATTGTCCAGGTGGTATTAAGGTATCCTGGCGGTTCCGGTTTTACCCAGTGCACGTCTTTTGGCCCGCCGAGTGCTTTCAGGTTGAACTTTTGGTTGTCTGCGACAATGTTCTCACAGTCAAGTGTGACTGCTGATATGGCTGCTGGAAGGAGCAGCCATGACGTGAGAATCGAGATGGATGGCATCGTTGCCTGGAAGTAGGAGTGCGGGATGGTACTTCCGGTCCCGTGGTTGGAGGTTGTGGTCAGAGGGACCGCGACAATGCTGGATTACCTAAGTAGGTAGGCGTGGCGCGGATCGTGATGAGTCGGTGCGGTACCATGCAAGATTGAGGTGTAATCGCGTGAGAAAGGAGCATTCGCGATAACATGAAGGATTAGGAAAAGGTCTATGTCGCGAAGAAGGGTGCTGAGGATACCTTACCAAGCACCTCCTAGATACATTAGGTAACTATGTACCTACGTAGGTTTGGTACCTTCATTAGGTAACTAAGGTACCTCACTGGCTATGGAACCTACCTAGTACCTCCATTATATATATATGACTCTACGGTACCTTACATGTAGTCGTCTGTCTGCTCCTTTCACACATCCGAAGACCTCGCTAAGGTATCAAAAGCAACTTCAAATTCATCTAGATCCATCGACGTCCGTACGAACCCGCATTATCCAATCGAACTTAATGCCCACCATGACAAGCCGGAAATTGCCCTTCAATCCACAGGAGAACAGCCGTCTAATGAGACTACCACAAGAGATCAGGGACGAAATCTATGGGTATCTCTTTCACTCGACTCGCTTCTGCTTTGGCGAGCGGGCGGTCGGTCTCATCGACCTTGATACTCGTCGAGTCGTTTCAAGGAACAGAGGCAAATCACTTGCTCTCTTGCGAGCATGTCAACGAACGCACGCTGAAGTAGGTTCCACATGGCTTGGTCAAGCACTGTTCCATTTTGAGGACCCGAAAGCTCTGCTTGACAAGCTGGCTGTCGTGGATGATGCTATCCGTAGCCAGATCAGATACGTCCGCGTGTCGGGAGATACATGTGATGTCGAGTGGGGCTACGATGACTGCTACTATCGCACTGCTCAAGTATTGAAGCTACTGCCTTCCCTGCGTCTCGAGAGACTCACTGTTCTGGGCCCGAAGTTTCATCGTGCATGCTACGAAAATCTGGACTCTTTGATCAAGTATAGTGATGGCTGGAAAGAGCTCCATTATATTTCTCACAGTTCCGAAATGCTGGGCTTCCGAGCTTTCTTCGACACCGAACGTCATACACGTTTGCCTCAGCCAAAGTCCTGGCAGCAGGAGCTGGATGAGCGAGATGGACCAGAAGCGCGGTCGGTGGTGACAGTATACCGCAGCAACAGCCCGACCAGGGGCTCCATTCTAGATGCCACGAGGCGCACGCTCTTTCAGCAGCAAATGGAAGCGGATCAGTCGGCAAACGCATATGGCAAGACAGAGGACATCTCGCTCATGGCGCCTGGAGAACGCGAGAAGGAACTTCTGGTCGTCGTGAGGCGTGGCGCTGGCGTCGACTATGCTGAAAAGAATCCAACCTCTATGCTTCCGATTGGCGATATCCGCGACGACTCTCGTGCGCAGACCTGGACCGAGGTCAAGGCGACTTCGAAAGCAATGAGTGCGGCATATCGCGATGACTATGACTCCGATTCCGATTCGGATGAGGATTCGGATGAGAACGATGAGGGCGAGGTATTGCTGGACGATTACAGCGATGTCAATGAATACACGTGGCCTCCATTCCACTTTGTAAGGTAATGGGGAGACCTAGGTTGTTTGCACTTGTGCAAATTTCATGATTGTAAGGTAAGCATTCTCAGGTTGCAAAAATACAAGTAAGGTAGGTATAGGAAAGAAAGCTGACAGGTACCTACCTATGCGTAGAAACACGGGCTTTATTCTCGCGAGTGGACTTTATTGAGGCATGTCATCTCTTCCTCAACCAACTGTAAATGCGTCCGGCCGGGACTTTTTTATGGCTCCATAGCAATATGATACAGTAGATATAGCTCTAATGCATACCTGAATGTATAATGTAGAAGTGATGCTACATGTACCTTATTGATGCGTCTTTTCGGGAATACTCCTCGCCGTCGTTGAAGTTCAAGCAATGCCGTATACCTGAGTGGAACAGCGCGGTCGCCGTATTGGAAAACCAAGTAATGGTATGGTACAAGGTACCTTGGCTACCTGTAGGTACATGTACATGTAGGTATGCTAGAGAGTAGAGAGTTGAGAGTTGAGAGGTGGACGTAGGTACCCTTACAAAGCTCGAGCCACTGTGGACTATGTAAACCCTAGCGCTAGCGCCCGTTCATGGCTCCGCAGCGAACTTTTCTTGCTGCTCCCACTCTCTTCTTCAAGATTGCGCATCACATCACCACCTTTGCCATGGCGATCCAGAAGAAGCATGCAAAGGCGCGTCTGGATAAATATTACTATCTCGCCAAGGAGAAGGGCTACCGGTCGCGTGCGGCCTTCAAGCTCATTCAGCTGAACAAGAAGTATGGCTTCTTGCAAAAGTCGAAATGCCTCATAGATTTGTGCGCGGCGCCAGGAGGATGGCTTCAGGTAGCGGCAGAGATCATGCCGCAGAAGAGCTTGATTGTAGGCGTCGATCTGAGTCCGATCAAGGCCATACCGAAGACTATTACGTTCCAAAGCGACATCACAACTGACAAGTGCCGAGCGACGATTCGAGGCCATCTCAAAACATGGAAGGCCGATACTGTGATTCACGATGGTGCACCCAATGTCGGAACAGCCTGGGTGCAGGATGCCTTCAGTCAAAACGAGCTTGTGCTCAGCTCACTGAAACTGGCGACCGAGTTCCTGGCCCCGAACGGGAATTTTGTCACCAAAGTGTTCCGCAGCAAAGATAGCGCAAAGTTAGAGTGGATTTTCAAGCAGCTGTTCAGCAAGGTCGAGCAGACAAAGCCACCGAGCAGTCGTAATGTGTCCGCTGAGACCTTCTACGTATGTCAGGGCTACAAGGCGCCCAAGCATCTGGACCCAAAGTTCCTGGATCCGCACTACGCTTTCATGGATGTCAAGGAGAAGAGCGAGAGTGCTGAGGCGAAGGTGTTCAATCCGGAGAAGAAGAAAAGAAAGAGAGAAGGGTATGAAGAGGGTGACTGGACGCAATTTCACGAGGCCGCTGCATACGAATTTGTGCAATCGCAAGATCCGATCGAGATGCTGGGAACGCTGAACAGGATACACTTCCGACGAGATGGCGAAGATAGCGTCGCACAAGCTGCGCTGGACATGATGTCGGAAACCACCAAGGACGTGCGAAAGAACTGCGAAGACCTCAAGGTCCTTGGCCGTGCCGACTTCAAGCTGCTACTTCGGTGGAGAATAAAAGCACGAGAGCGATTTGGGTTAAAAGAAAAGAAAACAGGACATACGAAGGCTGTTGTGGAAGAGAAGGGCGAGGGCGAGGTTGGCGAAGAGGTGGCAGTAGTAGAATCCATGGACGATGAGATGCGGCTACGGGAAGAACTCCAGGCTCTCAAAGACTTGCAGGACAAACACAAGAAGAAGGAAAGGAGACGCGAGAACGAGAAGAAGCAGAGAGAGATCGTACGCATGCAAATGGGAATGACCACGCCCTCAGAAATCGGAATTGAAGCTGGCCTGCAAGGCGGTGATGCGGTCTTTCAGTTGCGAGACGCGGATAAGGATTCTTCCATCCGACGCCAAATCACAAAGGGCCGCATGACTGCCTTGATCGAGCCGGAGAAGCCACAGCAGGAGTTCAGCGAAGAGGAGGATTCGGACGAGGATGGTGACTTGCTGGAGAGAGAGTTAGATAACATGTACCAACAATATCAGGAGAAGCTGGAAGATCGTGACACAAAGGCTCGTGCAAAACGTGCGCGGAAAGAGGCTGGAAAGAATAGGGAGGATGCCTTCGAGGGCTTTGGTGATGATGACGAGGTCGCGGACAGCGACGCCAGTGATGATGAGGTGCTGGTACAGGACCAAGACGACTCGGACTGGAGTGACGACGAGGAGGAGGAGGAAGGACTTACAACGAATCTGCAGCCAAAGCAAAAGGACGGTGAGCTCAGTAGCAGAGCTGCATCATTCTTTCAACAAGATCTATTCAGTGGCATCGATGGCCTTGACGAGGATGAAGACATGGATGATGTCGACAAGGCACGAGATAGTGGTATCGATGTTACCTCTCCAGACCTTGCTGCTGCGGCAGAAGATGTCGCAATGGAGCGGTCGGACTCGGAGGCCGAAGACGAAGGGGCAGACTCAGGATCAGACATCGAGGACGTGGCAGCAGATGAAGAGGAAGAGGACTGGGAAGAAGGCACGACACGAGATCAACCCGACAATGAAGGTCGTCCGAACATCGACATTATCACTGCTGAAGCCATGACTCTGGCTCACCAACTGGCCACTGGCAAGATCACCAAACAGCAGCTTCTCGACGACAACTTCAACAAATACTCTCTTCGTGATGTTGACGGTCTTCCTGAATGGTTCTTGGACGATGAAAACAAGCACGCTCGTCCGCAACGTCCCGTAACGAAAGAGGCTGCTGCTGCAATCAAGGAGAAGATGCGGGCTGTCAACGCCCGGCCCATCAAGAAGGTTCGTGAAGCGAAGGCGCGCAAGACACTCCGAGCAGCAAGACGTCTGGAAAAGCTCAAGAAGAAGTCGGAAGGTCTCGCTGAAGATGGCGAGGGCACGGAACGGGACAAGGCGAACCAGATCAGCAAACTCATGGCTAAGGCGAGCAAGTCTGGGAAGAAGAAGCAGCCTGTAAAGGTCATTCGTGCTGGTGGGCAGAACAAGGGCCAAGGAAGACCACGAGGAGTCAAGGGTAAGTACAAAATGGTCGATGCACGTTTGAAGAAGGACGTGAGAGGGCTCAAGAGAGCCGACAAGAGGAACAAGAAGAAGTAGATGTAATGGATCCCTTGGCATTGCTTTTGCGAGTTCTCAAAATCAAATGTGAACTTGAGGTGCATGTTATCTCCTGTTCTTGTTGCCAGGGCGAGATGACTCTCCCCACTTCTCAGATCTCGTGACCTCAGTGGATTGTGCCATTTCCATGACTGTGGCCTCTCAAGAGTTGTTGATGGATACGGTGCTATCCTCCTCGATGAGAACATTGTGGTCCTTGCCAGCAGCCTGTAAAGTCTCCAAGATCTTGGCTGGTGCCGTGGCGGCAAAGCCCATGATGAGGTTGTATTCATGTCTTTTTCCACACATCAGCAGTTGCGCAAGCAGGTGGATCTGGAGTATGTAGTGGTAAAAACTTACGAGATGAATCCGCCAGCATCAAGCACATACTTCTTGGCCTCCTCGAGGACCGAAGCAGGAGTGCCTTTCGGGTAGCTTATGATGATTTGCTTCATAGGCTGATCTGCAGCGACGCCAAAGATCGCCAGAAAGGTGAGCACGATGGCGCTGACGAAGATGAAGAACTTCATATTGGAGCAATATGCGGTTTTGCTAGTAGTGCTGTAGTTTCTGTAGTTTGGATCTTCCGTGGTGTGATGTAGGAGGTACTGTTCGAGGTGCAACCACTTCCCTTTGTGACAGTTATCCTGTCGCCTGAGGTCCAGACCTGATATGCGTCATAAACCTTATCAAGCGAGTCGATCACGTGCGGAGAACTTCACTTTCTACCTAAGGTACCTACATGTACTTCAAGTTTCTGTTTCTACACAACACGCAACAACGTTCACCCCATTTCAACATCTTCCTCTATCACGACGACCCCGCCGTCCCCCATACCCAAGACAAGCGCATATTGACAGCCCAACCTCGACGCGTCACCATCACGAAACAATTGAGACGGACGCCTCGCGCCGCAAGACCTCTCTACCAACAGCACAGCACAGCACAGTGCAGCGCAGCGCAGCGCAGGGACTGCATTGCCAGAGTCGGCAATCTGCAGAGGGATCATCGCTGGAACACTTAATTCCTGTTACTCTGTTGAATGGTGAAGGCGTGGACGAGATAGACGACTGGTCAGAAAGAGCTTCGGATTCTTGCACTGTGGATAGTCCGCTTTGAAGCGTGCTGCGGTTTAGCTAGCAACCTGACTACACTTCTTGCACAATTTGTCCTCATCGAAGGGCCAAATACCTTCGCGCCGCTCGCATTGAGCTCAGTGTTGCGTGCGGCGCCGCTGCTGGAATTGCACGTGCATGTGCCAGTCCTGTTGACCGGTGTCACCTGCTGTCTTGCTAAGTCAAGCGGAAATCTTATCCGCAGTAGCATACTTCTGCATCGCTGTGTGCCTCTCTTCTTTTGCGTGAAGTCACCATGTCTTCCCGGTCCCCTCGAGGTTCTATCTCCGGCGGCTCGTCTGCTGAAGTGGCCGCCGACTTTGAAGAATCTTTGAAAGACCTCCAAAGCAACAACAGATACGAGATCAGCAACCTGACTGTCATCGCGAAAGAGAACACAGAACATGCGCAAGCGATCTCCCGAGTGCTCGAAACCCATATCAAGACGGTAAGACAGGCCTCACGTGACATGGTATTGTGCTATTTTTGGATTCAATAGGTGCTGATCAATTAACAATGCAGACTTCGCCGACGCGGAAACTTCCTGCACTCTTCGTCCTTGATAGCATTGTGAAGAATGTTGGCACACCTTACACTGTGTACCTTGGCCGTAATCTCTACAACACCTTCATGGAAGCCTACACCCTCGTCGATACCGCAACAAGACGGCACATGGACGCTATGCTCAAAACGTGGAAGGAGCCTGTGCCAGGTTCAATCGATCCTCGACCAGTGTTTCCCAGAGAAACGGTGCAGCCGCTGGAGAATGCTATGATCAAAGCGAGGGCGGCGTTGGAGAAGATCAGACAGTCGCAAGTTCCATTTCAAGGCACAGCAACTCCACCGCAGCACAACGGACAGTATGCAAGGCCTCCAGTTCAGACTCCCCAGCAGTTCTACCCAGGCTACGGTGTTCCACAACAAGTATGTCTACATGCCATCTTCGAACTTGTCAGTCTACTAATGCATAACAGCCCACCCCTCAACAGCAACCGCAGCAGCAGTACGCCTATCAGCCGCCACTGGCCAACTTGACGAATGATATTGAGAATGTGAAGCGTGACATCGATTCCCTCATTCCAAGGTTCCAATACCAACTTGCCGCCACGCCACACGATATTGGACTGCAAACTCAGCTGAGCGCCTTGAACCAATTACGCAACCTGCTCAACATACAGCGTGTGAGCTCCGTCGAGCTGCAACAGATCAAGCAGCAGGTTTCATCATTGGCTCCAGCAGTCCCTCAGTTCCCGCAACAGACTCCTCAACCAACTCCGCAGCAATGGGAAGCACCACCACCACCCTTTCCTCCACAATTCCCCCATTCGACGCCAATGTTTCCTGCGGCAACTCCACAGCATCAGCCTTCAGCATCGACGCCGCACCTGTCTGCAGATGCATTGAACGGATTGCAAGCACTACTAGCCAGCGCACAGCCGCCGAGCACACCTCAGCTGCGTGCTGCGGTGCCTGGCTTTCAGAATGCGAGTCATTCACAGATGAACGCAATCCAGAACCATACCGCTCCCGCACCTTCACAGAATGGAGCAGCTGATCTCATCGCATCTTTGACGAAAGCCGGGCTCATCAATCCTGGCTCAAATCACGCGCCGAGTACGACGACTGCCTCCCCTGCAGTCACTGCACCGCCGCCTATGGATCCTACTGCTGCGCTGCTGAAATCGCTGAACGCACTGCCACAACCGCCTTCGCAAGCTGGCACACCGTCGCTGGTACCTACATCTCTTACAGCGCAGCGACCAAACGTACCCATCTCAGCAGCTGCCCTGAAGGTGTTCAGACCAGAACTCGTTACATCGATGTATGATGCGTTCCCCAACCAATGCAGCACATGCGGCCGACGGTTCCATGCCACGGAGGATGGTAGACAGAAGAAGAGCCTCCATTTGGACTGGCACTTCCGTACCAACCAACGTATCGCAGATCCAAACACAAATCGTGGACACCATCGCAATTGGTTCCCGGACGAGATGGATTGGATCAGGCATGTCGAGTTTGACCCTTCGACAACTACCGCCACCGCAGTAGATACTCAAGAAGCAAGCAAGACACAGAAGAGTCCAATGGAACAAGTTGTGCGTGCTCCGGCTGGTATGACAAAGAGCACCTGCAGCATCTGCTACGAGGATCTCAGTAGCACGTATTCCGAGGAACACCAGGACTGGGTGTTTGCGAATGCAGCGTACATGAACAAGAAGATTGTTCATGCGTCTTGTCTGGCGGAGATGACCAAGTCACGACCGCCACCTAGCGCAGACAGAGGTGCATTGGCCGCTGCTATTGCAAGCGTGAGCGCAGGACAGAGAGAGCGCAGTGCAACACCGGATTCGCTGTTGGGGAAGAGGAAAGCCGAGTCAGTCATGACCAGCAATAGCTCCAGGATCAAGTTGCAGTGAGAAGAAGAAGATTGATTGCATTGCATTGTACTTAAGTCAGGCTCTTTGTATGATTATAAGCGTGGCGCTGGGGAAAACACTTGTACATGGGCTGCGATTATTGCACTACCAAGTTAAGGTATACCTTGGTAGAGAGCAACATGGGCAATGGATATGCCGAGCATCGGCCGAATTCACACGTTCACTCTCCCCACCAGCTTCCTGTACCTATGTACTTCTAATTGTTCATCTCGCTTCGCGACACACACACACACTCTCTCTATCTCTCACACACACACACACACAAACACGCACAAATCTAGAATCACAGCCCACTTTTGAAGATCACAACGACAATGACAACAACAACTGCCACCACCACCACTCCAGCCCAATCAGCCGCACCTTCTTCTTTTTCAAATCAGAAAAAACCCCCCCAAACCAACCCCCAAAAGACTGTTCAAACCGACTTCTCCATCCGCAACCCTCACTGGTCATATATCCACCTCGAACACATGCATTCCACTTCCACTTCAAGTTCCATCTCAAATATCAATCAACAAGAGGGAAAAGAAGAATTAGATCCCGTGACGGCGCAATTGCACCTCTCTGCTGCTCTGTCGGCATTGCATGGCTTGCACGGCTTGGCCATCCCCATCGATTTGCTTCACATCACAGGCCAACAGGTCTGGTTGAGAACGCCTGCTGATGATCGAAGTGCGGTGCTTGCAGCTGTTGGCGGATGGATGAGTAACAGTGGCGATAGATGGCGCATCAAGGGCTGGAGTCACTGGAGCGCGAGCGCACTCGGGCGAGATGCTGGGCAGGACTTGTTCGACGCTGCCTGAGCATAGGAGGTATGAGCGCAAGCGCAACTATGAGCACGATGGAAGTACAGCAAGGCGGCGCTCGAAAGTAACCAGAAAAAAAAATTAAAAACGCGCATTACAAGCACGTGTGATACTGGCCATCTAGAGGCTCGTGGGCGCATGCCATGCGAGAATTAGTACTAATACAGCATTCATGCCCATTTTTCCTGTCCCAAATGCTGTGCTCCGCCTGCCTCATACCATACAGCCCCATTTATCAGCCCGTACGCTGAAAGTATTGCAAAACGCCAATGTAAACGACGGAAAGTGGACATCACTCGCTCGCACCTTCCAGTAGCCCTAGTTGACGCATACGTTCTGGGTTCATGCCACCATAATTGGATCGATTGATCGACTTTTCTTGCTCGTCTTGATCAGGACTACCGGTGGTCGGGGGTGTCGCTGTCTGCCTTGGCTCTCCGTTGCGTGATTCGGGACGACTATGCGATCGCGCTGCGCCTTTGATGGAGAAGCCAAGTTCCTGATCGGTGCCTGACATGTCATTTGCATCGTCCTCGTCGTACATCTGGGGTGCGCCTTGCTCGCTTTGAGCAGATATGTCGTTTGCAGGCGGAGGCGGCGGTGGCGGGCGAACAGCGAATTCCTCATCAGACTCCGTGCGTTGCTTCTTGGCGAGGCCCTCGTCCTCGGTAAGACTTGTAGGGTCATCTCGTCTTCGCTTTGATGCAGCAGTCGCATCGGAAGGGGTTGCGCCGAGGGCATCGTCCATGTCATGGTCTGACAAACCATCATCATCTGCTGGAGGGGGACTCAGTACTGCAGGAGGGGGTGAGCCGACAGGAGTCTTGCTTCCGTCTGCGTTCTTCTCCTTCTTCTGCTCCTTCTTCTCGGCTCGCTTCTGATCGGAAGCGGCCTTCTTCTTCAATGCTTTTTCGAAGAACATTTGACACTGCTTTTTGACGTCCTTGATCTTCTTGTCACTGAGTTTGTTTGGATCTTCCACCCGCCCTTTCCTGAAATCCGACTCCACCACTTGTTTGGCGAACTCTTTAGACCAGCGTTTCACGTCCTCTTTTGCGAGTTTGTTCTTGTACTTGCCTGACACATGGGTCACATGTGGATGCAGGGTGTTCTCGTACAGCTTCTTTTGCTTCTCCTCCGGCAACGCCCGCCATTTATCTTGCTTGCGCTCCTTCTTCTTCGGCGTCTCGACCGGGGTAGGAGTAGTGGACTGCTTGACCAATTGCTCTGGTTTGGCAGCGACAATATTTTTGATCAGATCTTGCAGTGCCATCTGATCGGTGACCGCTTTTGGTGGCGGCGGCGGGGGCGCTGCGTTAGCAGGTACAGTCGGACGCTGCCAAGTGGTAACACCTGATTGTGTGTAGTAGTATGTGGCTCCGTTAGCCGCAGTGGCCTCGAACCAGCCATAGGGTAACACGCCCACAGGCGGCGGTGGTCGGAATCTCGGCGGGGGCCGTGCGAAGGCGGGCCGAGCAGATGCACCTACTCGTGGACCAGTCGGCGCCACTATGCGCTCTGGTGACTTTGACCGCGACCGAGACTTACTCCGTCGTCTCTCGCCGTCCCGTCTGTCTATCTTTCGGTCTGGCACAACGGCATTCGGATCACGCTTCACGCGCGGTATCCGGTACGCGATTTCGAGCTTAGACCATGCCTCCATCAGTTCCTTGGCCCGGAATGCCACCCTCTCATCCTCGCTTTCTGCCAAGGGCCCAATGGCTTCCTCGATCTTCGAATCTTGAATCTTGTTGCGCGTGAGACGTGGCATTGTGTCCAAGATGTCAAGGATCTGAATGCACACGTTGGTGTCATCGGCGAAATTGGCTAGAGCGGTTTTGAGGATACGGTAGCCATGAAATCGGACCACTCGGTGGCGGACTTTTTCGTCAGTCGCTCGTTGTATGCGGGTGAGCAGCTTCACGGCAATCCACTTTTCTTTGCATTGCATGAGCGATGACATGACTTTGTTGACGCCTTCTTCGTCCAGACCCCTAGGCTCGACGTTGTTGACGTATTCTTCGTCATCCTCGCTCGCCTTCTTCTTGCGAGGGCGCTTAGCGACAGCAGTATCCCATGCGTCGGCGTCGTCAATTCCGAGGGCTTCTATGATCGTGTGGGACAGCTTCGTGGCGCGTTCTGTCTGTGTCTTGCCACCAATGAACCCAGTACAATTAGGCTCGTCGCAGTAGCATGGCTGTGGATCTGCACCATATCGGTCGACGTTGTAGTTGAAGACAAGTTCCTCTCCAGCGTGAATCTTGCGTTCGGCAAAGATTCCCATGCGAAGTTTGTCGCCAACCACCCATTTGTCAACGTAGCAGTTGGGGTTGCAGGAGTGATTGCAAAATCTGCCCAGATTGCCTTTCTTCGTGGCATCTACGAATTCGCCCTTGGAAAGTGACATAAAGTAGAAATGCTTGATGCCTTCCTCGTCGTACTGGTGCAGGCGATTTCGAAAGGTTTTCTCGCCAATCACCTCGCCGATGTACTCGAAGATGAAGTCGTTAGCTTGCAGTTCAGTATTCGCACGAAGGCCATAGCCTTTCTTTTCTGTCTTGATGACAGAGACGTTGGCGTATTGCTTATGCTGGAAACGTCGGTTTTGACAGCCCGCGCCGCAACCACAATCACCCACGCACTCCATTTTGGTGGCGCGATTGATGCAGTCGGTGTCCTCCCCACAGGCATTGTTGGTTTGCGTGGCTGGATCTGCTTCATCGTCAGCAAAGCGCACTAGAGTGGTAGCCTAGAGTCTGGTAGATACAACTTACCCCATTCCTCAGCACAATCGCACTCGAGCGCATGTTCAGTCGTGCCCAGTGACTTATTGGCATACGTGCACTGCGGTAGAACATCGAACGTGCGCTTGGACTCGTCGGTGCTGTCATCGTGGTCAAAAAACAGACGGGGACTTCGTTTTTCGATCTTGTGCGAGGTGGAGCGTGAGAGCTTTGGCGGCTTGCCAGGCTCCAGCTTGAGTGTTACGTCTCCGCCAATGGTCTCTTCATTGTCAGACTTGACGGCCGGGGAGTCAGCGCTGCAGTGTGTCTTGATGGGTGACCTGGACTGGCGCTTGAGACTGGCAGGAGTGCCACTCCCGCTGGCAGAACCAAAGAGCTCCTTGGCCGCCGCTGCCAGTGCAGGTATGGTGTCCATGTCTGAGTCGTCCTCCTCTTCTTCCTTGAGCTGCATTCCTTGCATGCCTCGCACCTCCGAGTCGACTCTCTCGTGGTCGTTCTGGGCAGCTGCCATGTTGGTGGGTTGCTGACAATGTGGATGCAGCAGACGAGTGTCGCACGCGGAGGTTCAGATCACAGCTGCAGAAGATCACGATCTTCAACACCGCTTGACAACAACACGAGCACACAAGCGCCGGCACATCCACTTCTCATGTCTTGTCGATGCGAGACAGCGCTCTTGTCGAGAGTGCGCTTACGGGATTCCTAGTGAGTGCGCGCGGTGGAAAAATCATTCATCGGTGGCGTGGGCGTGGGTGTGGGCGTGAACAGCGCTCCGCCGCGGGCGATGGTGGCGGACGGATCCAAGGGAAGGAAACGGATGTCGTCGAGATTCGCGGTGCGGCGCGCGGCGGTGCGGTGCGGTGCAGTGCGGTGCGGTGCGTCGTGGTGGAATCTTGCGAGCGAGAGAGTGATTGATAACACTTCTTTACGTTCAGTACTGTACTATGAAGACTTGATGGGAAGGAAGGTGGAGACCTCTTTCCGTACCGGCTCCAATTGCTCTCTCTTCAGTCTTCAGTCTTGTGATGCGCCTGTTGCAGTGGGCAGGGCGATTGGGTCAAGAAAAGACGCGTTGGGCAATAATGTACATAGCAGTGATTAAGGCAATACTGTAGGAGTAGCATACAAGTCTTTCCTAATGGCAGATTGCAGCAGAGCCAAAGCGGCAAAGGCACTAGTTTACCCGTCTCTCACTCGCCCTCATTCACTCACTCACCCTCGGGCACGCACACACGCACACCCACCTCGGGGTAATGACCACGCGCATGCTCCAGCCAGCGGACACGACTCCCACGCGCATCAGTACATAGCACACCTCGCCGTACTCTCAGGAGCACGGCGTGCGGTATGCCATTGACGATGGAGATGGTGCCTCAGCTTGCCATTATTGCTCCCATGCCAGCACACGTCAGTCTGCAAAGCCACCGCGTGCTTCTCGACAGCAAGCGCAAGTCGTCGGTACTTGTCAGAAGATCTGAGATACTGCTCTGGAAAGCGACATTCCCTCGAGTCCGGTATTTTAGGTAACTGCAAGACCGCATCCTACACCGCCGATAGGGAGTCGGAGACTCGGTTGGACTGCAACAAACTCGATAGTACAATGGTTGTAGCGACTGATATGTACGCCTGCTGCGCAAAAGAACGGTTATTCAGCGGCCCAGGGCCAAGGTGGATATCTTTGAGCGGTCCAGCATTGGTCGTGGCCTGCGTATGAAACTAAGTAGCAGGAGAAGGAGCCTCATATGGCCGTGTCTAGTGAGTCCACTTTTGGTGGTTAGTAGAGTACAACTCACAGATATCCATTCTCCTGCGTCTCGAGACGGCGAGCCGCCAGAGCGCACAGGCATAGTAACGAAGTACTAATTTCGAGCGGTTAGCCATGCGAGCTGCACCAACGATAGGCTGGGACGGCTTTTCCTGAGGGACTGCGCGAAGCAGAGCAAGTGCAGAGCAATGCAGTGAACAAGCAGGGCCCGCCTACCTGCCCGACGTGATACCCAGGCAGTGTAGAGTGTAGGAGGTAGGTACGGTACTTGTTGATGTTGATGAATCGATGATGATTTTACTATATTATTATTATTATTATTATTATTATTGTTTCTTCACAAAATTCCAGCGACCCAGAAGAGCGGCAGACCTAGGACGGGAGTTAGAACTATAAGGTTGGACGCGGGGCGGGCTCGCCCAGCAGCTGTTCCAACTTCACGACTGCCGAGCGCACTACGAGTGAGTACCTTAGTGACTGAGGTACTACCGATATTGCGGTCGGCGGGACTACCTGTCGGCGGTCGTGATCATGGGTAATGGCCCTAATGGGGGCAAACTACAGATATCAACAATAACATCATATCCGCGTTTAAAGGGGCTGCGCTGTTGGATCAATGGATACATGTACATCCCTTACGGTCCTAGCCCGGCCCTGTCCTGTGCAGCGTCAGACCAGGCGACGGTGTCTCTGCATGCAATGAATGATGCATGCATGCGCAGGGTGGTCTGTCCGCACCAAGACGCATGTCGTTAATTTGGACGCTGAGTGCAGAAAATGCGCTGCTCTGCTCATGGAGAAAAGCAATGCCAGCCAGGCCAGCCAGCCAGCCAGTGTCCCGCCAGCGACTAATCACTAGTGTCGAGAAACCGCACCTAGCACGTCTCCTGCATATGCGCATAATGCGCAAGATGCTGATACCAGGTTTCACATCTCTGACCACAGGGCATCGGCATCCATCTTCCTCTACCCTAGAACTATCCTACCGCCGTGCCTCCTATGATGATGGACCGACACCACTACCTGACTACTCTCCTCCCTTCTGCCTCCATCGACTCTCGTTTCTGTCTCTGTCTCTGTCCCTTTGCGGCTGCCGGCGTCGTGATGCATCTGCCTCTGCTGCTGCTCCTCCGCTCCCTCTAGTCGCAATTGCTGCGGCGCCTCCCCATACACTCGTTCGACCAGGCCTGCCTTCATCACCTGGACCTAGCCTCGAAGGAGGTGCCTGCTGGCGTCGACGGTTAAGATAATAGCTGCTGTACCACTCACTCACTCCGCATGCCTTCCCATCGTCCGCTTCGTTGTTGTCGTTCCCTCCTCACCTTTGCCCTCTCCTCCCGGCATGGCAACGCCTCCTGAGCGGCCTTGGACTACCCACGAAAAAGTAGGTATTATACTTCCTGCACGTCGGGCATTTGACCCTGGTAGAGATCCACTGCCCATCACCTCGCTGACTTGGGTACCTCCCACCAACGACAGAACTCTTTAATGGCCGAGATCATCAAAACGGCCAATCCGCCCGTTAATGTGTTGTTTAGCGTTATTCAAAGCTTGCAACTGCAACCTCGATGGGACGATATCCCACTACCGCCAGGTTAGTATCTTGTTGTGGACTACCTGGGACTACCTGGCCATGCCTGAGCCTGGAGTACCTAGTGGCTGCCAACCCCCGTGGTCATAGGTACGTGGTGGCTGACTACTCTATCGAACAGGACGCTCACTGAACTCGTGTCGTCTCGCCTATGATGATGTGCGAAGATCACTTTCCGCGCCCATGGGAGCATCCTTGGCTCCATTGAACCCCACCCCCATGACTGCCATGACTGGCTCCATATCCACCACCCTCAAAAGGCCTTTCCCGTACGAGAGTGCATGGCTTGGAAGTTCGACTGCCGGTCCCACAGGAGGTCTAACTGGTCGTGAAATCAGACCAAAGCCGTCGAATCCCAGCGCTGTGCCGATCCAGCCATCACCCACGGACCAACCGACTAAGAAGAAACGTGGTCGTCCTACGAAAGCAGAGGCGTTGGCCAAAGCGGAAGCAGCCGCCGCCTCCGTGCCGGCCTTTGGAGAGCCAGGTCCAGTATCAATGTCACGCCCAGCATCGCAGAGTACACCTCAGCCTCCGCCTCAGCCTCCGCCTCAACCAATGACTACCATGCTATCGACTGCACGCACAGATGAGCCCAAACCGGGACTTCCACCTAGCCTTCCGCCGGTCACGAGGATGCCCATCGCAGCCATGCTCACTCCCACTGCCGGCGAGCCTCATGGCGGCAGTCTCGCTCATGCACGCCCTTCATCTGGTCGAAGGAGACGTGCGCGGTCAACCAAGTCAGAGCAGGAAGAAGGTGAATCGCCGCCTGGTCGTGGCAATGAGACTGGAGCCGACTACGAGTCGCCTTACGCTCGGCCTGATGCTCCAGAGACCCCAGTGAAGACCGCAGTGCTTCGTAATCGCGGCGAAGAAGAAGAAGAACAAGACATCCCTCGAGCCTTACCGATGCCGGGTCTGGCCCACGACACCTCAGATCCAAGGCTGTCCTCGGACACGGAGCAGCAGCAATGAAGCAACATAATATCGACGAATCCTTTCGAAACGCCAACAATAGAAATCCACAACGCTACCACGGCCGACATTCCCTTATTTACTTCCTGTGTATAGCCTGTCTTTTTTTTTATTTCCTGGCACCTATCATTCCACGACGTGGCCACGAGCGTTGTTTTCACATGACATGTAAGTGTCGCCTCGATCGATACGAGGTACCTACCTATGGGGCACGATTTCAAATGGGGGGTGGATTCTTCGATGTATGATATAAGAGATGTATTACCTCACGGTTGGCATGTGAGACGGTTTCATGGCCCTGAAACGACAAATATATTCTAGTAGCAATTATGTTTAAACTATTATTACTCCGAATTATCATCATCATCATCATCTGCATGACTGTTTTCTCATAAACATGTGTTGGGTTTCGTGGTGTTCTACCTACAGGGACCTAAGTGACGAAGCGAAGTCGTCTCGACCGATTTCTGTCTTGGGTGGACACTCTCGAGTCAGATCGTCTCAGGACAGATACCAGGTTTATATAGGTGCAACCGCTCCGTTTCCCTGGCCCTTCAGATGTGGCAGTTACACGCATAGATCAGGTACATGTAGATATGTAGAAAGCGATGGGACACCCACATCACTGGTGGTATCGCAAGGGCGCTCAAAAGTTCTCTTCCTGTAGATTATCTGATACTGTCGATCTTCTGAAGCTATCTGTACAATCTGTACATGCCTCCAGCTACACACACCAAAACTCCTATATCGCCCGGACTCATGCAGTCATACAGTCTCCAGATCGTCATTGCATCCACGTTGCTTGCAAGCCAAGAGGGTGAGCCCCACTACTAATGCGAGTTCAACTTCTCATCCTTATCCTCCTCTGGCTTGCCCTTGAGAGGGTCTGAGTGGGTTGATTCCTTCTTCTCGGAGGACTTTTTGCCTTTCGTCAACTTCTCTCGTTCCTTCACGGCACGTTCCCGTTCCTTCAATCGCTGTTCTTCGGCCTCTACCATGTCCATCCATTGGTCCTCGCCAGCATATCGTTCGTGGTGAATCTTCTTCTCGATCATGTGCTTGTGTGTTGGGTCATTAGGGTCAAGAATCTTGACAGTCTCCCATCGTCCGCTGCCCTTCATACGGTCGTTCCCTTCGAATGCCAAACTGACAATGACAGCGGCAAGTGTAAATCCTTGAGCGTATACACGAGCTTGCACAATCTTTTGCGCTGTAGTCAAATATGGGTTGCGACCGACAATGCCCATTGCAGCAGAGATGGAAGCTACCCAGGAGCCCATTACCAGGCCGTATCGATTGTCTGACAACCAAGCCTTCACCTTCTCGCTCTGTGTCCGGGATGCATCAATCTGTTCCTGTAACGATGCTTGCTCGTCTTGGTAGTCGCGCCCGGGTTGGCGTGTGGCTTCGAAACGTCGCGAGTAGGAATCGGCTCCGATAATGGCAGAAAAGGTGCCTGCGGAGGTGATCAAGAAGGTGCGAAAAGGCAAGGTGAGACTGCGGAAAGCTGGATACCTCGCAGAGGCGAGCGAGACACCCAATGCACCCGCTGCGAGGCCAGCGAGACCACCTCCAATGCCGCCCTTGAGCGTGGCACTGCCTCGAAGTTAGCATCTTCATTGCTGCCGACTGCGCGTGGTCTTCTTTTTCTTTCTTTAATGAATACCCGGTAGGTATGGTGTGCTTACTTGTAGTGCTCTTCCTCCTCCTCCTTGGTCGTGATCTTCATGATGGCAAGGTGTGCTGTTGCGAGGACCAGACTGCTTGAAGAATACTCAGGTACTGTACAGTGAGAAGAGTAAAGACGTGAAGCCGAGGGTGGGATTGGCAACCAAAGTACTCAAAAAGTTCCAGCAGCAAGGAGCGGATGCAATGCGGCTGACCGATGTCATAGCTACGGTAAGAGGTTAATGTACATGTACCTTAATGTAGCTAGCTTAGTGATGGATGACTTCACAGGCTGAACCGAATTTCGGTCGAAAAAGCTTACATCGCAGTCCGCGGAGTAACATCCATATCACAGAACACACAAGCATGGCGCGGAAACTGCAGGATGTTCGACATGATGATGTCGACGAGGACGAGATCATGGATGAGGACGAGGTTGAGGACGAGACTGAGGACGAGACTGGAGACGAGGTCGAGGTGAAGGCTCCGGGAGAAGAATTTCACAGCGGAGAGGCCGAGCTGCAGATCAGGCATGTGTCCTTTGGCGCTTTGCAGCAGGCCCAAGATGCCGTGTCAAAGAAGCGCAAACGGACATCAGATGCGCACCTGGACCAAGACGATAAGCTGGCGGCGCTGAGAGACCGACTACGACAAATCAAAGCGCAGAAGACGGAAAAGCCATCTAAGGAAAAGAAAGTGTCAGGCAGAACGAAAAATGCCAAATCGATTGCTCGCGACGGCGACGATGACGGTGATGATAGCGACGACTCAGACTCGGATTCTGGTCCGTCTGAAGAGGACGTACCGAATAAGTCGCGGACATCTAAGCATGCTCCAACTGCGCAGTCCACCAAGTACCAGGTCTCTCGAAAGCGGCAGGTGGTTGATGTGCCCAAGAGAAACGTGCGAGATCCCCGCTTTGATGCCTTCCACCAACACGCGGAACCGAGCAACACGGACAAAGCATATAGCTTTCTCGACGACTACCAGAGGGACGAAATCAAAGAGTTGAAGGCCGAGATCAAGCGGACGAAAGATGAGGACGACAAGCAGATTCTGAGGCGCAAAGTCAATAGCATGGAGAATCGACTAAAGGCCAAAGCCGCAAAAGAGCGCGAACAGGAGGTGGTGCGGCGGCATCGGAAAGAGGAGAAGGCCAGGGTGGAGGAAGGCAAGACACCGTACTATCTCAAGAAGAAGGAGATTAAAGAGCAAGCTCTCGTGGAGAAATTCAAGGGCATGAAGAGCAAGGAGCGCCAGAAGTTGATTGACAAGCGGCAGAAGAAGGAGAGCCAGAAGGAGAAGAAGAGAATGCCCGATGCAAGACGAATGGCATCTGGTTGAGTGACCAAGGAGGAAGGATTCCAAACCAACCTCAGCTGAGGACGGCCCTCCCTACACCACATGGTAGTGGAGGTGACTGCCTCTGCAAGGCGTCGTCACGAAGCTTCTCTTTCACTCCAAAGAGAGGTCTGTCTATACTGACATCGCACTTCACGAGCCCTCACGGTACGGTACAAGCCGATAGCGTACATGCCCAGTGCCTTGTAACAAGGGCTGGCTCAAAGCGACCTTTAGGTCCTCGAAGAAAGCTTCTCAGACCACCCATTCACTGGATAGCCGATATCTGTTGAAAGAAGGCAGCGAACGAACAAGAAAAAACGACAGATTGGGGTGACGATGATGCACGTGAGCAGCAGAATTTGGCATCGCACTATGAATCAAACGCATGGCTTGAAAAAAATTAGTTTACTTGGAGACTAGATACCCATCTGTACCTGGTATGACGGCTACCGGAACATGGATGTTTGTCCCTTCCCATCGTCAATCTCGCGCAAGGCTCGGGGCCTGCTCCGAGAATCGACAATTTGCTCGAGCCAGAAGAAGGCAAGACCATGATAGGAAGGAATTGCAATCCTACCAAGGTCTTTCGCTCTTTTTCGCGCGGAATTTCTGGGCCTGTGAAACATTTAATCACTGTCCAACATGAAAAAGGAGCGTGAGCAGATAAATTGCTTTCTTCGCTTTGATTCATGCAAATGCGGATAATGTGAGGTCTCATTTCTACGCCATTAAATCGCCGAGTCTCGTCTCAAGCTACTTATAGAAGCTCAAATCCGAGCCTGCCACTAGACTCAATCAATATGTAGTAATTGTAAGGAGCCATCAGTCCGAACACCATCCATGCTGTAGTGGTCTAAAGCCCGCAAGACGCCATGCTGACACCCTCTTGCCTCTGCTCGTAGAGAGGCATCTGCAGCCACCGCTGGCGAGTGTCGCATATGTAAGGCATCCCTCCAGAGGGCGGAATAATGGTCGAGCTTCGTATTTTCGATTATGATGATATGATAGCCATGAGTCATGTGCTAATGATATAAACGTGTTTGATGCCGTGAAGTTCATGAGTGAAACAAGTCCCAGGCTCGCTCGCAGAGCCTGATAAATTCAGCTCGCTTCTCTGCACTGCTCATGGTCACTTTCCAGTCTTCTTCTTCCTCTCCGGGACGGCCCCGCGACGCAAACGTTGTTCGTTTGGCCTCCGAGCGGTTAAAGGTGGATGGCGGGCTGCCATTGTCAGCCTCGTATTCGTCTCGTCCCCGTCGCCTGCCATTCATTGACTGTGTCCGTGCCAAGACGTCTGGTCGCGTTGCACGATCGTGATGCCCGGTATCCTGTACTCCTGCTCCGGTGTGGTTCCCGCCATGATGCATCGGTGATGGAGGCGTCGGTGGTTGGACACCACCGTAATGCACAACCTTTGGCAACAGCTCATCCCGTCCTCCAGAAAGTCCTTGTACAGCTTCTTCAGCGGACCTAAATCGTTCGCGAGCACTGAGGGGAGGGTGCTGCTGGTGGGCAGGGGCGAATCCCGGTGACGGCATTGGCGGTTGCACATTGGAATGGGATGAGTGCCCAGGAGAGTTGTTGTGCTGACGTCGGCCCTCGAATCGGTCGTTAGCAAATACGTCCGAGATGGGAGGAAGCCTGTTATTTGTTTGCGTCGCGGGCACGTGGTGAATATGGCTCGTCTGGCTCAAGCCACTTGGTCCATGTTGTGCGTGACGGCTCGAGGGGTATTCTCCCGGTCTGAGACCAGTAAACGTCTGGTGGAGAGGCGCTGATTGTATGACACGATCGTGGGCGAATTGAGCTGCAGAAGGAGCTGCGATTGAGAGACCAGGCGGTGGTCCTTTCCTTCGCGACGTGATGGGCGTCCTCGTCCCGGTTTGCACGCCAAACAGGGTTGTGTCCTGCGTTCGTGGTCCATCGTGTTCCCCCGAGCTACCTGGCTTCCCTCCCTTCTGTCTCGCTTCAATGATCTGCCTCTGCTGGTCTCGAACGTCCATACTACGCTGTAGTTGTTCTCGTAACGCCGGATCGTGCGTTGCGAAACCCGGCGACAGGCACGCGAGGCCAACATCGTGAATGTGAAGACCAGATGATTGTCCAGTCAATGGCGCCGAGGGTCGTGCAGTGTGCGGACCGCGGCTTGCAGCCATGCTTGAGGAGAGGTCGAGTCGTTTCGGCCGTGGTCTCGAGGATGCCAGAGCTGGCGAGCCCGGCTCTTTCTTCACCTTGATCATGGGCGGTACGCCGTTGCGAATGCTGTGTGGTATTAGCTGATGTTGGACCGCAGACTCGACGACATGACGCACCCGTTCGGCGAGCTCTTGCCTGCCTCTATTCTCACAGTAGTCTCCGGTGACGCGCCATTGCTTCGTGCTCGTTTCGCGGCGGGTTCAGCGGCTGATGCCGACGGATGGCTCGTGTTGCTGGAGGGAGCAATAGCGGCAAAGTGGCGAGGAGACACTCTTTCGACCGAGGGTGAGAGGGTAGCTGTCGGCGCTGCTGCCACGGCGGTGGACATATTGGGGGTTGAAGTGGACGGGAGGAGAGCGGGAAAGATCAAGGTCGACAGGGTAGCAGTAGCAGAAGTAGTGGTGTGGTCAAGGAGGTCTGGGAGGAAGGAAGGCCCGGCGCACAGCCAAAGTGATGGAGCGGGCTGGTGGATTCAAGCTCTCGCAGTCTCCGTTCTGGTGCAGACTACTGGGTGGTGGTGAGCGATCGGCCCTGCAGCAACGCTACGCGGATCCAGACGCCAAGCGGGTTCCCTCTCGCGACGGTCGTGCTCTCGCGCTGCCGCCGGTCTGCCACGAAGCTCCGGCGGTGGTGGGAGTGGTGGTGGTGGTGGTGGTTATGATAGCGGTGGTGGTGACTGGCGGTGTTGTGGTCGGGGGAGGGGAGGGGGAGGCAGACTCAGAGCGCGCGTGGATGAGGGCGGAGTAGGTAAGGTGTATTCTGTTCTATTGTGAGACTGCTGCTGAGAGCCTGAGACGACACTCACGACAGGCCAAGGGGAAGGGCAGGAAATAGTGCGACAACGAGGGACAGGGGAGTGGATCCACGCACAGAAGGCACAGAACACCGACGGCCGGATTGGGGCAAGAGCACTTTCTGCACGCCATCATCGCCATTCGTCCTTCACTGCCCGTCTCTTCTCAGCGATGGCCAGCAGGGTCCTCATGTTTCATCTGCTGCTGGCCCGCCTCCTCCAATCACCACTCGCACTCACGCGCTCCGTCGCTCCGCCATGCACGCTTTATGTATTATTACCATTCATGATGATTGATTAGGATCATGACCTAGATTACCTCTCCGGGCTCTCCTGTTGTCCGGTGTCACACACACACTCTCTCTCGAGCTGGGAGGTGAAGGGGGCTTGGGGGGCAGAAAGCCACTCTCACCGACTAGAAATACCTATGTACCTAGGTACCCAAGATACCTCCGTCTCTCCATGCTTCGTTCCCATCATCATCAAACAGCTGTCGTCCCGCGAACAGCCACTACTGAGCCACTACTGCTGCAAGCGTCGCGTATCGCCAGGCGTTCGTTCATCAGACCGGTTCAGCCCTCACAGCAAACCTTATCATCCATGGAACACGAGTCGACTAGGCTCGAGCCCGCCAGCCTATCACTTTTCGCACTTTTTTTTCTGCCTGGCACAATTGGGAACAAAACCGCAGATCTTCTCCCCATCCTCGGCCTCGAGCCAATCCGCGCTCACCGTTGGCTGCAAACCACAGCTCAACTAGACGAGGTAGGGGTCTCGACTTCACCAGAGTTTCACTTGCGTTTGGAGTGATATGATCCATGAAAACCACGCCTTTTTTTCGCTCTGCTGCTGCTGTTGCTGCTACGTCAAAACGTCACGCGACGGATCCAGCCAGCCAGCCAGCCAGCCAGCCGAGCCAAGCCAGCACACCTCGCTCCACCACAGCGTACAGCGTGGCAAGCAGAACGTTTGAAGTATCCACCACCCCGTTGGAGAATTCCCTGTTCGAAGGAAAATTCGGTTTTGTCCAGCCAGTTTGTTCTAGCCTGAGGCCAGCCAGCCAGCCAGTACTTGCAGGAAGTTTCTCGTGTTCGGCACATACTTCAAGTACATACTGTACCTCGTAAACGACACATCGGGGTGGGTGACCAGTGTTTCCTTTAGGCTGCTCTCCATCAGTATGACGACTTCCTACTTGTACACGATCGGCAGTGATCGACCCAACGAAGTGCGATGCGATGCGACGCGATCGCACTCAGGTTATTTGTAGTCTCCGCCCGCGAACTACCGTAGTCCTAGATAAGGTGGTGCTCCTGACTCCTAGGTATAACCTGATGAGGTTGTTCATGTTGTACCTCCTACCTCTGGAGAGATAACACCTTGTGTTTGATTCTTCTACATACGGTAAGATAAGTACCCTATCTGATATGTCGGGTAGAGGGAGGGGTACATGTATTCGAGGTATGTACTCGACGGGAGGTAGGTAATGACTAGTTGACTACTGTTTCAGGCTTTTCCCGGGAGGCGCGGGAACGCACTTACAACTTACCTATTTCCAGATCTGCCGCTTACCTACACTGGTACATACTGAAGTCTGATGAGGCTCTGATGTAGAGGTACCTCCTACATGTACCTACCTGGTATGTATGTAGCTGAAATTGTCCGGCTGGGGAATGGGCCATGGCTACCTTACTCAGCTAAACTCAATCTTCACATTCCATTTTCGTCCATCTCCGGGAGCAATTGCCGCCAACAAGTAGTGCTTTGTGCCAATGCGCGTGGTGGGTAGGAGGTAGGAGGTACCTAGATGCGCGTGGTTGTTATTAAATTACCTACATCATATTATTTCCTTTGTCCGACGCTAAGATACGGACGCGTGGGCGATCGTTTTTTCAAACGCAGGAGTCGACCTGCTGACTACATTTCTTACATACCACCTTGCCACCTACCTCCTAGGCACATATCGTAGGTATCTGACGGGAGAATGACTCAACTAGCCTGTCCTGCTGCTGTTGCTGCTGCTGCTGCTGCCAAAAGTCCAAACAGTAAATACGTGCGCTTCCAGTATGCTTCCGCGCTCTTCTCCAAGCGCTCGTAATCCACCCCCGTGTCCGCACCCAGCTGTGTCTGGAGCGTGCCTGCCACTTCACGCAGCCCAGGGCTCCCGGCGGGTTCGTGTGCGCTCGTCATCAAGACGCGTCGCAAATACATCACGTCAAACAACTGCTGGACAGATCGTTCTCGCGACACAGTCGGTGTGGCGACTCCGCTCGCCCCGGACTCCACTGGTGGACCATTCGGATCGGCATTGGCAGCAGCACCATGAGTCATGTGCACAAGCATTGTTTTGTCATCCAGGGTGTCGACGAGATATGTCTTCAGGGTCTGAACTGCATGGGGACACCACAGATCTGTGCCGACATCAGACATGTGCTGGTGCAGACTTTTCAGGAAACGGAACGTGGAAGGCGATGGCTGAATCGGTAGCGGAGGGCTTCCATCCCATAGCGTGGCAGCGACACGTGAGTGGTTGTGCAGTCTCTTCGTATAATCCGCCAAGGGAACAGCGATGACAGATTTTGCCAATTGTTGATGCAGTGTCGCCACGAAAGTATCGCTGGACTTTACAGATCCAATATTCTCCACCAGCTCAGCCAGCCTCCGGCGACGATCGTCGACCTCACGGAGGATTCGGATGAGCAGTGCCGGGTCCGTGTCTGGATTGGAAGAATTCTCGAGCGTAGTGTATACCGCCTGCAGGGACTTCAACGTAGCTTTCTGCAGCTTCCGTTCCAGTCGTCGAGGGTCTTGCTTGCTTAGGACAACCTGAAGCGGTTCGTCGCCCGCAAGATCGTCTAGGTCCAAGTCAATGTCTTCGTCCCATTTCATCCCTTGCATAGTCACAATAGCCTCGCCAAAGCCATGCAACCTCGCAAGCCAAAGGTCCAGAGCGATGCTCGATTCCTGTATCAGTTGATTGCGACCATGGTGCCTTTTCAGTATCGTATCGCGGAACTGTGCACTCCCTCTACCAAGATCCAAATCCCCTGTGGAGACATCCCAGAGATTCAATGCTCCTGACTCGGCATCGTGTTGTTGCATCTGGGGTAGTACACCAGTGATACTTGCTGCTTCATCAGCGAGAGACTCCAAATGTTCGAGGAATGCTTCCCTCAAATCTACGAGGGACTGTGCTTGGATATCGCCGTGGACTTTGGCACTGAGCACGAGATAATTTGTGATGACTTTCTGTCGAAGTTGGAGCACCGTATGCACGTCTTGCTGCGCGCTGAGAGCGTCCTTTAAAGTCTGTAATAAGCATTCCTGTGCCTGCTTTTCCCACGAGGACGTGGCAGCTCCGACACTGGCCGTGGAAAGTTCATCGTGACGAACCCATGGGTGGAAGTGCCGCACATCCTCCGCGATCCATCGTTCGTATATGTCTAAGCTCAGTTCGTGCACCCCCTGAATGTCAGGATCGCGAAGCAAGGTGGTCGTACTGATATGGGAAAGCGAGTCTGCGAACCGCCTGGGGAAGACTTCTCGGGCGTCCAGAAGAGTCTGGCTGTATAGAGCAAGCATATCCAACAGACTCGTCTCTGAACCAACTTCAGCCATCAGCTCCAGCTGTTCAAAGCGGATCTGCAAAAAGTATCGCAAGACATCCTTGGGAGCGCACGCTGTCAACAAGGAGTAGGCGCAGAGGGTGTTGATGGTCTTCGCCTTTTTGAGGCTGGTATGCGCCAATGCTCTCGCAATATAGCTCAATAGCCTCTTCTTCGCGCTTGCAAGTTGCCTCCGTAAGCTCTCCAATACTGCCGGGGGATCACCGCCCTCTGCAAGGCTCTTGTGCAGTAGCCTCGCCAGCAAGAGGATCTTCGCAGCCACCAGCGCATCTCCACCACTCTTCACGATCCGCGAAGTCACATTCAGTGCGTTCTGCAGCACTTTCGTTTGCGCCAGCCTGCTGAACTTCACGTCCTCTTCACGTCTTCTCTCGCTTCGCACGCTCTTGTGGTTGTCGCCGATTTTTTCCAGCTTCCGAGAATTACACTGTCTCCCAATGTGTGCCATGTGGAACTCCACCAGCTGCATCTGTGCGTCCATGTCGATTATCCTCTCCGCAGTTCCCAGGAGGTCGCGATAGCTCGTGCCCACGAGAGAGCGGAGCTTCTGGCGGTTGTCATCGATGTGTCTTCGGAGCTGCTGCTCCAGCCTGCGAACCACTGGAAGCGGGTATTGAAAAGCATCTTCCCAGGTCTCGAGAGTCCTGGGGTCGGGAGGTTGAGAGGCCATTGTTCAGTTGAAAGCGAAGTTGCATGTTTAAGTTTCCTCCAGCTTGGAGCCTCCCCTCCTTTGAGGACTCGCCAAGCATAACAACCACAGCGTAGCCACTATACCTATGTACACATGGGGTCCAACGAAGAGCGAGAAGATCATACATGTGGGGAGCACACGTGTTAGGAGCACAAGATTCGTGTATTAAGATGCTTTTATTACCTTGGAGTGCATATTCTGCTGTTCCAATATGGTGTACATACTACAATGCCTACTCAGGCCACCCGAACACTTCTCCGACACTCACTATACTCCATCTCACTCCAACCAGGGCAATGCATGCTCCAACAAATTCGATGAGTAGCAGCGTCATGACGGAAAGTAACATCCTCGGCATGAACACCCGATAGAGCATGAGGTGTCTTCTCAGCCAAGCCGCTTCAATGACAGTCGCCACGGCGATGGCGGCATAGAATAGGATGTGGGTCGCCATGCAACCAGCAACACGCCCAAGCACTCCAGTATGCCTGGGTGGAACTTTCCACATCACGATCGCAGGAACTGCAATAGCGCACAATATTTGTGGTCCAAATGTGTTCAAAATCACAAAAATGGGTGTCCATGGGTACACGATTGTCTTCAACGGTATGAAGGCCGTGTCCCACTGTATGGTGACCAGTGCTGCTTGATGTCCCGTCTTGAAGAAGTGGAAACTTCCTAGCAGTGCGAGGACAGTCGGCCCCAATGGCGAGCGGCGGAGGTTATTGGCGTCGATGATCTCAAGAACGTTCAAAATCTGAATCATGCAAAATGCCAGAGCACCTTGTCCCATGGGCTTCTGGAACAGCAAGAGCGTCAGTATCCACGCGCACGGAAGTAGGAAGTATCGAGTGCCGTGTGAGTTGGAGTAGCCATATATCATGAGCTTTGGTCTTCTGGCAGGCCCGCTGGCGCCAACAGTGGTCAAGACCGGGGACGTGGGGTCTGTCTCGCTCAGCGTCTCAGATTTTGCAACCACACGATCGGCTTCTTCATGCTTGACCATAAGCATAGGAGACGCAAAGATGTACGTCGCGTACCCGGCTGCAAACGTCAATGCCAGAACGCTTTGTGCCAGATACGTGCGGACTGTCTTCAAAATACTGCCGGAGTATTGGGGAAACCAGTCCCCATCATCTGCAGCATCTATGGCCCAGAAGGTGGCCACCATGACCAGGCCCAATCGCAGGGCAATCCCGATCCAGATCACTGCTGAGCCGTGATAGTTCGCACTACGCTTGTAAAAGTGCGTGATGGCGCTAGGCAGAAAGAGCGCCACTGCGAGAGGTATGGCAAGCTGCCACTTCGATGAGGTGGACGAAGTCGCTGACGCATAGTATGATGATCGACAGAAGGGCATCTGCTCCTCTCGACAGAGTCTTGACAAGGAAGTGAGACGTGTTGCAATCAGGAAGGACAGAGCATTCGTGGCACCTAGCCATCGATCATCGGGGTCACCCTGACCTAGTGAGCTCCCCAACATTGCAAGTGCGAAAGTAGTCAAGATGAACAACAGCTGCTCATCTTCCCAGATGGTGAAAGAGTTTGCAGCAAACCCACCACATAGTAAGATCGTCGTCAACATGCACAGCCAACCCCAGAAGGTGGTTGGTCTGGGCACGCTCAGTAGCTCTCGTGCCGGCCAGAACATTGCCATTGTCATAGTCACTCCACCCAGTGCTGCACCGAATGCAATTGACTGGACTTCGTGTTCCTTGGTCAGCTGTCCTGCCACTGCGCCGATCATTGCGCCAACAAGGGTGCCACCTAGGCCCCAGATGAATAAAGGCGGAGTGATGGCAGCACGATCTCCGCGTAGGATACCCTGAGCATATACCAGAACCATCAAGAACGTTCCAACAAGGGCAATGATGCCCATGGTCATGCTCACAAGATCGAATCGTGCCCACAGTGACTTACAGATACGCAGATTTTCGGTCTGGTAAGCAGAGAAAGCGGCCCAAGCATCTTTCTGCGAACTTGAAGCACCTCCGGAACGTGCTGTACTCCACGCCTGGTTAGCCACTTGCCACAGCTGTTCCGTGCTAGATGCGGTTGAATTGCCCAGTCCACGAGCTTTCGCATATTCAGCCTGGTATCGATGAATTTGGGCTGCAGTGAGGCGAGCCACTTGTGCAAGATTGTCGTAGTTCGGCTCCGTCAGCACGGGTGATTTGTGGAAGGCCTCCTCAATAGGCTGACCGAGATTGTTGAAGGGCACTGGTAGACCGAGAAGGAGCGACATGGTAGGGACCAAGTCTATCTGAGCTACAGGCCTTTGCTGTGCAGTCAGTGGCGGCGCCATCGAAGACCTGTCACTGCGGCCGAAGATGCCACGCTTTGAATACATCCATAATGCAGCCTGAACTTCATCATCAGACTCGCCTCCATGATCGCCTTTGACGTCCATCCCGTGGTCTCCCATAACCACTAGAAGCGTATCATCATCTAGGGTTGAGACAATGCGCCGAATCACGTCGTTCATTTGCTTCAGTTTCTCATTCATGGCGGGATGATCTGGTCCATATCGATGTCCTGCATGATCTACCCCGAGATAATGGCCAAAAATCACATCCCAACGGCCGTTCATCGAGGGCTCCAGGAGTGGAAAAAGGTGTTCTGTGACGCCATTGTCCACGGTATGAAGATCCCACACATTGAAAGAATCATAAGCCCTGGTCAGATTGGGCTCAAAATATCCAGGAAATAACGAGTGCCATGTATCATCTCCCAGATGGACCACCTTCTTCCCCGCCTTGTACAGCATTTCCACAATGTTGTCTTCATCAATAGCTGTCCCCGCAAAGTTCGAGCCCGCATCGATGAGCACAGGAAGCGTGCCGGTGGTCAACCCTTTCAGCCGCTGTAACGTGGTGGTTGGCGGGTCTGCAATGAATGGTCTGAGGAAGGCGTTCTGTGGCTCGTTGACTGATGTCTCGTACAGAACTGGCAAGGCATCGTGGAAGTGTTGGGGGTGATCGTTCCCGGGCGTGGGATGGAATGGCACCGTAAAGTCGTAGCGCAGGGCATCCACAATGATGACCACGGCCTTGTTAAAGGACTTGGGATGCCAACAGCCCTGTCCATACGATCCAGCGACAAAGTCCTTGGGATGTTCGGAGAGGGCGATCGGAGGGACTGCGCAATCGGATCGGTGCTGGAGGACGAGTCGCGAGAGAAGGAAACCATTCAAGAAGAGGTAGATGCCGAGGGCGTGGAAGATTCTGGCGCGCTGCTGTCAGAGTCGCACATGGTCAACCGGCTTCGGGGGCACCAGCGTACAGTATGAGGAGGAAGAAGGCGACGACCAGGCCATGTTGCGCTCGGAACTCGAGGTTTCGCTTCTTGTTCTGCGCCTTGATGTCCCGCGTCGCCGCCTGCTTCGACATGGCCGCGGGGGCATTCGCCATGACGAGTCGGTCTGTGGAACAAAGGAGGGTATCAGACCGGCATGAAGAAGAGAAAGAGGGAATGAGAAATAGAAGTAGGATGGTTGAACAGAGAAGAGAAGAGAGTGTAGTAAGGTAGTAAGGTAAGGGAAGTAAGTGAAGTAGATGGAGGTGAGCAGGCAAAGGTACATGTACCTCCTACGAGCAATTCAGACGCGGGCAGAAAGTAGAACGGAGATCTTTCGGCGTTGATAACGGATCGATTCTCTGCGAAGCTCAGGTACAGACGATACAGTCGGGTAGGCCTCATCAGCTATCAGTACATGCGCTACCTATATAGTATACAATGCGAACGGCGAGCCCACATTCGCAACCTCGGTGCGTCGACGTATTGTCGTCTGTTACAATGGATACAAGGAAAGAAAAAACAAGTGCCAGCAGAAACACATTATCTATGCCCGTCGAGGTCTGCCTTCTGGCACTACCCAGCACTGCTTGAGGCATCGTCGATTGCCCAGGCGTTCGATCCAGGAGAGGCACACACAGTTCCTGAGAAAGGACAAAACAAATACACAGTCGCAGACCCATGCTCATGCAAGTCGTGGAGCTCTTCTGTTGGAGCACGAGCCGGAAAGAGGTTGGTCGTATCGTCGTAAATCAACTTCACACTCCTCCTACGCATCTCTCCCTACAGCTTCTCATACTTGTCATAGCTGGGTGCATTCCTTGCTTTCTCTACCAGCCCTCCAATGCGGTCTAAATCCAAAGACTCGAACCGCTTATCGTCATCTGTCTGATGCGTAGGCAGTTCTTCGACAGGCTCGAGTCCCACGCCGCCGTCTCCCACACGAACGACGACGACCTTTCCAGAAGTCCGCTTCCCGGAGTCGTCGTACTCTTCGGGAAATGTGATATGTATCGCCGGCAGGGGGCTGGGGGGAGGACTGCTGGACTTCTCCGCCGTATTCTGCTTCTCCTGGTATGCATAGACCGAATCCTGTGGTCGGTCCATGACTCGGCGATGTGACGAAGTCGTCGATATCGAGGACATTCGCTTCTCCTCATCATTGTATGGAGGAAGATCGTGGTTTTGTTTACGCGCTCTTCGGCGGTAGCGCAGGTATAAAAGTCCCGCGGCGAGAACAAGAGCGACAATCAGGAGTACCAACAGAGCCACCACCAGCTTGATCATTGTGCGACCAGATGTTGCACCTTCGGCTCGCCGACTGAGAGAGTTGATCATTGTGGTAGAGGCTGGCTGTTCCCGAATGGCATTCGACCGTTCCTGCCTTGGACGAAGGAGAAGAAGAGGAACAGGAAGAGGATGCTGGCGAAATGAAGTGGTCTGCACAACGCCGGCGCGTCAGCCATATGGCCCAAGATGGAGCGCTGTCTCGTGCCATGGACGGGGAGGGGCAGTTGTCGCTGCTGTTCTCGCTGATACGAGGGCCCGGGGTCAACCAGCGCAGTAGTGCACATACCTGCTATTATTGAATGTCGCAGCTTCGGCGCAAGTCAAATGAATGTGATGCGGGGCACTGAAAGAGTGAAGTGCCGGATGCTGGTTCAAAGGAATGGACGCCCACGGTAGAGCTCAACGTCGTCGCCGTCGTCGGGATGTGTGTGAGACGGGAGAGGGCGAGAGAGAGCGAGAGAGCGACGGGAAGAGGAGTTGGAGTCGGCCAGATTCTCACTTGTTTCTCGCGGCATGCGATCTACGAAGCGAAATGAGATCCTACCGAAAGCGGCTTAGCATGATATCATGATGGATTCAGCCGCGGTCAGGACCACCAATCACGATGCATCTGTAGCCGATAGACGCGCAGCTTTTTCTGATCTCAAACAATTCCCTTAACGTTCCCATACAGTAGACAGTCACTATAGTCTATCCCGCGTGAGTCTGGGGAAGTACTGTAAGGTCGATGTGCCTTATACATATACATGCGATAACTAATCACACATCTGGTGCGTCAATCTCTTCTACCCCTCGTGCTGCGAGTGATGTGGTGTCATCACTCTGACTCGAGCGGATGACCTGGGCTATTTCCAGTGGTATTGTATGTAGTGTTATTAGTGTGCTGCATGTATAGTAGTAGCTGAGGTAGTACACTGTACCTGTGCGGTACCACCAACGGAAGCAAGGCGGGAGGGCGCATAGCGAACCGAGCCATATCAAGAATTCGACTGGACCGAGCCAACCAAATCTACGAAAGGACCGAGGGCAATTTATTCTATAGTACAACGACATTGAAGACACGTGCGCATTGTACAGCTACATGTACACGGAGTACACCTTCCGCCATAGACATGAGGTCGCATCGACTCTGCCCTCCCCCAGCGGTCTGTCGACCTACACGCAGCATGTGAGATCACCGACAAGGACCATCATCTCTACTTTTTGCCTGAAGGATTGTAGTGCTGCCACTTGGTGTCGCGAGGAGCATCGCTGTGCGTTCTCCTTCTACCTCCGCTGCCGCTGCCGCTGCTGCTGCCGCTGCCGCTGCCGCCTCCCTCCAAATTTCTTTGTTGCTGTGCAAAGGCTGGCGGATGATTGCCGCCAGGGGGCCCCGTGCCGTATGGATAGCGCGCATCTGGTCTCGCAGGTGCGATCGCTGGCCCGCCGTACTGTGAGCTCAGCGACGACGTTCGTGATAGCCCGGGATGGGGACCACCCATATGAGAAGCCGAGGACCCCGCTGCGCCCGACGCCCAGCCCTCTGATGGAGGAGGGCCCATGGAAGATGATCCGTGAGGAGGAGGATGAGGAGGAGGCGGAAGACGTCCGTAACTAGACCCGAATGGTGGTGGTGGCCACGACGGAGGTGCTCCTGGGCCCGGTAGACTGTTTCGATGTGGATAGTACGAATCAGGGTGGTAGTAGTGTGGTGGATGGTGACCATGCGATGGTCCATGGGGGCCATGTGATGGTGGAAACGGAGCTGGCGCTGCTGGAGGCTTATTGTAGGACGGTAGCGCTGGATATGGCAAGTCCGGACCGTGATGCACCGATTGGGGTGTACCTGTGGGCACGCGCGATGTGAAGCCGCCCGACTTGCTCGTGTCCGCTGTGTTGAGACGAAAGCGAAACATCTGACTTCCTCCTTCAGACACCTGGGCTACGCTAGGACTGGGCCGCTTTTGTGACCCTTTCCTAAGCTCTTTCAGCGCCTTTCTGGAGAAGCCGTTACGCTGGGCTTTGCTAGGCTTCAAGTAATGCTTGCCCTCTTTGCCTCGGCCATGAGAGCCACGATCACCGTCTTGGCTACCACTGACGTCTGTAGTTGGTGACCGATCGGGAGACGATCCTCGTGAACGGGCTTTGTGGGTTTGCATATCTTCATTCGCTTCCTGAGTCGGCCTGGTGTGATCTGCCTCGTCATCCCTCGCCTGCGCTTCTGTTGCACCTTCGCTGCTAGCCTGCTCGAGAAGGTCATCTCGAAAAACTGTCTCGACTGGCCGAGTATGGGAGCGATGCCTGCTCTCGTCTCCCTCGTCGACTCCAATTTGACGCTCAGCTTGCGGGATTAGTTTATGTTCAGGAGTCTCGCGATTTGCGTCGTCTAGT
The DNA here is from genome assembly GCF_000320565.1 of Sphaerulina musiva SO2202. Lineage (NCBI taxonomy): Eukaryota > Fungi > Ascomycota > Dothideomycetes > Mycosphaerellales > Mycosphaerellaceae > Sphaerulina > Sphaerulina musiva. The sequence continues at coordinate 1,762,683 of NW_016017384.1, forward strand.
TCCAATAAAGCCCTGTTGGTAGGCGCTGCGAGAGCTGCGGGTTCTTCCTGTGGACGAAGAATGCGAGGCTGGAATCTTGACAAGCTCTCTCCTGGGTCGCTAGAGCGCACACGAGAGTCGCCGGTCCACGGACGTCGATGTAATCCCCGAGCGGCATCGTCTCTGCTCCAAGCATCTGATAGCGTGGCCTCCACGCTCCCAGAATCAGCTTGTACCGACTCTTCGGAGTCGTTTCGCTGACATAAAATCAAGCCCTGTGATGGCTGTCTGTGATGTTGGAAGGTATCATGAGACAACTGTCTGCGATGTTGCTGCTGGGGTGGCTCATGTTTACCAGGCAGGTTCAGACTCGGTGATCCAAAGTACGATCTCAGGAAAGGAAAATCGCTGAGCCTCTTCGTGCTCGTAGGTGGTGACGATGCGAGTGAAGTATCCCATGTAGGTCTCTCAGAGTGGCTGCGCTGTGTCGAGTTCTGAGGTTGGTGCGGTACGAACTGCTCTGTGCCAGGCGAAAATCGCAGAGGCGATTGATAACACTTGTCCAATCCACCCGGAGTACGCTCAGAGGTCGGAAGTTGTACCTCTCGCTGCTCCGGGACAAATGCCTCATCCAGCCGACGTGGTGTCGCAGGAGATAGTACAGCGGCTCTCACTGAAGGCCTTGACGCAAGATCGCCCAACACCTGTAATCCAACAGCTTCCTCGTTTGGAATTATGGGTAAGTTCGCCAACCTGTCAACTTCTGCAGCGGCGTGCATAAGCATGTCAATATTGCATATGCTCTCGCGCTGTGCTACGGCGGCAGCTCGAGCAGTGGTATCCATTACTGTGAAGCTCTCCATGTTCTGCACACTCTCCTTTGTGCTTGCGTCCTGAAGCATTTCATGCATTTCGAAGCGCCGTTGCATGTCGAAGATCGCTCGTTCTGTCTCCAGTCCCACTCTGCTTCGGGACTCGTGTCTGGGGTCAAGTGGTGCTCCTCTGGTAAATCGATAATCTGTATGCTTGGGTCGATGCAGAACATCGCCGTCTTCGTCATCCGTAACGTCCTGCTTCCTGGTCTGCTCAATCTGCATTCCCCGTGCAATCCTTAGAAACTCATGCTCCAGCTCGTCGAGACGTGTCTGACGGGTGATATTGACCTCATTAGTGCAAACGTTGGTGCGCACAGCCTTCTCGCCCAGGAATCTGTCCCTCAGCTGTTCCCGATTGTGTTTAACCTGCAGTTCCAGTTGCCGCTTCCGGTTCGCAAGCGCTGCGTCCAAGAGTTGGTGGACTCCGCCTTCACTCTCATACTCCAGCGCTTGCTGATGTCGTACCGGGTTCGCCTCAAGTTCTTCTACGGTTTTGAAGGCGATTTCTGCTAACAGAGGCTTCAGCGCACGCGCGATGCATCGATATGCAGACTTCAGCTGCAACTGCCTTCGCATAGTGGCCTCAATTTTGACATTATGGTGATCCGCTCGACGACGTCCAGTCAAGCGTTTACGAGGACCTGCGGTGACTTGATCTTCGTCGTCTTCGGGGTCTGCAACATCGTCAATGTCCTCCGCCGCAACTGGCACATCATCGTCATCAATGTCGTCAAGATCCTCCTCGTCACCCGGGCCATCGATATCGGCCATGGCAATGTCCATGTGCTTTACCGAATAGTGGGGAGTGATGTTCGTCTCATCGGAAACAGGCGAGACAGGTTCAGATGCCATGGGAGTAGCTGTAGGCGTGACCTCGTTTGATTGAATAGCGACTGCGTAATGCTCAGGGTCTCGACTGCTGGAGCTTCCTGCGGATACCCGATCGGACAGATGATCTCCTGGCACGACGACCGCGTTAAATGTATCGAGATTCTCCTCTGTAGTACGGACGCGGGTTGCAGGATGTGTATCTGTGTCGATACTTTCGGATATGTGCGGCGTACTGTATGTTCGTTTCCGCTTTCTCGAAGGCGATTGCGAGCCTTGGAGGCCGAATTGTGGTATGGAGATATGACCAAATGGCGGATCCAGTTGAGAGGTGCTGTGATGGGACTCTCCAGAGATGCGCCTTCCTTTGGGCGGAGAAAAGTTATGGGCCGGATTGTGCATGAAGTCATCCATAGATCCTCGGCGGCTATCGTTATCATCGACTGAGCCGTTGATAGAAGAGCTTCCGCCGGGGCGTACATTCCGCGCAGCAGCATGTCTTGTTGTCATGTGCAGAGGCTCCGAAGGATCGAAGCGACCTTTGCCGGCCGGCTTACGGTTTAGTGTATCTTGCATTCTCGGACTCCTTTAGAAGCCTGTGTTTGCAGTCAGCGATATATCAACAGTGATCCTGCTTTGTGGATCGCGCGGGTGATCCAAAAGCTTTTGCTGGCACGAGCGGAAAGTTATGGGAAAATGCTTCTATGCACCGCCATCTTGAATTGATCACAACTCGACCGGCGTCGAGGCCATCGCATCGAGTGAATCTCTCCAGTCTCACGGCGGTGCGAGGCGAAAAGCATCAGGTGGCTATTCTTGCTCGCCTCGCGAGGCAACGCCGATGCCGACGCCGATATGCGCCATGCAATTTGACCACGATCGAGCAGGCGCAGGGAGAAGCGGATGAACGGGGCAGTGAGGGTGAAGAGAGTTGACGACGTACCTCGAGCAATATGACTCCGGATCGTTGCGCAATGCAATGGCGCCGGTGTGGTTGTCGGTGTTGGCAAAGATTTGTTTTCGTTGATGGCAGTTGGCTACTTTTAGAGCACCAACGAGTCAGTGTTGATCGGGGCGCTGCGAACGATCAAAGGCTGTTCTCAATATTCAACAAAGCCATCGTTTGGTGACGGCAAGGGAGGACGCGAGAGCGCGGACTGGAGGAGTAAAGGTATTGATGTTGTGTGAGAGGATGGAAGCGTGCAGCAGTAGGTTGTGGGTAGGACTATCGCTCAACCAATCAGCACGCTGCCAGACTGTTCCATAGTCGACATCACGCGAACGTTTCACGCCTCCTGTCATGAACGTGCTCCTCTCCCACGACGACTTCTTCATCCCTGGACATGGTCAATGAGAGGTTTCAATACACGCAGGCACTCCGTTGAGTATCATTTGGACAGGATGAATGGCGATTGATCTGTCTATTGCACTATGTTGGCGCCATCTGTTGGAGACTGGCTTGGAGACTGGCTCCGAGAACATTCAGGCAAAAATGGCTCATTCCCATGTGGTCTACGCTGCAGATTATTGTAATGAGGGTTTTTTCTCACTCGAAGCAAGCTATTTACAGCGGTGGCAACTACAAGTCCCATGCCGAAGGCCAGCTACGAGTTCACGCAACCCGGCTGAGGCGTGCGTAATATGCATTCGCTGTCATTGTCATTCGTGACCCGTGCTCGCGCTCATAATGCGAGTTGTGGAGTTCGATAGTACATTCAATCGTTACCCTTGGAATAGTGGTCCATGTCAAAGATCTCCCATCTCAGACCCCAGGCTCATCGGGCTCATCGGGCTGATCGAACAAGAAATTGGCAGCTAGTTCCTCGTTCTTGTCGCATGCGAAGTAGGCTTGCACGACCAAGTCTCGATCGAACCCAAGACGGCACAGCTAGAAGAAATTCATTTGTCAGGAATGGTTCCTCACTGGGAGCTTTTTCGCAATGACTTACACGTTCAATGGCATCGCGCTCTTCCGCGGTAACACTGATTTCCTGTGCGCCAGGCGGAATCGCCACATCGTCTCCCGCATCCTCAGCAAGAAGCTGCATGAATTGCTCGGGGTGCTGCGTAATGATCTGCGCAAGCTGTGGATTGCCGGCTGCCACCGACTGGAGGATCGGCTCGAGCATCTGGGGCTGTTGCTGGACGACAGTTCGCAACTGCTGGAACTGTGGATTATTGCGCAGGAAGTCGAGTTGCGATGACTCTGTTTGACCACCTTGCGCCCCACCTCGGCCACCACCAAGAGCACCGAGATCACCAGCACCTCTGCCACCAGCACCTCCTCTGCCTCCGCCACCAGCTTGTGCGGCGGCCTCGAACAGATTGACCGGCTCATCAGAAGCCTGCTGCTGGGTAGTCTCAGCTCCAGCCGTGTCCGCTGGCTGCTGTCCTTGTGTCGGAGCCGGCTGAGGTGATGCTGCGGCTGCACGCTGCTCTTGTCGCGCGCTCTCAGGTATACCGTTCAGGAGATATTCAACAGCGCGATCGGGATTGAAGAATGCCGCACGCATCGCGGCGTCGATCTGATCACGGGCGAAGCCCATGGCTTCCATTCCTGCGATGGCAGCTGCTCGCTGCTCGCCCATGGCGAGTGCAGATGGGTCATTGAACGAACGCTCCTCATTCGAGGCCGAGGCTGAAGCTGGTGCGGGAGATGGAGTCGCAGGCGGTTGAGAAGTGGAGGAAGTCGTGTGTGCGGGTGCTGCTGGTGGAGCGGGGGTACTCGTTGCTGCCTTCGCTGGAGTCGCAGGTTCTGCTGGTTTCGTGGCTGCGGCTTTTGGCTACATCTGTTAGCTTCGAGGCTTCGAATGTGTCGCGCAGGAGAAAGACATACCTTGGAAGTCATGCAGACTATGAAGCCCTTCTCCTCGATTTTGTAGGACTCAATGGTGTTGTCATCCTGTAGAATCTTGCCCGAGTAGATGAGCTTCTGCGTTGATGGGTCCCATCCCTTCTCAGCGCTGATCTTCCCCTTCACTGCACCGATCGTCTCGCTCGGCTCCGCCTCGATAGTGAACTTCTGCTGCTTCAAGTCCTTGAAGGTGAGCTTCATGGTGGCCGGGTTGCTCGCGCTAGTGGCGCAGCAGAGTGGACGGGTGCGGTACGTCGCCGTGTGAACAGATGCGGTGGTCTGAAGAGTAGATGAATGCGGTGAGTTGCAGTATTGGGTGATACGGGTGGCAATGGTGGTCCTGGTGTGTTATGCCGGGATGGTGTTGTGTTGACTGCAGATGGTTGTTGAAGACGAAGGAAAGAGGGTACAACAGCCAAGGGCAGGCACCTGCAGGCAACGCAGCGTCGCAGCCCACTTCACCTCATTTTCCAGGGTCCGACCAATTCACTCCTCCCCTTGTCCCGCGACCATGCCGCGGATCCGACCGCGAGACATCTGGCACGCGCGAGCGGTTAGCAAAGCTTTGTCGCTGCTTCTGCCTGTCTGTAGAGATTTCAGCTCAGCACGCAACGAGCTGAGATGGCTCAGGCAGCACGCCACGGCCGTCTCACAGCAGACCGGATACTACCATCCAGGCGCTCTTCTGACAAGTCTAGTCATCCGCCGAGCACGCGGCGAACCACTGCAGTATATTCTCGGATCTGAGTACTTTGGCCCACTGGATATCAGATGCCGGGAAGGTAAGTGAAGCCTCGTGGCCCATCCATCCATCCCACACGATCGTGGCGGCATGGAGTCCAGGCCGCAAGCAAGGCATACGCATGATGACACTTCACATGTGGCGACGGCACGTGTACTAATCGATGGGTATATAGGGGTTCTGATTCCAAGGTAGGACTAGTATTGGGTGCCTATATGGTTGCACAGATACTGACATTGTCTTTAGACCCGAGACCGCAGCTTCAACTTCCTACCTCGCCCATATCCTGGCTGGACCAAAGTCAAGAAGCTTGCATGAGACACCACTGCGAGTGCTCGATCTGTGCACCGGTACAGCAACCATCCTTCGCTCATTTCGGCTGGAAACTAATAACACAATGCAGGCACTGGATGTATACCTTTGCTACTCCACCACGAGTATTACGCTCGCAACGATGGCCATCTCGAGCTCATGGGAGTGGACATATCCAGCGATGCTATGAGTCTAGCTAGAGAGAATCTCGTGCACCAAATTGCGCGACAAGGCAAACAGTACGCCAGCAGCAAGGCGCGAACAAAGTCGTTACAAAGCATAGGATATGTCCAAGCCGATGTGCTCAAGGAGGAATTTGAAAACCCGGAGGAAGACGACAGGGGACCTCTGCCCCTCATGCGGGCGCTCGCGCGTATCAATGGCGAAGCAACACCGGCCTTTGATATCCTCGTCTCGAATCCACCCTATATTTCCCCGCGACAGTTTGTGAGCACTACAGCACGATCTGTCAGAGAGTATGAGCCAATGCAGGCTCTAGTGCCGCGGGCAAGCGAGCACGACTTGCTCTCTGATACGGATGTTGGTGACTTGTTCTACCCCCGGCTGCTCGATGTAGCGGACCGCGTGCAGGCCAAAGTGATCTTGCTCGAAATTGGAGATATGGAGCAAGCCGTCAGAGTGGCCACCAAGACATTAGAACGAGGTGGATGGAGTCGAGTCGAAATCTGGCGAGATGCGCCAGCAGCGTCCTCAGTGGGAGAAACTTTGACAATCCACGAGCATGCAGTACTTTTGCGGGGTGAGGGCTATCCACGATCCATTTTTGCATATCGTGAAGGCGCCGAGACGCTGCTTGACCTGTAGAGTGGAAACTTCGGTTCGGTAGTGCTTCACAATTTGGGAACAGTCTCCTCCCTTGCATGGCCATCTAATCAATCTGATCCGGGGCGATGCCGTCCACTCACATAATCGTGGGCTTGCAACGATGATGAATAACATACTAAGGTACTGTAGCTTTTGCCTCGTGGTCTTTGACGCGTGGCTGTCGTCGGCGTAATCAAATGTTCACACGTTCCTCTATGTATCCACGTTCCAGGAGTGAGTTCAGGTGGATTCAATGTGGATGTGCTGGATGCAAGTGACAAAAGGAAACGCTTTCGAAGATCTACGACTACAGACGTTGCTCTCCCTGCGCTTGTAACTGTACAAGGGGGCGCTAGAAAACTTCATCATCCATCTATGCCAGGCCTATGATTTCTCGAGGTCTGCCAAGATCTTCTTGCCCTTCTCCTGTGCGTCTGCGAAGCCACCAACCATGTAAAAGGCACCTTCTGGAAGGTCATCACCCTCACCTTCCATGATCTTCTTGAAAGAGCTGATGGTCTCCTTGAGGTCGACAAGCTTGCCCTCAATACCCGTGAAAACTTGAGCGACAGTGAAAGGCTGGCTCAGGAAACGCTGGATCTTACGAGCACGCTCGACGGTAAGCTTGTCCTGTTCCGAAAGTTCGTCCATACCGAGAATGGCAATGATATCCTGGAGGGACTTGTACTCCTGGAGCATTTGCTGCACCTTCAGAGCAGTGTCGTAGTGGTCCTGTCCGATGATACGTGGGTCAAGCATGCGAGAAGCGGAATCAAGAGGGTCCACGGCTGGGTAGATACCCAACTCGGAGATACCTCGGGAAAGCACAGTGGTGGCGTCCAAGTGGGCGAAGGTGGTAGCAGGCGCAGGATCGGTCAAATCATCAGCGGGCACGTACACGGCCTGCACAGATGTGATGGAGCCCTTCTTGGTGGTTGTGATACGCTCTTGCATACCACCCATGTCAATGGCCAGAGTAGGCTGGTATCCGACCGCAGACGGAATACGACCGAGAAGAGCAGACACCTCAGCACCAGCTTGGGTGAAACGGAAGATGTTGTCGATAAAGAGGAGCACATCCTGGCCCTCCTCGTCACGGAAATATTCTAAAAGATTGTGGTGTTAGAACATAGCTGGACCTGTAGAGTAGTGATGCGAATGACTGGTGAAAACGGATCTAAGGGTGAGGATAGGAAAAAGGTGCAGAGGACGAGAGGGGAAGGGTGCGAGAGAGGCCAACTGGGGCATCGAGAGAGCCAGCAAGATACGTACCAGCAACTATTGTTCTATGTCAGCATTGAACGACCACGTCATTGAAGTTCCGGACGCGAGTTAAGACTTACCAGTCAAACCAGTGAGTGCGACACGGGCACGGGCTCCGGGAGGCTCGTTCATCTGCCCGAACACAAGGGCGACCTTGGACTCGCCTTCGAGCTGAATAACGCCAGTTTCCTGCATTTCGTGGTACAGATCGTTGCCCTCACGGGTACGCTCGCCGACACCAGTGAAGACCGAGTAACCACCGTGAGCCTTGGCGATGTTGTTCTACATCTCAATCAGTATTTGAACTTGCCCTGGCAGGGGATCGAACCTACAATGAGCTCCTGGATGAACACAGTCTTGCCGACACCGGCACCTCCGAAAAGACCAATCTTACCGCCACGAGCGTATGGGGCAAGCAGATCTACAACCTTGATACCGGTGGCCAAGACCTCCGCAGAGGTGGACTGATCGACGAAAGCCGGAGGCTCTGCGTGGATTGGGAGCTTCTTCTCGTGCTTGATCGGGCCACGCTCGTCAATGGGATCACCAGTGACGTTCATGATACGACCCAAAGTACCCGGCCCGACTGGGATCAGGATTGGGCTACCAGAGTCGGTGGCAGTCTGTCCACGGACAAGACCCTCAGTTCCGTCCATGGCAATGCATCGCACAACGTTCTCGCCCAAATGTTGCTGTCGCCGCGTTAGCGCCGCGTCGTGGCGGATGTGCCATTTCTCCCTCTTTCACGTACCGAGACCTCCAAAACTAGCTTTTGTCCACCGTTTGTCGTCTCGAGAGCGTTGAGAATCGGGGGAAGCTGATCGGTAGGGAATTTGACTGCAATCGAGAGTGAGCGGAAGTCCGAATTCGGCAAAGCTTTTCCAAGGCCGGTGGCGGCGCGCGCATACCATCGACGACGGCACCGATGACCTGGTGGACCTTGCCATCGCGGGCAGAATCGCTCGAGGCGAATCGCTGTGAGATGGCAGGAATGTAGCTCTGTGGCTTGACCTGGCGAAGCGCCGGTCGGAAGGTCGAGGTGCGCAGGGCTCGTGCGACGCCGCTGAGGTAGATGTGTTAGCGACAGGCTCCAATGGCTCGCGCGGCGGACGGAGCGGATGACACTTACTTCTTCAGCATCTTTGCGGTGATGGAGAGATGGATGGAGTGGAGTTGCTTGAAGCTGCGAAGCAGGAGGTGGTGGTGTCTGGGTAACTCAAGTGCAAGAGCTTTCCCGCCTAGTCTCCTACGGAAGATTCCGGCTCGCTCTTCTTGAAGTCAGTCGGGGCCAAGGAAATGGTCTTTGCCGACCTCTTGACCCCTCTGCGATATACCTACATGTAGTATTGACAACAGTGCTTCGAGTAGGCTCGATCTGCTGAATGAATTGCATCAGAGACGGAGAATTAGCATCACAATCCTACCTTAGCAATGATACCACTCTAGCTCGAACACTGCAGTTGTCGTCGATAAAACCGCCAAAAAGCACCTCATATCATTGGAACCATGGAGACCACATATATGCCTGACTGGTTTGTCCACGACACCACGGCCGAGAGCTCTTACACTCATTGATGTTGGTATCTGATGGCAGCCTCTGACTTCTTGGGACTGGAGTGAGACACATGGCATTTCAACACGCAGAACAGAAACACTGACCACCTTCACTATCGGGAATGGAGCACAATACTCGGAGAATCCAAATCGACTACATCGAGTCTATACAATTGCGCCTACACAGCGTCTCTCCAGGTCGAAAACTTTGAGGAGGAAGAGACTGTCAGCCCCAGGGCATGCTCCACCAGCACTTAAAAGTTGGCCGGTCCTTTGACCAGATTTCCTCCAGTCACACTGACTCCCTTCACGACCACACGATCACCATCAACACTCTCCGCTCTAATGGCGACCGTGTCCGTACCAGTGCCGGATGATAGCTCGAAGTAATTGTAGGGCTGGCGGGTGAGTCCGCTCTTCCACGAGCTTCCTCCATCTGTACTGTATTCCATGCTTGCAACGCGCTGCGACCTGGTTAGCTAGACTATGACTCCGCACAGCTACTGAACTTACCTTGTTGGCATTTACGATCTGCGCAGAGAACCAGTATCGTGATACTCCCTCCTTCATGTGTACCTGCAGTGGGGTCTACTAAGAAGTCAGCACATGCGTTCAATGAAGCCACAGCTTATACTGCTCATCATTCTTACAGTAATGGGACAATCCACATATTCCCAGGTCACATCGATGATACCCTTGCTTACATCGGCCAGTTCAGCAAAGGCGTCCTGGAACAGATCGAGATGGTTCAATTCGCATTCAGGGCACTGATCGACTACCATGACAGTAATCTTCTTGCCATTTGGTCCCGTCACCTCGATGCAACCGCCACATGTCTCACTGCCGTCCCAGTTGCGGCTCGACATCGCGGTGCCATAGATTCCTGATGGAATGGTATATGTGCTGAAAGAACACATGCCGCCCTGCGTGTTGCCTCCATAGAAAGTGGCCTGTCCAGAGTTTGATGCAACAACCGTACCAGCGGCTGCTAGCATAGCAAGAATTGAAAACATAATGTCAATGGAGTGTCTAAGGTGTCTGCGAAGGAGCGAATAGAACAACAACGATGCTGGAAAAGAAGAAGAAGACGAGACCCCCTTTTTAACCTTGGAACCTTGGAACAGTGTGGCCGCTACATTATCCCAAACGAGAACACCCTCATCGTGTTGTACTGTTGTACAGCGTCTTCGCACCTCGGGAGGTTACGGTTAGTCGAGCTGAAGTCGTTGGTTTGTTGCAAGCTCTGGAGTGTCAAGGAGACCACCGGGGCAATTCAGGCACCTATGCAATACGGGTCGTTTCGCCCGTGGGTCTGTTGCGCCGCAGCTAGGGTGTGTGCCGTCTAGATGCTGTAGCAGCGACCATTTTTACGCCATCGTCGTTGGCGATGTTTCATTTTCACACTTGGAGCCGAGATCTCGCGTGGATAAGATTGTCGTCGGCTTCGCGCGGCCAACGTTGGTTCATGTCAGCAGACTGCCACTCGACATCCAGATGTGGCAGGTGATAGCTCCGAGAACTCCTTCGTGGTTCCGAGTAATGCGAGGGGGGTCGTTGAGCAGGCAGTAATAGTATGCTGGTTCGGCGTATATGTAGTTCTGGTTTTGATCGTATCAGATTAACATTCTCGTGTAGCCAGCCCTACTTTAGCGAATTGCTCCGTGTATGTGAGCATCAGGTAGTCAATGTGTCCGGGTATACAGATACAGATATTCCATACTAATGACGGCGCGCGAGAGGGTTGTGCGAGGTGAAGGGAGAACGGCAGAAAAGGTATGTAGAACTACATAGTACTTGTACCTGGTAGGTATTGCCGCCTACAGTACCCTCATAGGTAAGGTACCAGATACATAGGTACCGTAGGTACATGGATGTATCTAGTGCCACAGGGTCAGCTTGCAGCTCTGACTACTGACTACATGTGGCTTAGGTAGGTAGAGGTACGACACACATGGACAACGCCAACAACAACAACAACAACAACAGCAGCAGCAGCAGTAGCGCCTGCCATGGTGTGACGTTTTCGACTATCCGCATACGTGTAGTGCGGTCGATTTAACTCCAACGAGGCCTCATTCCTCACGATCATGGACGAAGTCGAGAATCCCGATCTGCCCAAAGCGGGCGAGGCGAGTCCCACGTTGAGACCCATAGCAAGCGGAGGAGAAGACGCGAATGATGCTATCGGAGCATCAATAACTGTAGCAGCAGCAGCAGCAGGAGGAGGAGGAGGAGGAGGAGGAGGAGCAATAGTAGCGCCAGAAGAAGCAGTTGAGCAAGAGATCGTGCTGGACAGCATCGAGCCAGCCGCAAAGCCTGCATTGCCTGCCTCTCGAGCAGCGGTGCCTGTGCCCGCGCGACCGCCTCTCGTACGACCAGCATCCAACCCTCCGCCTTCACAACCTCCGCCGGCGCCTCCCGGGCAAGACTCCGGACCCCCAGACTTCACGCAGGAGCCGCCCGACAGTCTCACCCTCGCCGACCTCAAGCGGATCCGAAGCACCTTTCCCAATGCCCAAGTCCCGCAGAAACAGCAGCTACTGGGCGACGACAAGGTCTACGACTTCGATTATCAGGACGCGCAGTCTTTTCCCGTGGAGCTCGAAGAATGGTTCAGCTACAATGACGAGGAAGAAGTGAAATTGCGCAAGTGCCAGAAGGTTTTCCACGACGAGTGGAGGACGACCGACGAGGGCAAGCTGGACTGGCTAGATGTGACGGAGGATGCGCGGAGACTATTCATCAAGAAATGGATCACATCGTTGCAGGAGAAACATGCGACGCAGGAGACCATTACGAAGGCTCTTATGATCTTGACCTATGTCGGACTTGGCATCTGGGAGGAAACTGCAGGGCGACAGGAAGGATGTGCGCTGGACGATCTGTTTACAAATGGCAAGATGGGCGGGTCAAAACTGGAAGAGTTCGGCTCATCTAGCTTGCAAGTGCAGTGGATTGTTGCGATGATTGATACTCTGCACTCTAGTGATGGACTTCGCGTGATTTATGACACGCTTCGACGAGTTTGTGATAGGGATTTCGAGAAATCTGCCCCCGAAATGTCGTCTCGCAACGAGTCACAGGCACGACGTGGAGATGAAAGCATGGATCTGTGGTGCTGCTTGACACTCATGTACCTCTTTGTTGAAGTTTCGAGGACTACTGGCAATGCTCAGGCATTGAAAACCGATGTCGTGGCGCTAGAGCCCAGCTTTCTCAACTACTTGACACAAATCATTGCCAGACTCCGGTGGGACGAGTACGCCCCGATTCCACTTACGAAAATGCTACTGCTTGCATGGAAGACAATCTTGATCTCACTAGGAGGCATCATTGAGGTGGAGAAGGTCAAGACTTCGCTCAGGGGGACCAGTGGAGAAGAGAAGGACACTCGTGGTCAACCTTTGATCACAGCATCGCCACTGGACTACCACTTATTCCGGCAAGAAATCAGCTCTAAATACCCAGCCTACCATCCTCCTCCACCACTGTTTCCCCTGGAGCCTGAAAACAACAGCATACTTCCTCCACTGAAGCATCGCAGACCCAGCTATGTCACTGTGTCAGACGCAGCTTTTGCTGGAGCGCCAGCTGTGGGCACTGGCTCAATTATGCATCAGCCTGTACACATAGCAACCCCAGCCCCATCACCTCCGCCCTCGCCTGCAGGTCCGGGTAAGGCTGGAAAGAAGCAGAACTATCAGACGAATCAGATGTTTCCGTTCCTGTATCCTCCTCTCGATGCTAGTAGTAACGATCTCGGCGGCAAGGGTAGTACTGAACTGCAAGACGCTCTAGTTGGCAGAAGATGGGAAGGCGCAGACATTCCCACAAGCATACTTGAGGCGGCTGAGCTTTTTGCCAAACGTATGCGTGCGACACGAGCCATGAAGCAGCTCTGGGAAGCTCGTGTAGACTTCATGAAACAAGAAAGAGGTTGGAAGAAGCTCAACGATGCGAGCGACAACTTGGACGTGGACGACTTCGAGCTGGTCCCCAAGCCGGAGCCAGACCAAACGGCAGAGCAAGGAAAGCCGGTTGCTCAAACAGAGGAACAGCGACGGCTGAGCAAAGTTAACGACTACTACCGCGACTCGCTCCCACACCTGCAGAGCGTTGTGATAGTGCTACTCAAGGCAGTCTTGCAAAACGTCACGGACCTCGTAACTAAGGGTAATGGTCAGAATGGTTTACAAGCTGGTATTCAGTTCAACGAAACCAACAGTGTCAACGGCACCAAACCTGTCGAGAATGGTGTCCATTCAGATGGCATCGAGAGCACCATGGAAGAACTTGACAAGCAACGCTCGCAAGAGATTGCTGCGAAGGCCTTAAGCGCTATTTTACTCCTGCTTTTGAAATGGTTCAAGGTTTCGCACATCTTACAGTACGAATACATGACACAGCTATTGCTGGACTCGAATTATATCCCCTTGATCCTCAAATTGTGGCAGACACAGGAGATTGGCCGAGCATGTCACTTTGAACTGGATCGGGAAGACCGAAATTTCTTCTACTTCTGCCAGAAAAGCTCTCGGCAAGGCGCACCCGCGGCACGACCGGACAAAGATAGCAGCGAAGAGTCGGACGATGATGCTGCTCCACCTCCCATCAAGCTCAAGAGAGAAGAGACACCACCAGAGCAAATCCCTTCCCCAACGACTAGTCCGCCCGACTTCACACATCCACCGGAGATTGACGAGCTTGGCTATCCACAAACGCCGCTTCCGCCATCGCCTTTGAAGCATTACTCGTATCGCAACGTCTTCAGTGCGATCAACTATCTTCGTGTGCTGCAAAAAGTGACGAGGCGCAAAACGCATCGAGCACTATTACTTGTCAGCTACAAGAGCTCCAACCACCTCAAGAAGACGCTCAAGATACCGATACAAATGCTTCGTTATTACACGTTGAAGCTATTCAAATCACAAGTTCCCTTTTGCGGTCGAAAGTGGCGTCAGGGGAACATGAAAATCATCACCGCCGTGTGGCTCTCGGTACCAGCTGAGCTCAGAGACGACTGGCTGTCTGGTGGTGGTGGAGGCATGGGCGGTGCATGTGTCGGAGATGTGGACGGTACCGTCGAAGATGCTCTGCCGCTGGAGCAAAGTCTTCGAGCATTAACACATTGGTGGAATGTCAGAATGTTCCCCGATGTGATGGGAGTGGAAAAGGGAATGTTGGATGAGGAGCAAGACTATTTTGCTAGAGAACTGGAGAAGATGGAGCTTGTGAGAGAAGAGGAATTGGCCGAAGAGCCTGTGCTGGAAGAGCCATGGCAAGGTCCTATCGAGGGGTACTGAGTGCTGGACAGTCTACCATACAGTATACCCAACATTCAATGTGAATCGGTCATCTCTTCGCGACGACGACAAGATAGTATTTGATCAGCCATTCGCCACAGCTCCTTTCCTCGAGGATTCGAGGCAATGTTGAAGTCGTGAATATTATTCGTCCGAATGGACGCAGACATACCTCATAATGTACCTTTTTTACAAGTCTCTGTCTGATAGATAATTCGGCACTTCCATTATTGCCCTCCCAACACAGATCAACCCACGACACTTTGCATAGTCACCCTCGATCACAGTCATCAGCAGAGCGAAACAAAGCACGCCAGCAATGTCTCCAATCAACAACAGTCAAAGCAGCTCGGACGAGTTCGCCAACTACCTCCGCGCCAGTGGTTACGTTCGCTGCCCCAGCTGCGGATGGCCGCTTGGTAACGCTGGCTCTCATCAGTGTCGGAAAAGATAAATCGGGGAGGTCCATGAACTATCATACGTCGTGAATAGGTATTGAGACTGGTGTATGTCTGGGGTTTTTCCATAGCGAGACAAGACCCAAGTTACTAGTGCTTTTGTTCCTCATTCGTCCAATACTGCTGCTGTTGCATGTAGTCTCGTCGGGTTCTGATTCTCTATCCCTCGCAATGCTCTCCTTCCATCTCTCTAGTGAGCACTGGCTTCGTTCTCGATCTAGTACTTTTTACTCCTCGCCCCAGTTCAAGTTGAACCGCCCTTCAGCATTTCTATAATCTCGTAGTCGTTTTACGACATCCTCGCTCGTCGTAGCTTCCACCATGATATTGGCATTCGTCTGAGCGACGAAGCCTTGCTCAATCGACTTGGTGATCCATTGCAAGAGACCGTCCCAGTAGCCTTCGACGTTATAAATAACGATTCCTCGTGCATGTATTCCCAGCTGGTTCCAGGTGACCACCTCCATGAGTTCCTCCAACGTTCCATATCCCCCCGATAGCGCAACAAAGCCTCCTCCTACTCCCGAGTGCATGACCTCCCTGGCCATCATCTGTTTGCGTTGATGCATGTCCTTGACCACTGTTTGTCACCACCGGAAAGAATGTCAGCTCTTGCACCCTGTTTTCTCTTGCGCAGATTTCGAGCATAGCCCACCTGTCGTCCGGCCGTAGACATTCTCATCGATGATCTTGTCGGGCGTATCGGCATCTCCGTTCTCGCGGCCTTTGCGTTCGTATTTGAGGAGAGCTTCGGGGATAATGCCGTGAACGGAAGAGGGTCCTGATAGGGAGACGAGGGTTTTGGCCAGTTCGCCCATCACGCCGACCGTCCCGCCGCCATAGACCAGGCTGATGTTGTTGGCGTGAAAGGCTTGAGCGAGAGAGCGGGCGGCGGCGAGGTGGGCGGGACTCTCGCCAGGTTTCGCACCGCAGCTGGTGCGAGGGTTAGAGGGAATGAAGGCGCTGGGTACAACGTTGTACATATGGAGTTGGTGTCCACACCTGACTTACAAGACACAAACGACGGGGCCGTTCCCGCCACTGCCACTTGGTGGAGGGGTCATGGTGGATGGAGCTATACCGGGATGAGCTGATGCTGGTGGTTGTGGGAGGGAGTAGTAGTAGTGGTGGTGGTGGTGGTGATCAGCAAGCGTAAGGTAGGTGAGAGTGAGAGAGAGAGAGAGAGAGAGTGAGAGTGAGAGGGAGAGGGAGATGGAATGGAGAGAGATGGAGACGGGAATGGAAATGGGAATGGATCTCGCATGCTTTGACGGCGAACTGACATTGGTCGGCGGACTCGATCACGCCCTACCTAGCCAGCGCACAGGAGAGTACGGTGCAATACAATACCTCACAGTGCCTTACCGTTCTAGGACCGTCGACCTCTGCTGTGCGATCGTCGTCTTTAATAACTCGCTCTGGCTCTCAACCTGGAAGGTATGTACTCAAGGCCCCTTGTGGGACGGGGAGAGCCTGGAGATCTCGCACGTGAAAAGAACTTGAGTTGGAATATCCTTATCGGCCTTATCGCCTCGCTTGCCGAGGACTAGTGGAAGTACGTACCACGTGCTGCGGCGCTGCAGCTCTCATCCTTGGCCTAGCGTGGCCTGGCCGACCCTCTAATCAGGTCTTCTCTTCCAACCTATGTCACACACCACACCGACAACACCACACCGACAACACCACACCGACAACACAACAACTGAACACACCATCCAACCCAACACGAACCATCCAGCGCAGATCGTCCTACCCACTTGAATATCCCATATCAGTATTTCACTGCCTATCAGGATCGCGGACCGGAACTGTTGGCGTGAGGAGCATGGCACAACCGATCGGCTACGACTACATTTCCAAGATCGTAAGCTTGGGAGACAGTGGCAGTGGCAAGTCCAGTGTATGTATGCCTGCCCGCCCTTCTGTGACTTCGTCGTCCTGTCTCAGCTCTTCGCTGATTCCCCTAGCTGACGATTCGCCTCTGTGAAGGACGTTTCGTGTCCCATCACGATGTCACCATCGGCGTCGAATTTGGATCGCGCATCGTGCCCGTAGGACCGCCGGCGAGTCTGGAGTACAATATCAACAACCCCGCGAATGCCGTACAGCCCACTCCCAAACCGACCAACGACTCGAAATCGAAAGTAAAAGGGAAATCCCAGCAGCCGGAGCAGAAGCATATGAAATTATCGCTATGGGACACAGCCGGACAGGAGACCTATAAATCAATTACGCGATCATACTTTCGTGGCGCATCGGGCGCGCTACTGGTATTCGATATCACGCGGCGGAGTACTTTCGCATCAGTTACGGCCTGGTTACACGATCTGCGGCAAATCGCAGAGGACGATATTATAGTCGTGCTCGTCGGGAACAAGTGTGATCTGGCTCCTTCTACAGTATCTGGCGACAGCACAGCCCCGAACAAGCGACAAGTGACAAAGGAAGAGGCAGAGGAGTGGTGTAAGGAGAACAAGGTCATGCAGTATGTGGAAACCTCGGCAAAGAGTGGGGAGAATGTGGAGAGGGCGTTCCTGGAGGTGGCGGAGAGAATTTATCAAAACATCGAGGCCGGAAAATACGATTTGAATGATCGGAGAAGTGGTGTGAAAGGGCCTGGAGCGGGAGGGGGCGGCGCGAGGGGTGTGCAGTTGGCGAGGAGTGACAAGAATGCTGCGAAGAAGGCGGGCATCGCAGGAGGATGTTGCTGATGGCTGGTGACCATCATGGGATATATGTATCTTGGCGGCATTATGCTCTCTATCGGCGGAAGAAGATCCTGGCCTGGAAGTCGATATCACGCGCCAACCGAGCCTGTGTGGCACAGGCCACATTGCCCGGTGCTCTGAGCTCCATCTGGCCTGGTCCTTCATACCGCGCGAAGCCCGTCCTTGTGTGTCCTATTCGGCTTTGATCAATGCGGGCGCTCGGCAGCATCTGCTCACTTTGGATATTTAAATAAGCATTGCTGCTACCAAGTTTCAGAGTTGCGATCAGCAACTTGTGTGGGAAAGACCCAAATGACGGGCAGAATCTACGAATCCACCTCGCGGACTGAGTAGCGTCTGGTGACAACGGCACTGCCTACACTCGCTGCGATGACGTTACTGAAAATGAATGAAGAGTACCTACATCCCTAGGCAAGCCGCATGGCATCTCTCTGCCAATGTCATGGACGCTCATTGGCTCAACTCATGAGGAGGCCTACTGGTGCCTCCGAGATCGATGGAACAGTAAGGGCTGGGAGTGCAATGGATTCGGTGGTGCCTGGGATGAAGCGCCTCACACCACAGCAGGACCAGAAAGGGATTAATTATAATGAAGGGGACAAACTCCTTGGCTCACTGCTGCTGCGTGCCTTGCGCGTGCCAAATGGAGATAGACTGTACCACGAAATCATTTTGAGACTCCGCCAGTCCGCCTCGTTGTGAACTTTTCTCGGTAAAGCCTTCTTTTTCCGTCTGCGGAGGCCATCGGACTTTGGGTGCAGCCTCACTCCCATTGGCGTATTCTTCATCACCAACGCGAAATACCTCCTAGGTCTTCGTACAACGTAACCTTGTCGGAAGTATCCGCTACTCGGTTGGGTGGGCGACAGTGACACCAAAAAAAAATCCGGAGGGAATCCTAATAAAAGAGGACGTCTCATGAGAAGATTGGCTGTCACATCGGTTGTCGGTATATTACAGCTTCTCCACTTACAGAAAGGCACCAAGCAACTGCAGGCTTGGCGAGAGTCAATCAGCCGATGACACGAGGTCCTTGCTGGCTCTCTCTCTCTCCCCTCTTCCTCATGTAGTAGAGCTACAGCCAGCAGACGAGAGCACCGCATGGCACGTGCCAAAATCTCATGTTTACCTTACAGTACAGACGTTGTAGGTAAGGTAGGGTAGTAAGGTAAGGTAGGGTAGGTACAGGTACAGGTAGTTATTATAGCACAGTAGCCTCGATCTTCAGCTGTTGACCAGCAGGGAAGTTTCCGATCTCACCGGCACGCGATTCAGTGCAGATTGCGAATGGTGAAGTGCAATTATAAAATAATGATAATAAATTCAAAATAAAAAAATTTGAGGGTCGACCATATAGATGCTGTGGAGTACCAAGGCGGGAGGGTTTGTTGCATCCATGAATAGTCCGGTCAGGTCGGTAGTATGGCAGGCAGCCTTGCTTGTGCACACAGTAAAGTTCTTCTAGCGAAGCATCACCAACAAAGCCGCCAACACACCCAACTTTAAAAAGTCTCCATCCCACTTGAGAAGAATCCAAGACTTCCAAGACCATGTCTGATGGGAAGGATGATGATGACATAAGACATACCTGTAGGCACATTGGACAACAACCTCATCAACAATACATGTAACCATTATATAAACTCATAATATGCAGATGTACAAAGTATACTGTTACTACTGTAGTCTGTACGGGCAATAGTACATGTACCTCCCTCCTATATACACCGTAATACACGGTGGTGGTCGAAACAGGCCAGACGCCTTGCATCCAGTGGTGGGCATTGAACAGGTGTCGGCAACGCCGTCTGATTGGTCCATGCATCATGTGCCTGTCTCCATCGGTTTCAGGTGGTGTTCCTGCCATCTTCAGTGAGTGCCCATCTTCAGCTGCCCCATCGTCATTGCCTCTCGTCGTTCGCCTTGCAGGGAGTGCCAGGGAGACTGACGGGAGGGAAAACACGACTCTACTATTATCCATCAATTTCTGCCTGCCACACACCAAAAACCCAGCCAATGTCATCTCTCCTCGACCACCATCTTCCTCGTCCCCATCCCCATCCCCATCTTCGCCAATAGGCATTATATCGCATCTTTTTGAAAAGTGGGTGACAGACATGTCCTGCTGCTATTAATTACTCTCTCGACCCGCCTTACTCTATTCAGCCTCCGCCCGGCGAAGCTTGTCTGCCAACTTTCTGACGGCCCACGGGAGAGTACCTGTCAGACGGGCGACTGCGCATACTGCTGCTGCTCTACTCACACTGCTCCCCCATCACACTCTCGTAACACACATACACCCCTACCACGCACCTTCGTTTTGCGCATTTCTGTTCACCGCCGTGAGGAGCGTCTTTGAGCCTCCGCGTCGCTGCTCACCACGAGCGACTCCGCTAAACTGCTTCTCCGCGCCCTTACCACAACGAGCCCGATCTTCGAGGAATTCCCACTTTCGCGCAGCTGCGCCCGGTACCGCCTAGCTTGTGACAGCTTCCCGCGCGCGTCGAACAACTACACCCACGAAAAAACTACGAAACGACGCGACTTGGTCCACGACTTGCACGGACGAGCACGAAGCGGGTGTAAACAGTCGCAATGTCGCAATATGGGAAATTCCACAACTTCTGTCGTGATAGTGGCAGTGGATATGCAACGATTCCAGTGTGCAATCTGTTCCTGGAGTCGCGAGCCAGGGGCGGCCGAGACCCATACTTCGACGGATGCCAGCTCACTGGTATCTCGTTGAGCGGAGATCGATATCTGGCCAACTTGGGTGGGTCCAACGCGATCGCGTGTGCTGAGAGCGTGAGATTGACTGTGAAACAGGCTCAATACTGATTGCAGCAATCGCAATCGCAACTTCATGCTTCCTGCTATGGCGGTCGGAGAGGAAGAAAGCTGCAGTTGGCAGAAGGTATGTTGTTGCATGGGAAAGCGGTGCTCATGTCTGAGACCTGCCATGGCTGACTTGTGATGATCTACAGAGAGATGCAATTCTTCCTCCTCGGCTTCATCATCATCATGATCTGCGAGATATTCACTGTCGGAGGCTTTCCTTTGGACGGAGGTGTCCGGAGGGCGTTCTCAGCAGTACATATTGCCGCGGTGGTGGCTACCACCTGGATTCTCCTGATGAATGGGGCTGTAGGGTATCAGCTGATCGATGATGGCACACCACTGTCATTGGCACTGATCTTCGGATCTGCTGCTGCTCTCTTCGTCGGCACTGGGTACATTGCACTGGATACTGCGTTCAGCTGGACCGGGTACTGGGACGACACGCTGTCGGCCCCGAACCAGGCATATGCGCTGTATACTCTCTACCAATTGATCCCGCTAGTATTCCTGGTCATATTCTTCATCCTGGAAGCAGTGCTAGTACTGAAGGTTCTTGGCGAGGTTCGGCCAATGTGTAAGTGCAGATACGTATGATTATTCTTTTGATTGGGCGTATCGCTGACGTTTCGACAGATTGGCTGGTTGCTGCAACTCTTCTGTTTGCGATCGGGCAGATTTTCCAATATGCGATCAGCGTGCACATTTGCAATGGCACGAACGGCAAGATCAACGGCGGACTCTTCGAAACACTATTCACTCTGCTCGGCGTCGTAACGATATGGATATTCTGGTCAAGCATCACGGAGGACGATTGGCCGATGCCTGCTGGCGGTAGTACATACACATGATATTCGGTCTGAGGGTAATGGGTGATAGATCACCACGTAATGTGCGAACAGCGGAGGTACCGATCGCGCCACGTGCAGTCCTTTGAACGGCACTGCTTTGGGTGCACTGAAAGAGCTCGTTGGAGCTTTTGCATTCGCTGCAGGAAATGGAAAAAGGGCGCGGGGCGCTGAGACGACTTCGACGAAGTAATGTGTGCATAGCAGCGATATGAGATACTCCCCACGCGTTGGTTTAGGTAGGAATTGCAAGTGTAAAAGGACTTTTTTTTGGGCACATTTATTGATTTCTTGCTTTCCATAATGTGTTGCCTGAGTGCCTCACTCCCGGATGCAAGCATGTCGCCTGTAACTGCAGTTACTGTACCTTAGCGACATGCAGCACCCCACTTGGATGTAGAACGAGAAAGAACATGGACTGCACCTTCCACACTACACCAACAAACAGCAACCACAACAGAAAGGAACAATTAACGCGTCAGCTGGCGTCACGATCGCGACGTGTGAATACATACACGTACCTACATGTACCTGACCATAAGGTAGGTATGTCCGAAAAGGCGCATCCTGTGTACACTGACTAGGTACATTACCTTATCCTCGCACTTCGGAGTCTTGCCACTGGGCGCCATCGGTTTGCGTTGGAGTCGCTGATTTCATGTTGTTGCAAGCCCTGAGACATACTTAGGCGGTAATGTCTCCGAAGCTCTTCTACACGGATTCCGAGGACGACTCTATAGGCACCGAATACACCACTCAAGACGACGGCGATGGGTTGTACGACATTGAGAAGATTCTCAGTCAGAAAGACAACTATTTCCTCATCAAGTGGCAGGGCTATGCGACGCCTGAAGCGACCTGGGAGCCGCGTGACGGCCTCCCTCCTGACGACAGTGAAATATGGGTGGAATGGCGTCGGCACCTGAAGGCCGTGAGAGATGGGCGCGAACAGGCGTTTGACCAGCATCAGTGGCAAAAAGAATGGGAGAAGCATCGAGACGAGAAGAATCGCAGACGAGCTCGAAGAAATGCCAAACGTCGCAAGAAGAATCTGCCAACTCGCCCGGACACGTTGGAAGAGGAAAGCACGCACGCCGCAGACTCTCACGAAGAGGAAGATTCTGAAGATGATGCGCCTTTGGCGTTGCGCACAGCCAACCGTCGTGCACCGCCACAGCAGCCTGTTCATCGCAAGGGTGTGGCTCAGAAACTCACGAAGCCACGCCGTGAGCAGCGAAATGCCTCGTCTTCTAGTGACGAATCTGCAGAAATCACATCGGACGACAGCGAGGAGTCACTGGTAGTAACAGGCTCCCAGAAAGTCAAACTCCGATCACCATCATCGATCAAGAGACCCTCCAGGGAAGACGTCCGCAGGAAGCGTTCTCAAACCTCCTCCGTGGTATCGCCAAAGAAGCAGCGTCTCAACTCACACTCAAAATCACAGGTCACGCAAGATGAGCGTATACA
This sequence comes from Sphaerulina musiva SO2202, assembly GCF_000320565.1. Classification (NCBI taxonomy): domain Eukaryota; kingdom Fungi; phylum Ascomycota; class Dothideomycetes; order Mycosphaerellales; family Mycosphaerellaceae; genus Sphaerulina; species Sphaerulina musiva. Next base: position 1,785,558 of record NW_016017384.1, read on the forward strand.
CGAAGCACAGCCGCAACAACGGCCATCTGCCCCAATGCGAACTCAATCATCCCAGTCTGCCATACCTAGGAAGAACGTGCCAAGCAGTAGTGCTTCAGTCGCCTTACCCGCTCGAGCTAAGAAGTCGAAGAACGTTATGTCAAACTGGGATGGCGAGGCTAAAAAGCGCAAACGTGTACCGAAGGTCGGGTCCGTAGTTGATGAGACAGCACGGCCTGGGTTTCTTCATCTTCGGATGCAGCACGCAGTCCAGAAGAGCACTCGCGAGGAAGGTGCTCCTGATCTTAGTGCCTTGAACATTATCGATCCGAAAACGGGGAACGTGGTTGTGCCGTCCAAAGTCAGCACTGCTTCAGTCGCGGCAGCAGAACAGTCTGCCACAAAGACAGCTACGGGAACCAGTACTGCTCCAGGAGTGACTGCCAGTACCCCTCCTGCTACGATCGTGAGCGGTATCGATGGCGCGTATTCGAGACGGTCGCCACCGCCCAGTGCTAGGAACCCCGAAGCATTGCCTGTACGCTCCACCGAGGGCTCTGCTAGCGATCTGCGTGCGGAGAACACCTCGGAGCACCAACATTCTGCTACATCAGGTGATGCGAACGCATCGCTTTCCATCCGAAAGACTGCCATATGCCGTTTTTGGCGAGAGGGCACTTGCAAACACAGTGCGCAGAATTGCAGCTTCGCGCATTCTTTCGCGGCTGGCGATGCAACGAAGATAGGTGGCGAGTATGCCTCAAAACTGAGACTGCCGCCACCAGACGAACGGTATGATCCTGGCCAACTCCGTTGCCATTTCTTCCGCACTCACGGAATTTGCAAGCGCGGAGCTGTCTGCAAGTATGCCCATCATGACACACCATATGATGCTCCACCGCCAGGCGTCACGGTCGAAGATGTGAGAGCGAGCCAACTCGTGTATGCACAATCTACCATGTCACGAGACCCGCAAAAGACTAGGAAGCGTCCCGATAGTGGCAAGCAGCATTCTAGCGATCTTACTTGCTACTTCTGGCGTACCCAGAATAGTTGCAAAAAGGGCAAGTACTGCCCATTCTCACACTCGGATACTGGTTTCAACGCGCCGCCGCCACCTGGTATACTCAAGAATATGCTCCGGTCGAACGAGGCGCCAGAGCCCAGAACCAACTTGGCGCCTATGGGGAATCATCGATGGACGTCAGGCGCGGATGCGGAGGTACCACGACAGTCTTTTGACAGACCAGTGTTTGGTGAGCCGCAGTACGCAAAGGTGCCAGAAGCAACTCCCGCACGTATGGGGTTTCATGGCGCTTCTGATCTGGTCTTGTCACCAGAGCCACTAATAGCGTCACCTATGCACACATCTTTGCCTGGCCCCCAGATATCACCAGAATCAGGAAACTCGCTGTGGGATGTCGGCAGTGCGTCTGCCGCAGTGATCACGAGAAGTGCGATGCTCAAGCTGTACCACCAAGGCAGCGAGCATCCTCATAGCATTCGACTCACACTCGATGTATTCGGAGACGATATGTTTACGCGTATGGTAGGAGATAGTCCGGTCCTTTGCGCAGAGCACGCGATATTGACCAGCGATGTGCAAGCTGTGCTCTGGCAGGACATACAGAACAGTTCCAACGCAGCTTCTGCGGTCATACATATGGATGTGTCTCCGAAACACGAGGTATCAAGCGCAGCAGAGCTTTGTAAGCTGCACGAGTGCTGTTTGCTTGCCTCTGTGGAGGGTTACAGCGCAACGAACATACTGGTCTATCCGAGCAACGCCGAACAGTGGAAGTTCCTCGATACGCCGGGTCTGCCTTCGGACAGTAGTGCCTCGCTGAAGCTCTGTGCATTTGACGGCTGTCCGGATCTTCGACGCAGGCTGAGCTCGAGACTCACACCCATGAGACTTGATCCACGGTCTCCTGCTCTCATCGTCGGTGAAGTGTTGGCGCAAGTGGAGCGTAGCCGCATCTTTGATAAAGGGGTCGAAGCCGTCTTCCTTATGATACCTCCTGCACACGCGGCCGAGCTTGATTTCTTGAAGCAAGTATTCGTCGAGATGAAGTGCAGGGTGTATCACGCCGGAATGCCTGGATCGTGGTCTTACTTCTGCAAAAGATACGACAGAGCTGGTGTGGTCTTAGTGCATCCGAATACACCTCTTTGGCGCATTCCCAAATTACACGAAATGACATTGCGTCCTACCTCTTTCTTCACGATTGGCATCGACCATACTGCAGCACTTCTAGACGACCGGGAGGATGTTTTTGAATGCACGCGGTTGTTTCCTCTCGGTGGCGCTGCGCTCTTAACTGATGATCTGATCGCTCACTATCCAGAAGAGGCCACCGAGATCATACAGAACTTCCTCAATGCTACAAGCAGCAAGCCGGAAGGTGCCGAGGTGTACAAGATCGTCGCCCGGCCCGGACTGAAACGTTTCCTGCTGGAAAATTTCATAGAACGAGGCCGACCGGATGAGCGCTGGTTGCGTTTGTATGGGGCCGTGTGTGATCTTTGCCCACCAGAGGACGAAGACCTCGAGGATCCACCCAATCCGTTGGCTACATCACACTTGGTCTCCATCAACCCTGATTTACTTCCGAGCTTTGCTGGGCTGTGGGAACGTGACCAGGAAGCTGCAGCAGACGTGCTGGTTGAGTGGTTTGCAGGATGGGCTCTGCTCCACGCCAGCAGGTTTCGAAAGTTTGCGGTGATTACCGGCACAGGCGCAGACGATCGAGGCTGGGCACTCCGATACCGACATATTGGTGTCATGAGGCCGGAGCAAGCGATGAAGTACGTGATCAGGGGGAACAAACCACAAAAGGGTATTCGCAATTGGAAGGCCTCGTAGTAATGAATAGACAACTACTACCATTCTGCGTGTATCCATATCATTTCTTCTCAGATATTCCTCGTCTCAATTCTCTCTACCCTGCCTCCCGGCTGCATGTAGCCAACTTGATCAAACTCTCCAAGTTAGCAGGCAGTATCACACTCTCTCGGCATCGTTCGCATGTCCTGTGGGTCCACTCGAGCTATAATCAATGGTGACAAAACACCGATCCACCTCTTGCAACCCTTCACAGCAATACTGTAACGTCTCGGCGACGTCGTGCGCGTGATGCAATTTCGTGTCGGGTTCCATGAGCACGTCAATTTCCACCCACACGCCATCTCCCGCGTGGTAGGCAGTGACGCTTTTGAAACCTTGCACGACGGGACTGAAGCGGTAGGCGATGTACATTAATTTCTGTGTAAGAGGAGGAGGGTGGTTAGTATGGTTTACTCTTTTTTTTACTTTCTTTTCTTGCAACGTACCTTGATAAACTCCGTATCAGCAGCTTGACCTGATAATCTCGTGATATTTTCAAAACACGTCGAGGCCCAATCGAAAATGATGAAGATGGATAGAATGGCGGCGCCGGCGGGATCGAGCCACCAGATGTCGGCGTAGTAGCCGATGAGGGGGAAGAGGAGGGAGAGGGTGTTGAAGTTGACGTCGGTTTTGCAGTCTTTGGCTAGGGCTTGGACTTGGGTGGTTTTGATTGGGGAACAGCCGAACCAGATGATGCCTATAATGATGATGATGAAGTCGCGTCAGTTTTTTGAGGGGCTTCTTTTAGGGGGAGGGGGGGTTTCTCTTGTAGAAAATTGTAGGTCAAGAGAGAGAGAGAGACAGGGAGAAAGAGCCGTAATGTATACCTTTGACAACCACCGTCGCGACCAAAGCAGCAATGGCCGCATTTCCCAAGGCTTCAGCCTCTCCTTCCAACGGCATCAACTTCTCGACGGATTCTTGCAGAATTTGCGCAAACGAAATGACCATGATGATGGAAAAGACCAGAATCCCCAAGGGTTCGAGACGTTTGCGGCCGACGGGAAATCGTTTTTGCAGCCGATCGAGTCTCCAGCCGACGATTTTGTTCGTCGTCCAGACAATCACGGTGCAGAGGAGGTCCAAGGCGGAATCTAACAGGCTGGCAATTAGGGAGAGAGAGCCGGTGGTTGATGCGGCGAAGATTTTTCCCGCGAGGAGGAGGATGTTGGCGATTACGTTGACGTTGATTGCCCTTGGGAACGGTCAGTGAGGTGGAGGAGGAGGAGGAGGAGTGTTTCATTTGATTTTCTGATAACAAGTGGATAGATCGATACCATCACAGGTACATACCATTTCGCTCGTTTCTCCGCTTGCGCCCGTTTCTTCTTCTCGTCGTCTGGCAAGAGTTCATAGATATTCCCCTGTACATCCTGAATCCCACCGCCTCTCTCGCGCGTTCCGTCGTTGTCGGGATCGGGGTCCATGGATTCAAGAACATCATCTGCCACTGCCATCACAATCGCATCGACCTCGAGCTAAAAATCACCATATCATCAATCATTCCATCTCTCTCATCATTACACACACACATCCAAAAAAAGAATAGAAAAACAAAGGACACTTACCCAATCATTCAACCGCTCATTCTGCGCCTCATAGAATTTACGAACTTCCTTCTTCTTCATCTCCTTCAACTCCTCATCGGATTTGCGAAACCGTTCGAGCTCGTCATGATTGATATGCGTCAAGAGCTTATTTTTCAAATCCTCTCTCCGCTCATCTTCCAGTGCCGTACGCGCTGCATCGCGGAATCTCCAGATGCCCGGCTTGGGAGCCTTTCCGTCGAGAATTTTCGGGCGAGGTCTTGCGTCGTTGTTTCCATTTGCATTCACTTCATCATGGTAGGTCTCGTAGCCTGTTCCGGATTCCAAGTCTCCATTTCCCCCTCCTCCTCCTCTGCCTCCGTAACTGCTGGTGCTTTTCTTTCTGTTATTTGCACCGCTCTTGGGTTTACCAACCAAAGGCGTAGGGAGAGATCTCTTGCCGACCATGTTTTTGTTTTCCCTTCTGCCTACCACACACAACCCAACGGAGGATGAGCAAATACGAGGAATGCAAGGAGGAATTAAATTTAATGTATAATACCATACAATACTACAATTGCCTCTTTCTTGGCCCAATACCTCCTATATGTACCTAAGCAAGGTACATCATTACATGAAATCCCCCACGCCAACCGAACGCCTCCTTGGTGACGCGACGATTGACGATGACGTACAGACACGGTACAGTGCAGTGCGCGTAAATCTCCATTAACTCCCTTTGTACTAGTCCTCGTTATACCTGTAACCTGATCCTCTCTCAAGCGAGTCAAGCCTTTTTCCAACCTCTGCATCATGCACACACGCACCGTCATGGTGCGGGCCGTGGACCGTGTCACTCCGATTCTACTAGTCTGGATACATGTAGTTCGCTTGACTACTAATAAGTGGACAGTGCGGATCTGCCGTGGAGGAACATTTTGCGCATGTGAGCAGGCCGGTAACCGAAGAAGAGGCATCGCATCACAGTACCTCCTACTGCTCCGGGGGAAACGGGCTGCTTCGATAAACAAGACGGTGAGCACAACTACCTGCCTGCTCATCATAAGAGGTAGTGCTGTATAGAGAGAATGTGCTCGTCAAGGCGGCTGGCGGCTGGCTTGTTTCAGGTCTCCCGAGTGCTTGATCCAGCCACAAAGCTTGGTCAAAAGGCTAGAACTTCTGAAATGGAACGGAATCAATATCTGAAATGTTTCGAGACGCGCACTTCTTCAAACACGCCGTACGATAGTTGGTTTTTTGACACAGAAACCTCTTGGTCCAACGTCGTCGTCCCATCCTGAACGCCATGCAGTGTTCCAACGTTGTCGTTCGCCCATCGTTCCGAACAAAAAGAAACAGAAAACGCTTCAATGCTTCTCAAATCATCATCATCATTAGCATGCCACAACGGGCTTTCGTCCATTCGCGTCTCATGATCGGAACACCTTCTCGAGCCCCTCCAAGAAGATGTCGGCATGCTTCTTCTGGAAAATAAGCATAGGCCTCAAACGTACGGCTCGCTCGCCCGAACCGCCGATGTTGATACCCACACCCTTGGCCTTCTTCAGAACCTCATCGCGGTTGGGGGAGTCCCATGCAATAAACGTGCCTTGGCCCTTGCCACGGAGGTTCTGAATCTGGCCAGGATATTGCTTGCCGAGGCTCTCAAGCCCATTGTAGAGATATTCGCCCGTAACAGCAGTGTTCTCCACAAGGTTGAGGCGGTCGACTTCGTCAATGATGGCACGGAAGAGAAGGGCACGAGCGGGGTCACCCATCCATGTCTGTGCCCTGTCAGTAATAGGTCATGGCGGAAAATATTGGGCGGGACTCGACTCACATTGAATTGGCGGTAAGGCTTGTTGGGCCTCAGCTCAGGGTTACCAAAGTAGTAGCCAGCAGTCTGCGCCTTCTTGCTGAATGTCACCATGTCTGGTGCGTCCTTGAGGTTCCAGTGCTCGTGTGCCCAGAACTTTCCAGTGGCACCAACACCAGTCTGCACTTCATCGACAATCAGGAGTACATCGTGCTTTCGAGTAACTTCACGAAGGCCGTTGAAAAAGGCTGGGCTCGCATGATTATCACCACCCTCAGACTGGATAGGCTCGACAATCACTGCAGCAGGCTTGTTGTGGTAGTTGACGAGCAGATCCTCAACCTCAGCCAAGCAGCGAGCCTCCTCCTTCGCATTCTCCTCGACATGCTGCTCGAGCGGATACTTGAGAGCTGGGAATGAGGCCTGAGGCCAGTCGAAGGCAGGAATGTCGAGCTTGTGAATCGGCTTCGAGCGAGTGGTCGAAAGAGAGCCGAAGAGTCGTCCGTGGAAGGCAGTCTTGAAAGACAAGATGGACATGTTGTTTGGCGAGCCAGGAGACTGGTTGTTCATGGAAGACGAAATTTCCTCAGCAGTGAAGTCAACGTCAGGGCCGCCACGCTGCTGACGACGTTTCCACATAAATGCAGCTTTGTACGCGAGCTCATTGGCATCAGATCCAGCCTGGGCAGTGAAGACTTGGTCACATCCCTTGGGCGCAGCCTTCAAGATGCCAGTCTTCAAAATGTGTGCCCAGTCATGCTGTGGAAAGTTACCCAGGGCGGGCCGGTTGATGATGGCAGAAGCCATTTCTGGAGTGGTCGCAGCAGCGAGCAGGTTTGGGTTGCTATAGCCAACGGGGATCGAGGCAATCTGTGCGTACACGTCGAGCAGCACATTTCCATCCAAGTCCGCAATGTAGTTGCCAAAGCTGTTCTGGTAGTTCGCCATCATATTCAAGGACCGCGTGTCGAACACCGCGTCCAGTTCTGCGATCGCCTCTTTCGACTTCGGGCCTGGGATCTGTGTGCGAATGACGGGTCCGGTCGGCTCGTCTGGGAAATACGGTCGCTCAGTCGAGTCTGACACTGCGGATTTGACGGCTGCTGCCGCGCTGGCAAGGTGTGAGGGCGACTTGGTAGCCATGGTTCGCTGCACCATTGAGGGACGGACGGACGATCGAAGTGTCTGCTGCAGGCGGGTAGTGCTTCTCAGGAGGGACGCCATGGCTGCTGAAGTGGTTGATTATCAGTCAGGCGGGGAGGAGATCAAGATGGGTTGGTGAGAGAGAGAGAGCGCAGTTTGGGACTGTGGACGGGGTAACATTGGTATAAGTATGTACTTTCCCCCACCCCTGCACGGCGCGAAGCTGGGCCCGCTTGCTCGATCGGGTATCCGTATGCGATAAGACCAGCAGCACAAGCACAGGAACCTTTCGGTAACCGGACCGGTGGCAGTAGCAAGAAAGTTGCGCATTGCGTAGCGAGCAAGTTTTACCTTTGGGACCATCGAGACTTCGAGAGTGCGAGACACCTCACCGTTTCGTATTGTGCTCAAAATTTTCTGCTTGACAAGTTGACATGGGGGTGTGAGGATATCCCTATCATGGGCACATCGAAAAGATAGGCGGAGCGGCACAAATCATCTCCATTCTTTATCGTAGTGCGGCTCAATGTCTGTCTATTGAGTACTGTCTCATTCTCCTGGGGAAGAAACGACACATGGAATCCCTTGTATATCTTGGTAGGACCACGCGGTGCCCAGCGTGGTACAAATGCTGATAATATATCTATGCTTTGCGTGATGCTATTGAATTCGCTCACAAACTTCCGTCGACCACTACTAGTAGCCGAGCGATACCTGAGACTTCCAACTGGGGTCGAGCGTTTCTTCCAGCGCGAGTACCTGTTATGAGAGTGAGCAGTGAATTCATCAATGGCAAGGTGCATGGTCTTTCTTACCATTGCTGATCGCGTGGGTATGTACACTTGCAGGAAATTCTTGCGGTCGTTCCAAGCAAAGTCAGTCGTGAAGAAGCGCGTGTCGTTCTGCGATCGTCCCAGTCCCCCAAAGGCTGGATCATCGGAGTTCAGAACAACTCGATACGTCCCAGCCTGCTCTATACCTACTCGGTAGTCGGTGAATGAGCTCGAGGGGTGAAAGTTGAAGATGAACAATAATCCCGCTCGTTCAAAGACAATCACCTTGTCGCTCTCATTCTTCAGGCTGACGTATGCTTGTGGAGAGTGTAGCCAACCGTACTTCTCCTCGGTCCACTGCATGGCCTTATCGAAGTCGTTGAGGAAATGGTAGCGCAGAAGCTTGTCCTCGACCAGGTTGAATTGTCTCCGAGCGTAGTGGAAGCTATTCTGATTGCCCTCTCGTGGAAAGTCGAGCCATTCTGGATGGCCGAACTCGTTACCTTCGAAGTTGAGATATGCTTCTCCGCCAAGAGCGTGCGTGATGAGGCGGATCATCTTGTGTAGCGCCATTCCACGCTCGATGACGGGTGTGAACGTGGACATCTTCGACATGTTGGTGTACATCTCTGCATCGCACAGCCAGAATAGCAGAGTCTTGTCGCCGACCAGTGCTTGGTCGTGACTCTCGGCATAAGCTATCGTCTTTTCGCCATGTCGCCGATTCGTCAGCGTGAAGCACAATGCGCCCATATCCCACTCGATATCTTGCTTCTCCTTGAGCCACTTGATGTACAGATCTGGAACAGCCATGGCAAGTCTGTAGTCGAATCCTATTCCACCTAGACTCAGCTTGACGCACAACCCCGGCATGCCGCTCACATCTTCTGCGACTGTGATGCAGTTCGGGTAGATGCTGTGTAACATCTCATTGGCCAACATCAGATATACCACGCCTTCCTCGTCCACGCTCGGGCCAAAGTATTCGTGGTAGCCTCCGCTGAAGCCTGTGCCAATGCCGTGGTGCGTGTACAGCATGCTGGTCACACCATCGAAACGGAAACCATCGAATTGGTACTCTTCCATCCAGAAGCGGAGGTTCGAAAGCAGGAAGCGAAGGACCTCATGATGCCCGTAGTTAAAGAGCCGCGAATCCCACAGTTCGTGCCGCCCACGAGCACCTTCGTGAAAGTAGAGGTGATCGCTGTTGTCGAACATGTTCAAGCCGTCGAGGATGTTCTTGCTAGCGTGAGAATGCACGACATCCAACAATACCGTGATGCCCATGCCATGCGCCGTGTCAATCAGCTCTTTCAGGTCATCTGGGTGGCCGTATCGCGAGGAAGCTGCGAAGAATGAGTTGATCTGGTAGCCGAACGAGGCGTAGTATGCGTGCTCCATGATGGCCATGAGCTGAATTGTGTTGTATCCCAAATCTCGAATGCGAGGTAGCGTGTTCTGCGTGAACTCCTTGTACGTGGCCACCTTTGGCTCGGGGCTAGAAATGCCCACGTGTGCTTCGTAGATTCTCGCACTGAGTGGCTTCGGCGGACGAGCATTTTGCCACTTGTACTTCTCTGGTGGATTCCAGAATCGCGCATCGTATGCCGGCGACACAGACAAGTCCTGTGTCACTCGCTTTATCCATGCCGGCAGTCTCTCCGCTCTCTGCCCGTCATTTGGCACTACCATGCTGATCTTGATCTTGCTGTCGTGCGGAATGGCGGGTTGTCCATTGACTTGGGGCAAGCTGATCTCCCACACACCGAAGGGATCCCGCTTCATCTCATGACTGTCACGATTCCAGCCATTGAAGTCGCCAATCAGGTAGGCTCGCAGGGCGAACGGCGCCCACTCGCGATATAGGATGGTGCCGTCGGGCGAGACGTTGAAGCCGAACTGTTCGTAGCCGCGCGAGAACTTCTCGAGACCACCTTCGTGCTTGTCGATGGTCTTGATCCAATTCTGCGTCTTTGCGAATCTTGACCGCAGCGCGCCCTTGTATGGCTCAAGCCACGGGTCGACCTGCACGATTCCGGTGCCATCGTTGGCGACTTGACCACCAGCAGGTTTCGCCATGACACTGTCCGGTGAGGACTCATTCAGCTTGTCTGCCATGCTGGGTGGCTTATGCAAAGATTGGTGTTAATCAGTGCAAGAAGCTGTCGTCGTCGTCGTCGTCGTTGGCGTCGTCGTCGTTGTTATTGTTGCTCACGCGGCGGGTTGGCAAGACTGTGGTGAAGGAGAAGAAGAGGAAGAAGAAGAAGAAGAGTACGACAAACGCAACGAGGTGTCGCACAGAGCAGAAAAGGTGGTCAGGTAAATTCTGCAGGTGCTGGGTGGTCCATCGCAGCTTCCCTCAAACCCTCTCACCAGTTCTTATTAGTAGGTAGGTACCTGCACTTTTCAGTCTCAGACTCTCAACGCTACCTGTACCTGTACCTGGAGGTGGTTTGGCTGGCTGGCTGGCTGATGCTCAGCTCAACCCAACCTCAACCCCTCCTCCCGCCGCATGCAAGCGACCGTCATATGTGCAGGGGCCAGACAGGGCAGGGCCGACTTGCCTCAACCAGCCAAGCAGCCTCTCCAGGCCCACAACATGCCGAATTGGTGCGCCTGCAGCCGGAGGGCGTTTGCTGTGATGGCGAATTCATATACCAGACATGAAGCCGATGTGCGCAGCTGAATGGGGACACGGAGAGGTGCATTGGAGAGTGAGAGAGTCCCTGCATTGCGAGGTGCGAGGGTGGTCTGTGTTGCATGTGGAGATGGGCCCGCCGCCCGTGCCTGTGGAGGGGAGGGGATCCCATGGTCGTGGAGCGGCTGTTCTTCGGTATTCTACGGAAGGCTGTAGCATGCTTTACTAGGCTGTCGGAGGCACTTTGTATGTACATGGGAGGTACCTATAGGAGGTACCTCAGGTAGGAAGTTGTAGTCGTACTCACCTACATCATGACCCAGCGGCTACTGTAGGAGGAGCTCCTCCTCTGATGCGACTCCCACCCATACACATACCACGATACATTCATTCATACAGTCGCTTGTGCGTTAGTCTCGCTCTTCTTGGCGCAGGTGGTGCTGCTGCTGCGGGTGCTGGTGCGGCCATTACTGCTGCAGACAGCCGTTCATGGCCACTGTGACAGCGCACTACTCGCCGCGAGCTACGTTGACATGTTTGGGCTTAACCGCCCTCCTCACACGGCGGCACCTGAGCAGCGCGCTGCCACTCCGTTCCTCCGACTCGTATATACGCTCCGATTTCACAAATCAGCCCTGGACCGGTCTCTATGAACCTGGGCGCCCAACCGAGGGTCCGCTGGGAGGCGCGTCGGATATTGGTGCTCCCCGAATAACGCCAGCTATACTGAAACAGCATCTGGACCAGTACGTGGTCGGACAGGAGCGGGCAAAGAAAACGTTGGCCACTGCAGTATACAACCACTATCAGCGCATACAGGAGCTCCAGAGACGCGATGAAGAGGAGCAAGAGCAGGAGGCGGCAGAGGAGAGGCGGCGGACGCACCAGAGACATCCCGTTGAAGGTAGGGAGGGTGAATGGAAGCGGGGGATTGCCGTACCTTCGCTGACGAAGGACTTCGCCGAAGACGACTTTCCAGGTCAGCAGCAGACGACGGTGTACACGCACCATGACAGTCGGAGCTCGCAACAGCAGAGAACGTCACAACAGGACGCTTCAACTGCACCCGCTCCGCTCCAAGACAACAGTCCTCTGACGGTCGAGAAGAGTAATGTGCTGCTGCTAGGGCCCTCTGGTGTAGGCAAGACGCTGATGGCAAAGACTCTTGCGAGGGTGCTCGAGGTGCCTTTCAGCATGTCTGATTGTACACCATTCACCCAAGCAGGCTATATAGGAGAGGATGCAGATGTATGCGTGCAGCGCTTGCTGGCAGCTGCGAATTACGATGTGACTCGTGCTGAGCGTGGCATCATTGTTTTGGACGAGATTGACAAAATTGCCACGGCCAAGGTATCCCAGGGCAAAGATGTGAGCGGAGAGGGCGTCCAGCAGGCTTTACTAAAAATCATCGAAGGGACAACACTACAGATTCAAGCTAAGCAAGAGCGAAACGCGACGAGTGAACGTAACAGAGGACAATATCCTACTAATAGTCCTTTGTCCGGCGGGCATATCAATCAGTCTCAGACAGGTGGCCAAAAGGGCGATACGTACAATGTTCGAACAGACAACATACTCTTCTTGTGTGCCGGGGCATTCAACGGCCTGCACAAAGTGATACTGGATCGGGTGTCCAAAGGGAGCATGGGTTTTGGCGCAACAGTCCGTGCAGCTAATAATTTCGACTCCTCGGCGAGCCATCACGAAACCATCATGGAAGGCGAGGATGAGCTTTTCGAAAAATACCTACCATACTATACATCACCAACGAGTAACGATCATGACTCTTCTACATCAAAGCAGAAACGAACATATAACACCCTCGACCTAGTCGAGCCTCAAGACCTGCAAAAGTATGGCCTGATACCGGAACTTGTGGGCCGTATACCTATATCCTGCGCCCTCTCATCTCTGGACGTCCAATCTTTAGTAAAGGTTCTCACCGAGCCACGAAATAGCCTGTTGAAGCAGTACCAGCAGCTCTTTTCCCTGTCGAGCATAGAAATTCGCTTTACAACTGCCGCTTTACATGCCATCGCGAGCACTGCCTTGAAGATGGGCACAGGTGCCAGAGGACTGCGCACCGTAATGGAGCGCCTTTTGGCAGATGCCATGTTCGAGTCACCCGGGTCAAGCATTAAGTATATTCTGATCAACGAGGATGTTGCGGACAGGAAAGCGGGCGCGATTTACTATGGTCGAGGACAACAGGAAGACTTTTACAACAGAATTACGAGTGAAGAAGATGTTTGGGAAGAACGGAAACGCGCTGAAGATGGAAACGAAACAGAGTTTGAGGCTCGAGCTCGAATGAACGCCAAGAACCCAGCGAGAACCTTTGAAGAATATCGAGAGAAGGCGACTGCCGCTGGCTTTGTATAGACTGCGTGGTAGAAGTGTGCAATCTTGGCCCTATGAAACGATCAATTGACAGCATGCAACGAGTACATGTATTCCTGACCATGTATCCCTCCACCGCATCTTTCTCATTGCTGCTGCTGCTGCTATAACCGAGCATCCTTCCAAGCAGCCTTAAACGCCGGATCAGAAGGAGAAACCGATGGATCGAGCGGTAACCAAATATCCCGAGGCCTCGTGTGAATGAGATACTGCTCATAACTCAACGACCTTTCAAGCCGTACATCATCGCCATCGACATCGGTATCCCCGATCTGACGACTCTGGGGACTTTCCCTCCTGCCGAACGTAGTAGACGATGTAGACGATACGTCCTCTGATGAAAGACTCTTCAGGTTATTCTTCTTTTTCTTGTGCCTCCTTCCCAGTCTATCGAGGAACCGCTGTCGGAGTGAAGAAGTCGCTGCTGCTGCTGCTGTTACTCGTGTAGGAGGAGCGGGTTCGACTATATGTACAAGCAGATCTTGTGGCTTGCGCGAGCTTTCTTCGGCTGGCGATGCTGCTACACTACGAGGCATGTCAAGGGACCGTGGAAAGTGTGGGGTTTCTTTTGCTGGTATTGTGAAGTGCAATACAACTGCACATGGTTCTTTCTATCTTATAATAAGGCTGGCTTTCCTCACCACGCTACGTCGCGTGGCATGAACAAAGAGAGTTGTTGTCCCTTTGAGAGAGGAGAGAGAGAGCATATGACATTCTGTTCCACATACGAGCTCATGACAATGATTTCTTTGTGTTGTAAGATATGGAGTCAGCGGCGCCACATGCGATTGGCGGGACCTTCATATTAGGATACCGGATGGATACGCGTCCTGATTAGTGTTAGCGTGAGAATTAGAAAAGGGGATATTGAAAGCAATGGGGGCAGAGTGTGAAGTTGTTCATTCTGGGGTAGTCACGTTATATTACAAGGGTTCGGGACAAATGATAGCCACGACTTACCAGCGGGGACGTCTTTCACCGGGGAACGGCTCCTGATAACCACCATAGCCAGGGGGATATTGGTCATTGCGGGAAGAAGGCATAGCAGCAAACTGGCCAGGTGTTGGAAGATCTGCACCGCGGGAAGTTCGAGATGGGTCACGAGCTGGCGAAGCATAGCGCGGACGACGGGCAGATGAAGAGCCGAGCAAGTCGAGTTCATCCAACTGGTAGTCGAGAGGTGGAGGACGTCTCTCGAAACCGTCGAACGGGGTGTTGTAGGGCCTAAAATCGCCGGCTAGTGAGCTAAGATCAACTACTGGACCACGAGACATGGAGCGCTGTGACGAGGATCGACCCGGCAGTGCGCCACTGCTCGTGACATGTGATGATCGCCTCGATGTGGCCCCGTATGGATAGCGATGGTGCGTTGGCACAGGGCCAAGGTAGGACGAAGGTGGAAAGCCACCGCCATAGGAAGAGACATCGATACCAGCTGCGCCATAATCTTCTTCCCGGTACTGATGAACACGACTGCTGCCATCGTACTGACGTACACGACGAAGTTCGGGATAGGTGCGCTCTGAAGGATGACTAACAGGAGGACCGTTGGTGCGTCGGATGGTTCCGTAACGTCTGAGGTTTGACGTGTCTCTCTGTTGCTCGTAGCTATCTGGTCGTACTTCGCGAGACTCGTAGTAGCCCCCCATGGGGGAGACAGGTCGCCTCGAAGGGTAGCCAGACATGATCTGGTGATGTTCTGACTAGTGTGTGTGCGTATGTGTTGCTGGTGATGGTGAGTGAATACCTTACGATTGCAATAAGCTTGCTTTGATAGTGTCTTGAGCCGGTCAAGGTTGATATCTCTACGACGCTGTGTGCAAGAGGGTTTGCTGGACTCTCTGTACCAGGGTCGTTGGCGAGTATATATACACCTTTTGGCGCATTGTTCTCAATGTTCTTTGAAAGCGCCTTTGAGCTCCATAATGGACGGATGCTTTCTCCCCAACAGTTGTCAAAGAAATTGCACCACACTATTGTTGGCAGCTTTGTCTCCTCTGAGGAATGGGAAAAGTTGCAGAGTCATCTCCTTCCGCCACACGAGGGCCTGGAATGTAAACATCGTCCTAAATTTGAACTGTTGGTGCACGTCAATTGCGTCTATCATGACTACAAATCCATGGTCCTGGATGCTGGTCGCCAATATTCCCACGTAGACGAGGTCCATCTTGTCCGTAACAGTCATTCGCCTACTACGGCTTGCTCACAGGTCCCCCATTCTTTTCCCAGTCTAGCCAACTGCCTCTATATTCGGCAACATTTTGATATCCCTGCTGCTGCGCCAGCTGGGCGGCCGCGCTACTCCTCACACCCGCTTTGCAGTAGAATACGATCTCCTTGTCTATAGCCGGCTTCTCGAAGCCAAACCTGTCCTCGAACTCCTCCTCAGGCAGAAACAGCGCATCGGGCTGTGACTTGATAGGCAGATTGATGGCGTTGGGAATGAAACCTGCTTGGTACTCGGCGGGCTCGCGGACATCTGTGTCGTGTGAATGGTATGCTTGGGCGGAATCGTAACTGAGGAGTGGGAGGGAGGAGAGCTTACCGACGAGAATCGACTCGCTCGAAGGCGACTGGCTCAGCTGCTTGACGTGGCCGAAGTCGTATACCTTCGAGCTGGTGGCCGGCGCAGAATGCCATCGAACTGCGGCGAACGCGGGCTTGCTGCTGCTTCTCTGCACTGCTGGCCGTGTCGCTCCTGCATGCGTGAAGCTCCGCCATGTCGATCGGGAGCATTGTCGGCAGACGTTGCTTCTCAGAGCGGCAGTCGCTGCCGAACGTGCGAATGCCATTGAGTACATGGACCTGACGTGTAGGTAAACACAATAGATGTCCCTGATCGAGAAACGCTGGTCTGGTGAGGTACCTTATCCTTATCGCCCCATCTTTCGGATATTCCCGCCTTGGCGAGGGAGCGCGACCTGGACGCGTCTCCTCCACTTCTCTTCTTCTTCTCCTTCTTCTCCTTCTTCACCATCAATCAAACACCAACCACCAACCACCATGGGCTGGATCTCGTCCAGAAATGGCCACCATCAAGGCTATAGAAGACCGTTCCGTTCATCAAATCCAATCGGGCCAAGTCATTGTCGACCTGTGCTCGGTTTGCAAGGAGCTGGTGGAAAACAGCCTCGATGCCGGCGCCACCTCAATTGAACTGCGCTTCAAAAACCAGGGCTTGGATGCCATTGAAGTGCAAGACAATGGTAAGGGCATCGGACCGGATGACTTCGAGTCTATTGCTTTGAAGCATCACACTTCCAAGCTTTCCAATTATGAAGATCTCACCTCTCTGGACACCTTTGGCTTTCGCGGCGAAGCTCTGTCATCGCTCTGTGCCTTGTCCAAATTCCATATCTTGACAGCTCGGGCTGAAGACGGCGCCATCGGCAAGAAGCTCGACTTTGAGGTTTCTGGAAAGCTCAAAGGCACTTCTGTGGCTGCTGCACAAAAAGGCACTACCGTCTACGTCGAGGACATCTTCCACAACTTGCCTGTTCGACGCAGAGAGCTCGAGAAGAACATCAAACGCGAGTATACCAAAGTGATTAACTTGATGTACTCCTATGCGTGTATCAGTACAGGAGTACGGTTTTCGGTCAGCAATACCATGCCAAAGAGCAAGAAAGCTCCGGTGTTCGCGACCAAAGCCAACGCAACTACTAAGGAAAACATTACCAACGTCTTCGGCGCTAAGACAGCGCTGGCTTTGGCCAAGCTTGACCTCAACCTCGAGATGGCTCCTAGCATGGGCTTAAGTACTCCAGGAGCAAAAGGTTGGTCAACCCAGGCCACAGATCGTTCTATGATTGTCCGAATCGAGGGCCATGTCTCGAAGCCCATATTTGGAGAAGGCCGCCAAGCACCCGATCGGCAAATGTACTTCGTGAATGGACGACCGTGTCTGCTGCCTCAAGTCGCAAAGGCAGTCAACGAGGTCTACAAGTCATTCAACGTCTTACAAACGCCATTCGTCCTCGCAAATCTCATCATGGACACGAATGCATACGATGTCAACGTGTCGCCGGATAAGCGTTCTATCATGCTACACGACCAGACCGCTCTGCTTGAGACCTTCAAGTCTGCCCTAACCGAGATGTTTGAGCAAACAGATCATACAGTGCCCCAGTCACAACTACCGAGTTTACCGAACCGTAACATACCTGCATACCAGCCCCTGACTATCAAACGGGCCGAGCTGAAAACCATTTCGTCGCCACAGAGCACCAGCGAGGCTACAAGCAGCGACGATGTGTCAGACGTACAGTCTGGACAACCTCCGACGAATGAACTACGAACAAGCTCTCCCTCGAATCTAATTCACAGCTGGATTGGTCGTAACACTGAATCAAGAAAGGCCCCGAAGCAGCAACATTGCGCTTCCACCAAAGAAAAGGAGCTGTCCATGAAATTCATGCCGGCAGCTTCCTCTCCGACTGCACTAGGAGATGATCCCAACGAACAAGACGAGAACCAAGCTGTGACAGAGCCACTTGAAGAACAAGTTCTAGAACATAACACGGTAGATGCCGTAAGGAATCCTGACCCACTAAGCACTCCATACGGAGACTTATTCTCGCAACCGCCTCCGATACGCAAGGATTTAGATAGAGACGAGCAGACTTCACCGACCCCCGAATTCGACATGGCTCCTCCGCCGAAGGCCAGTATCAAAAAAGACGCTGAAACTTCAGAGACCCCTATTCCGGCAGTGGTGACGAGCTCGCAGAAATCGACCCCAGGTTTGGTGCCCAACGCTTTTGACAGAATGCGTCCTAAGCGTACACCTTTTCAGACTGCCGAGATAACTGTTGGCGACGTGACAACGACGACTACCATAGGCACAAGCCCGCCGTACAAGAAGCGCCGCACGTGCAAACCGGGCGATTCTCAAAAAGTGGCCAACTATGTTGCTAGTCCTTCCCTTGCGCGGAGTCTACGCATGACTTTTGCCGCGCCCGGCTCCCAGCTGGAGGTGGAGAGCAGTGGCGTCGATCCCAGACCGCTAACCATGGATGACAGGGACGGCGATGACAATGTACATGCGGAGAGCCCACTGCGCTCATCTCGTGCACTCTCATCACAACCGCCAGCTTCGCCTGATGCTCCGACATCCGACCCGCTGGATGACCTGACATATCTCGCATCGGCAGACGAGGATGATGAGGATGGTGAGTACATGGACGCAGACGAAAAGAAGATGCGAGAAGATGAACGCGTAGCCCGAATGATCCAGGAGGCAGAAGAGGCTGCTGCTAGACCTACAGAATTGAACCTTAAACGAGCAATGCAAGCGCTTAAGAACGGTGGTAATCGGAAAGGCTCAACACTGCAGCTAGCTACATGTGTGCAGACCACTTCGGACAAGATCAGAGCGCAGCTTGATATTCTCGCTTCGAAGTTGCAGTCGAGTACCGAACAGGACGAGATTGATCCGACAAGTGAGAGGACAATCATCGAAGACGAACTTGACTCAGCGGAAGCAGAGTCTCGCCTGTCACTCACGGTGGTGAAGTCCGACTTTGCTCGGATGCAAATCGTTGGGCAGTTTAACCTGGGTTTCATACTCGCTATTCGTCCGGGCAAGAACCTTGGAGAGGAAGATGACCTGTTCATCATCGATCAACATGCCGCTGACGAGAAGTACAACTACGAGCGGCTCCGGCGTACAGTCACGTTGCAGTCTCAGCGTCTGGTGCGTCCCAAACAGCTTGAACTCACTGCCATCGAAGAGGAGGTCATTCTCAGCAACCGCGACGCTCTAAAAGCTAATGGCTTCGAGATCGAGACGACGTCTGACGCTACCGAGTCGGATGAGGCAGTGGCGCCTGGTTCCCGGTGCCGCCTGTTGACGTTGCCGATGTCCAGGGAGAAGACGTTTGATCTGTCAGATCTCGAGGAACTACTTCATCTCTTATCTGAAGAACCTCCTGGCAGTTCTGACGTTCCCCGACCAATGAAGGTGCAACGCATGCTTGCGATGCGAGCCTGCCGGAGCTCGATCATGGTTGGCAAAACCCTCACTCATGCGCAGATGAAGAAAGTAATTAATCATATGGGAGAGATGGAAAAGCCCTGGAATTGCCCACACGGGCGGCCAACAATGCGACATTTGGCTGGCTTGAGCGCTTGGACTGGATGGACGGAGGGAGATATGATCGATGACAACCAGCTTGACGCGGCGGATGCGCAAGCAGGGCGCAAGACCAATTGGAAGGCCTGGCTTGAGAGCCGCACGACGTAAGACCTGACGACAGCTGTAATTGCTTGCGAAGTTTGCTAGATACCCTTTTCTTGCAGTACATTATGACCTCCTGATCAGCAGTCTCAACATAGTAATCGGCTTTGCGATCACTGTAAGAGATTCAATCCTAGGTACACCTCCTCGCATTGGGGTTCTCATGCCCCAGAATCCCAGCTCTGGGGCATTCTAAATCTCATCTTCTTCCTCATCAAAATCATCTTCCTCACCCATATCATACAAGATCCTCCCTCCATCCCCACCGCCTCTCTGAGCATCATAATAAGGCAACACCACCCCATCGCGATCTCTCCTCTGCTTCTCCGTCAATCCCAATTCAAACGTCGTAGTAGAACTCTCACTACCATCCCCTTCCTCCCTCGCAGCAGCATCAGCATCAACCTTCTTCCTCTCCTCAGGCGTCCGATACCGCGGATGATCCTCCAAGAGCATAATCCCACTCTCCCGCCCCTTGATCGTCGTCATCATCGCAGGCTGTCGTCCGACCATGGGCAGAAAATACCACTCGCGCACTCCTCTGCCACTTTTCCTCCGATGCTCCATCTCCAGTACCACTCCCTCTAATCCATTCGCTCCCAGACTTTGCAAAACTCCATCCACACCTGCTTCCAAGCCAAAAATTGGTTCGGCGTGACTTCTTTCCCGCGCGGCTTTTTGAGCAAGGACATGATGGAATGAATGGGCCGTGAGAATTGTCGTTGCCAGATATCGGAGTAGGGTCAGTGCAGAGGGAGCGTACGGATTTTGATGTCCGGTGTTGTTGTTATAATTATTATTACTATAGTAAATTTCGGGGATTGGTAGCGGGACGTCGGTATGATAGAGTGCCAGAAGGGAGCTTGTGGGGAGAATGAAGGAGGAGAGGAGAGCTGGAAGATTCGAACTTTGTGTTGCGCTGAGAGGGTTGAGGGTATCGAATACTAGGAGTTTTTCTTTTTTTGTGGAAAGAAGAAAAAAAAAGAAAACGTCAATATATCAATAGGTACCTGGTATGTACCTATATCAACTGAACGGGATGAACTCACTCTGCGTTGCTTCGGCTCTGAGGTGATTCACGACTTCGGTTTGCCAAGATTGCAGACTTTGCCTCCATGCTTCGATGAAGACATCTGCAGTGCGGGGCCGGCGGAGCGTCTCGAATGAGACGAAGATGACTTTGATCTTGGATGTCTGTAAAATTGGTTTTAGTGCGCGATTTTTTAAAAAAGAAAGCGAGGAAGATCGTGTTGACGATATGGCGCACGCACATTGGCTCGCCTCAGGTATTCTGCCACAACGGGCTTGCCGGTTTGTTCCAGATTATCAAGCACGAGTGTGAACGGAGATGCTGCATCTCGCTGATTGAGCAGTTTCGATATGAGAAGCAGATTGTGCGTGCGTCGATGCTGGAGTGACGAAGGAGCCATGTTTGGAATACTTCCAGGTTGTAGCTTGGAGAGTGAGTGAGAGGGGCTTTAGTAGGTGGAAGACCTCAAGGTTGCTGTATTCACCGTGCTGAATCAAGTTTTCATGACTTTCCTAACTAATATGCTACCCAATGCTAGGGCCGGAGTCTCTCATTTCTCATTTCCTATTGTCTCCATTGCCTATTGTGCTGCCCAAGAATCATCCATCTTCTTCCTTTCTGCAACATGATGATGATGCACCTTAGTCACTCAGGCAATGTCGAGATCCTGGGGCTCCACGTCCTCTTTGTCTTGGCGCATGAAGTTCTTCCACATACCTTCGGCATGCTCACGGGACAGCTTTGGAAGAGAGTCAATGCGCTCGGCACAGCCCTTCATTGGCGAGTTCCAGCACTGAAAGGGGGCCGTGTCTGTTCCAAGTGGTGCAAGAACTGGTCTCGAGACATCCTCTCCGTGATCAATTGCCTTGGCTCTGGCGTGATGTGTCGACTTGCTTGTAGCAGACGCCTCTGTGCTGGTTGCACTCGACGATCGACTCGGTCCATCTGGCAGAGGACCATAACCGGCGACATGACGTTCTCGTGGTCTCTTGGTGTAACCCTTTTGGTAGGATTGTGCCTTTTCAGTCTATGATTGAGCTCCGTTGATTCCCTTGTTCGCTTCCGCGCGGGCTTCCTGCTCTGTCACGCGAACTTCTTCCTCTTGGCCCAAATGCTCGGCCAGAGAGCCGACCCTCGTGCTTGCGTCCTCGATCTTGCCCCAGTCCTCCTCTAGCTGCTGCTCCTTGAGCGCATCCCAACTGCCGCTGGACCGCTCCATCCCAGCCTTCATAGCCTCTTCGCGCCACTTTTTCGTTTCCTTGCCGTCGTTCAGGTCTGTCTGGTAGAGTCGGATCTCTCCCTCAATATAAGGTTGGAGAGAGGTGTTCAGAGGGTGGACATCGATGTCATAACCGCCTGGAAGTTTCGGCAGATACCTGTAGAGCTCTTCGCGGGTCTCCTTTGGGAGCGTGTTCCAGGCTGCTTCATCGCGGAGCACGATCTACAGCACGGTCAGTCAGTGAGAGACGAGCGGAAGAAGGCAGGAAAGGCAACCATACCGCCAGATCCGGCACCTTGCCGACCTTGGAGTTCGGCTGTGTGAGCCAGCGTTTCTGTGCAGTGGCCATGTTGACACTGCTTCTGCTGCTGCTAACAACAGAGGATGAGTATGTTCAGATATATTGTTTGATTCTGTTTGCTAAGCTGATCTTGTTTCAGCCGGTCAATGAAATGCCTCGCTGTCTGATATTTTGATGTTTGCGGTCTGGTATTGATGATGAATGAGGGAGGAAGAGAGCGAGGACGCGCACATTCCTACCTGCAGAGCTGTTGCCAGACTGAGAGGGCGTCCAGTGGAGTGGAAGCTGCAGAGCCGACTGGTTGCAAGAGGGAGTGCTACAGGTACATGTAGGTAGGTACTGGGAATTGGGGAGACGGTATAGGTGGAGTGGGCTACATACCGTACTTGGTACCTGCCCTGATATGTCACGTCCGACGACACCTGTTCCATTGAGGTAGGCTTCCTTACCGTCCTCACCACATCTCACTTTCACACACCAACCGCCCATCCGTACACCTTCAATCTCTCGACATGATATACACCACCCAGATAGTGAGGCTCGACGGTCAGTAACGGATCCCGACGCGCTATTCTGCTGGAAAGCCCCCCTCACAGACGGACAAACCGACTGACTGACCCGGACTCACAGGCCTCACGCTCGTGGCCTCTGTCGACGACTCGCAGATCCAAGAGGTCACAGATCTGAAGCAGAACATTCGACAGGTCATCAAGAAGCTCTCACCCTCCTCCGAACCTCGTGCGTCCATTGAGAGCTCGAAATACACCATCCAGTACCACCAACCACATCCTCTCGAGCAGTTGCCGCTCTGCCAGCAATCCACTGACCGATTCGTGTCAGCTACGTCTTGAACGACGCCGTCGCCTACCTGGCTATCACCGAGCGCTCATATCCCAAGAAGCTTGCTCTTACATACCTTGAGGATGTCCGCGCAGAGTTCCAGACGTCGTACAAGCGAGATGAAATCCACGACCCGCAACTTCGACCGTACCAGTACTCCGAGTTCGATCGCTTCATCGAGCGCACGAAGAAAACATATCAAGATTCGCGCGCAACCGACAATCTCGGCAGACTCAACGACGAGCTGAAGGACGTGACCCAGGTCATGACCAAGAATATCGAGGACCTGCTCTATCGTGGAGACTCGTTGGAGAAGATGGGTGAGCAGAAGAGACGGACAAAGCACGCTACCTGGATCACACTGACAACATGCGTACACTAGGCGACATGTCTTCTCGCTTGCGGGATGACTCTCTCAAATACAAACGGGCCGCTGTGCGCATCAACTGGGAACTTCTATTAAAGCAGTATGGTCCTTTTGCTGGTCTTGGACTGGTAATCCTACTTTTGCTCATCTGGCGATTCTGGTAACAGAATACCATCCGTTTGCCTTTAATTCTTGGTTGGGTTTCAGGCATAGCGCGGAGTTCAGGACAGTAATTGGCGCAGCCTTGCATAGAAACACGTGGAATTCTGACCGGGCGACGTGTCCTCATGGCAATAATTAAGGCTGGTAGAGCTCTGCAGAGTCCCATGATGATTGAGGGAGCTGAATTGCTTAGGAGTTTGCCAATACCTCTGGCATTTGGGCACTTTGCCGCTGGGAGTACAATACCCATCCCCTCCTCGGATGTGGCCTCCAATACAGCACTTTCAGGGCTCATTCTCACGGCGTGGTACACCACGGCATGGTCTGCACTAGACCAGGATATCCTGGCCTGGCTCACACCTGGCAGCCCACGGCGCAGAACATCGAAAGAACCAAGAGACAACGCAGTAAGCTAGATTAAAGCTGCCGGCGTCTGTTTCCGCGGAATTGCGTTGTGAACCAATTACGCACGGCCGATGCTAGTCTTCGGCCTCTGTGATCTCAGTTTGGGGAGGGCGACTAATATGCATACTTGGTCAAATCCACGCCACGGCAACAGCGCAGATGTAATATGATGCAGTTCTTCCAAGTTCAAGGGCAAGGCGCAGTGTAGTCAATTAGTTCGTTGCCGCCTTATTCGATCTCATAGACATTCAAAAGGCAGCCTATTATACCCCGAGCACCACCGCAGGCGCTCATGACTACCTAGCTGCTCGACAGGCCGCATACAAGATACTCCAGACATGCTCAGCCTCCAAATTGGTCGCCCCGACCTCTGCCAGCTCTAGTGTTGATATCAACAAACTGCAAGAAAAGGCTCGGAAGAGTGGTGGGAACTACTTGGCTCATCAAGGCACATTGCGGTGAGCTAGGGCACTATAAGGTAGAAAATCCAGGTGGTGACACAGGCGAGTCTGGTATGTGATAGACATGGAAAAGGGGAAAAAACGAAAACGTTTGGAAAGGTCGAGTGGTGTACTGTGTATTCGAAGTTGAATTCGGGGTATCTAAAAAGGTCTAAGATCTAATCCGCAAACAAAACTACATCAACGCGTTGAACACGCTTTCACGCTTCGTGAGCATTTCTTCCCACTCAGCCTCCGCCTCGCTCAATGCCGTGATCGCTCCGCCGGCACCTACATGCCATTCCTCACCTTCGTCGTCCCACTTGAAGGCGGTGCGGATCACCACTGAGAAGTCACCACCTCCGCCGACATCGAAGTATCCAAGCACACCGCTGTATAGGCCGCGCGCTCTGCCGCCCTCAATCTCACTAAGAATCTCGCATGATCGCTTCTTCGGAGCTCCAGTCATGGAGCCCGGCGGCAGTGAGGCCACCAGAGCCGCACACCCAGAACTTCCTTCGATACTGCCCTCAATCACTGATACCAGCTGGAACACGGTCTCATACTCTTCCACCGACATGAGCTTTGGCGTTTCGACCTTGCCAATGCCTTTGACGCCTGCCAAGTCGTGTCGAATCAGATCCACAATCATCAGATTCTCAGCGCGTTCCTTGGGCGAAGCCAGCAGCTCTTCAGCCTTGGCTCGAGTGAGGCCGGGACTTTTCTTCACGGTGCCCTTGATGGGTCGAAATTGGCATTTGCCGCCGCGAGACCAAGATAGGAAGCGTTCAGGACTGCTTCCTACAACGGACAGTCCGGGAGAAGTTTTGCACTGCAGGCGCAGGAAGGCACCGAATGGAGCAGGGTTGCGGCTGCGCAGTCGTTGGTATAACGACCACGGCTCAGCATGGGTTTTGAGGATCGACTGGTCTGTCAAGCACAACTCGTACGATTCGCCGGCCCGCAGGTTTGCTTGACAGTCCAACACTTTCTGGCAGTAAGCACTTCGCGCTGGCCCAGCCACGAGTCCCGCGCATGTGTTCTGATCCACTCTATCAACAGTGGCGGGCATGTCGAGGTGACGCTCTAAACGAGATTGCATAGTCTGGAGCCAATTGTCATCCTGCTGAGCGATAGACTGCACGTACGCGACGCGCTCCACATGGTCCAACACAATGCTTCTCTCCACAAAGACGAACCAAATGTCTGGGTGCTCAGCCTTTGCACCGACTGGGGGCACATCTATGGTCTGTAGGCCTGCTTCGTACGATATGAAACCTATGAGGCCACCCCAGAAAGGTGAGCTAGAAGGGCCACCTACAGCCCTGCTCGCTTCTACTACTCCGTCCAGGTAGGAGAATGCTTCCGCAATGCTAGCTGACGTTCCTGACACTGTATGACCTTTCTCGATGACTTCCAAACAGCTACGAACTGTAGAGTATCGATACTGCTTGGAGCACGACGTAGGCAAGCCAATGATACTGAATCGCCCTGTCTCCTGGTTGACTGGTTTGCCGTCACGGGATCCGGACTCGAGAAGAAGAGGTTCCACGCACGCATCTTCTTCGCGCAGCATTTCCATTACAACGGCCACGTCCAATGCATGGTTTGTACTGATCACCCATTGAACTGACAGCGCAGAAGTCCTCGGTGCCACCTGCTCCGTCTCACAGGGAGCCTGGCAATTCGGCAAAGTGTCCGTCACTGGTACCTGTGACATGGAGTGGCGAATACGCCACTGACATGTCTCATTCCACCAGTTTCGCACCAATTTATGGCCTTCCTGATTCGTGCAGATGGATTCGGGGTGATACTGAACTCCCCAGTACGGCTTATGCTCATGTCGGACGCCCATCAGAGTTGGACCATTCGGTACATTCATCGAAGTCCAGGAGAGTGGTACAAGCTCTGCACACTCCTTAGATTTTTCCCACAGGTTAGAAGATCCCCACTCATCTGTCACGTCGCCCTTTTTCAACGTGGCATGCAGCGAGTGATATTGGGTCGCGACGATCTTTCCAGTTCCCGCATATATGTCCCGATTGCAATGGTCTATCATAGTCATAATACCATGTCTGGGCTCTCTCAATCTCACGACTTCGGCCCCGAATGCCAGGCAAAGACTCTGAAATCCTAGGCATATTCCTAGGACTGGAAGTAAGTGCTTCTCCGGTAGGCCCCAGAGCTTTCCTATCAAGCCGACATCATGAGAGTTTGCAGGATGGCCTGGCCCAGGGCCTGCAACGACGGCATGAAATGCATCGAGGTATGTGAAGAACGCTTCGTCGTTGAGGACAAAGCGAGCGTCGTCAATCTTGATGCACTCTACAGTGACGGGTAGTTCAGCTCGCAGCAGAGCGACAATCGAGTTGGAAAACGAGTCGTATGCATCAATGAAGAGAATGCGAGAGGGCTGCATGTAAGTAAGTACAGGAGAGGTTTGTGTTCCAAGGGATGCTGTCGACCAATCTCGGTGACTCTTGGGATGCCTCCAGGCGGCGAAGGAGAGATGGGAATGAGAAGTGAAGAAAAAGACGCTGCCGCCCAACTCGCCGTCTGCTGTTCGAATCTCCCGTTGCAGGACAGGCCCGCCAGTCCTGTGATCCAAAAGAGTGCTGTTTGTGATGATGTCGTGAAGTGAAGAAAATCTTTCGGGCGAGAAAGATTCAAAGAGAACGGGACGGGCTGGGCTGGGCGGGACAGAGCAAGTGCCAAGGACTCGCAAGGAGCTGAGGAAGGAGCAACTCCTGCCGAGCTTGAGCCGTCTGCCGAGACTAGGTAGACACCTCCACGCGACACGACACGTTGGTCTCGGGAGCTTATGGAACTGGACAGTTATTGAACTCGCCTGTACTGCATTTCCATCGACGGCAGTGCCAATTTTTCCCAGAAAAACCGCAGAGATATGAAGCGATGGGTGCAGCTCATACCCGTGCTGCTATGCCAGCTGCTGGGCGTGCATGCGGCAGAAATGAGCATCGTAAGCACAGGACATGATGAGAACAGGAGCAGGAGCAGAGACGGGACATCATACTGAGAGTGCGGTATAGGACCAGAAGGACGCCAGTAGACAGGCATGCGCCGGCATGTACTCGCGCAAGACCTGGGGAGGCCACGTTGATCCATACATACTCGTCAAGTTCGTGCGGCCGGACAGTGTACCAGAAGGCGAGGATCCAATCGTCAGCCTGGTAATATTCGAGTGGAAGGACAGATCATTGATTGGGAAGCCAGACCCAAAGGACGAGATGGTGGTATGGGATACATATTATGCGGCAGAGCGCTGTGGGTGGAAGAGTCATGGCTAACGGCATTCAGGACGATTACCTCTGCGACGAGGCCGCGCGCGATGCTGGACTCTGCGAGGAAGCCGACGTTGGCTCTTTCATTCTTGCTACAAACGCGTCTGCAGCTTCAAAATCGCTAATCAGATCCGAAGCCGTTCACCTCAAGGACCCAGGGGCCATCAACTATCCTATCAAGAAGACTGGATACTATTGCGTGAGCAGTGCCGCCTACAGTGCGACCGAATATATTGGAATCGTCGAGTTCCGGAATGCCTTTGGCGAGTTACCAGCTGCACAGATCCCAAAATTGCCCTTTTACGCCGGCTTCACGATCGTCTACGCCTTCGTCGCCATGGGATGGGGAGTGCTTTATTGGATGCATAGACGAGACATTCTGGCTGTGCAAAATTACATAACAGCGATCCTGGTCTTCCTCATCATCGAGATGTTCATGACATGGCTCTTCTACGACTTTCAAAATCGCCATGGACTGAATGGCGGCGCCAAAGCGCTCCTGATTGTGGTGTCAATACTCAGCGCCGCAAGGAACAGCTTCTCGTTCTTCCTGCTACTGATCGTATGCATGGGATACGGTGTTGTCAAACATGAGCTGGGGAAGACCATGTGGTATGTGCGCGCTCTTGCGCTCACGCACTTTGTCTTCGGCGTCATTTACGCTATTGCCTCCTTGGCCGTCACTCCAGAGAATGCTGGACCAATGGTACTTCTAGTCGTCTTACCACTTGCTGGTACACTGACGGCCTTCTACATCTGGACACTCAACAGCCTCAACTACACCATGAAGGACCTCGTGGAACGTAAGCAGCACGTCAAAGCCGGCATGTACCGCAAATTGTGGTGGTGTATCCTCACCAGTATCGTGGTCATCTTTGCCTTCTTTTTCGTCAATAGTTGGACTTTTGCGGGATCTGGAAATGCCGACTTCGTACCCAATCACTGGCAATCACGATGGTTTATCCTCGACGGATGGCTTCTGCTTGTCTACTTCTGCGATGTGTCTTTCATCGCATACATCTGGAGGCCGTCCGCCAATAATCGCAGGTTCGCCATGTCTGATGAAGTAGGTCATATTCTGTCACAGAAAGAGAATTAAGCCAAGACCAATGAGCTAACATTATCTGCAGATTTCCCAAACTGACGACGGTTTTGAAATCGCTTCAATACGAGATAGCATGGACCTCGACGATGATCTTGAAGCGGTCTCCGGTAATGGCAATAAAGCGCCTCCGCCATACGACGCCCCTCTCGGGGGCTCCAGCAATCCACGCAGGGATGCCTCGCCTCTACCTGCTCCAAAGCCCACGAAGCCCGCTCAGCTCCCGCGAGAATCATTAGATGGCGAGACCATCTTTGCAGTAGATGACGACAGCGAAGATGAGGACGACATGGGAGAGGGAAAGCGACTTAATGGGAAAACAATTTAGCTAAACACATAGTAGCTACCTTGCATAGCAATCGTAGTGGAATTCTCTTCTGGCACGACATCTCTGCTGGCAAATCTTACACTTAGTCACGCGAGACCATTCTACTCTGTTCTGCCGAGACTACAAGGTGAAGACAAGCATAGAAATGTAACGGCACAGAAGCAGATTCCGTGCGTTGAATTTTCGTGGCCGAACTCGAATGGAGAGGGTATGCTATGTACGGAACCGCAGCAGCAGAAGACCAGCCCCCCACCCATGCGCAACGCTACCAGAACTCCGTCAGAGGCACGCGATTAGAAGGACCCCAAGATCAATCCAGTAGTAGCCTTTTCCGGGGATAGAGTATCCCCTCCTTTCCCACTAGCAGTGACGAAGACTCGTACTTTTTTCTCATCCGACGCTCGTCGCCGCTATGCATGTAAAGACAACAGGGTCGTCGTTCATCAGGTTTAGACATTTTGATTCGTCGTAGGTGTTTCCGTTCCTTTTTTCACGAGGCAATGGCCCGAGCACCACCACGGCGGTTGCTTCCCTTGACCTTGGCCGGAACAGTACTCCAGCCGTCGTCCTCAAGCACCTCGGCGGTGGTCTCGGTGGTTTCGCCGGCAACGACGACTGGCTCTTGTGGCTTAGTCTCTTTATCAGCGACAATGGTGCCATTCGCCGGGGCGTCTGGCGTATCGAGATCTGCGGCTTCGTCGCCCTCGTGTGCGAGTACGGCAAAGGTTGGGCGCTCCTTCGGTGGGGCGTCTCCGTTCTCCTTCGCTGCTTGCTTCGTGTCCTGTGCCTCCTTTGGCTTGCCTCTCCAGCTGTTGCCACCATTCTGCTGCTGCTGGCGCGACGGTCGACGGTCGCCACGCTGTTCGTTGCGTACATCACCTGTTGGTGGACTAGCCTTCTCGCCCCCCTGCGCAGTTTGGCCACGATCGGCACGCGCGGCACGAGCTGCTCTCTGTTCTGTATCCTTGGCAGTCTTCTCCTCACGCGCCTTTGCATCGGCCTCCTCCTTCTGTCGAAGCGCCAATACTCGTTTCTCCTCAACTTCCTTCTCGCGAGCCGATGTGTCAATGGGACGAGCAGCACCGAATGGTGAAGCTTTTGCATCAGAAGGTGTGCTGCCGGCGGATTCTCCGCCCTCTGCTGTCGATACAGTTCGCTTGGCGAGGTTGAGTCGCGGTCGCTCTTTGGGCGCTTCCTGAGCTGGAGATGCGGGTGTCGAAACGTCAGGGGTCGCGGGAGCATCAGGTCGCATTTTCGTGCGCCATTGGCTGTCTTGCTCAGCGGCAGTTGGAGCCCGCTCTGGGCGCTCTGGGGCACCTTGGGGTCGCTCGTATTCTCGTCGTGGTGGCCTTGAGCCAGCATCTGATCTCCCTTCGCCCCAGCTTGGGCCACCTCTCTCTTCGCGTGGCGGACGGTCGTCGCGAACTTCTCTTAATCGGCCGCCATCACGTACTGGTGGACCTTGGCTGGGTGCCGGTGAAAGAGGACCCTTCCGGCTCCAGTCAGAGAAGTCACGGGGTTTTCCGTCACCCTCAAAGTAGCCTGGCTTGCGGCCACCTGGTCCACCACGCTCGCTGCCGGCGTCAGACATGTTATCGAAACCGCCTCCTGGTGGACCACGGCGCTCAAATCCTCGCGAAGGCTGGCGACCCTGGGAGGGAAGGTCTGGAAGAGGGCCTTTGCGGCTCCAGTCAGAAAAATCTCGGTTCGAATCGCCACGGTCGTTGCGTGCTATAAGAGGTCAGCGAAGTAAGCACAAAGGCAGAATATCATTGACGTACGTGGATCAGCGACACTGATCTTGATGTTGCGGCCCATAAAGTTGGATTCGGATCTGTCCAGGGCCTTTTGAAGACCTTCAGGAGATCCAAACTCTGCGTAGCCGAAGCCTTTAGGCTTGCGGTCAACTTTGTCTTCCATCAGTCTGACCACTGTGACATTGCAGTCGGCCAAAAAACCCTCGAGATCAACAGATGTAACATTGTAGTCCAGGTTTCCGAGGTGTGCTGTGTATGGTGGCTTTGTAGGGAATGGAATTGCCTCGCGGTCATATCGTGGGCCTTGACACATGTTAGCCGGACCGCTCCTCTCCATTAGAATTCTTCCATTCTTGCGACCCACCGAAATCTGATCCCATGCCACCGCCGCCGCCACGATCACCTCCGAAGCTACCGCCGCCGCCCATGCCACTTCCAGAGCGCTCCCATGAAGACGTCGTAAATGCGCGGCCCTCGCCTGGTGGAGCGCGGTCGCCGCCCCGGTCACCTCGATCGCGTGCGCCGTAGCTTGATGTGGGCATGGATGGAAGCGGTGCCGATTCCATCTCGTCGGCCCATGATCCAAGAGCTGCCGCGAGTATCAGTAAATCTATGCTCTGACTTCCTGTGCCCATTTTCGCTCCGTCATCTTGCCGTCGCAAATCGCGCGGGCTGTAGCCAAATCGGTGGTGGGAGGTCAGGGAATTCGTGCCTACATTGGTTCGTCAAGAAGTCGCCCAAGGCCATCTTCTCCTGCTTCTTTTTGGGCGCTGTAGATAGTCACGTCAGTCACCATTGTGTGTATTTCGTCGACTTCGTGCAAGGCCTCGCGCGAGGTGTGCCCCGCCGAAGAAGTCGAGAGGCGGGTACATACCCATGATTGCGGTGTTGTCGGGGAGGGCGTGTGTTGTAGGTGGTGAGTGTGGCGCTTTGCTGAAGTAGCGCCAAGTGTGTCGAGCGAGTCCAAAGAATCGCTCTCGTAGATGGAGAGAGTAGGTAGGTCGTGGTAGGTTGGGGTTGGAGTGGCCGCACAGGTAAATTACATCCTTGCGGCTGTAGCCGTCCCTGCTTTCTTTCTCGCCGGCAGGGCTGACTTGGAACTACATGTTCCTTATCCCGTTATCCGCCACCGGCACTCCGTGAAAAGCCTTGCCGTCGGTGAAGTGTCAGCAACTCACCTAGGTCTTCATCATAATCATTGCATTTTTGCTATGGCGGAACAGCAGCGGCGGCGTGCACTGGCAGCCAGGGATCCAACTGCTGATAACATCGAGACGGCTCTGAAGGTCGGTGTTGCTACCGGTATGTACCTTACCTATGAATGCCTTTTACGTCCTGCATGTATCATGATATATTGGCCTTTCACATCCTGCATCCATCATGCCCTTCATGCGCTACCTCCTTGTGACTTGAGCGCCACGTGCAATGCATCCCATCGAGGCTGCTTGTCCGCGAAACCAGCGTCCTGTGCTTGTAGCTTGCCCTTCTATACTTCCTGCCAAGACTCCCTGCTCGCCATCATCTTGTGTACCTACTTGAGCATTGCGTTGTTCTCATATATCACGACTGACCTGTTCTTAGCGGGCGTTGGCTTCATGTTCGGCGGTGCGGTCGGCATCCTCAAGAATCTTCCACTATCTCTATCGGCAGGTGTTACCTCCTTACAGTCCTTTGGTCTCGGAGCAGTCTTTACGTTTACTCGTCTATCTGTGATTCAAGCATGGACCACGGAGCTGCAGACTCCCACGCCTGGTGATCTCATTAAAGCCACAGCTATCGCTGGAGCATTCTCTGGAGGCTCACTTGGCGCCCTTTTCCGTGGACGCAAGAACGTGATCCCCGGGGCAATCATGTGGTGCATCTTCGGTGCCACAGGCCAGTTCATGTACAATAGAAGGACCTTGCCAGCCCAGCGCGCTGAAGTCAAGGGACCTGGATTTTGGCAGAGCATGAGTGACAAAAGCTGGACGCCCTTCAAGGTCCTAAGTAATGAGGAGTACGCCGGCATGCTCAAAGAGAAACTGTTGAGGGTCGAGGCAGAAATATCGATCATTGACGATAAGATTGCTGCTATGAAAGGACAGCAGCAAGCGGAAGTTGCCAGAGAAGGAGAGGCTGCGGCGAAGAAGAGCTGAGAGCAGCGTCACCTTTGTAACAAGTGGCGAACGAGAAAGCAAGGGTCGCCGCTATGGCTTTAGAGACTCAGTCAGTCCACGGCCAGCTGAATAGAACCGCACAGAACTCGTCGGGACGGGGACATATAGGACAGGAAGCCTTTCATTCCTGGCATTGAAATTTGGACGTGGGCACCTTGATGGAGAATGTTGGTCGCGTAGAGAATGTCTCCAAAGTCTTTCCAGATGGCGAAATTGACGATTGCGGAGGGATGTTCGTTGAAGCTATGCAACGAAGCAGCTTGCGTGGACGACTTCGACGGTGAAGCTCGCCCGTCACCGTGGCGACCCGCTTCGAGCAAACTCGCGCCCTACCAATATCAACATGTTTCCTCGGCGGCCGTGTGGAGACACAACGAGAAATTGCTACACATCCGACGACACGAACCTGGCCAACGAATCGCACTCCGTGACCTCAACCAGCGGCCATAGCACCATATCAGAGAAGCGCTCGCCCTCGTCCACACTCAGCGAACAGATTGGCGACGAAACCATCATCAGCTCGCGCGCCATCGCAGTCGCGTCACCCCGTCTCGCTCCGACAGCACGCAGGCGATCACAAACAAATCACCGCCACCGGTGGCAGCGCCATGCCGTCGTACTTGGAAGCACAAGTCACGTCGGGCAACTACTTCTCTAGGAAGCCTGTGCGTGCCAACAGCACCATACGACAGGTTCACGCACCAGATGAAAGCTCTTCAGACCCATCCCTTCACGAGCCGATAAGTCACGATGTGAAGGCAGCTCCTAATGGCTCACACACGGAACACGTATACCATAACGCCAGAGATCCCAAGCTGTTTCAATCAAATGACTGCTTCTCTCGTCAATCTTCAAGACTTCCACATCCGTTTCAGCTTCTGCCGACTACTGTCAGTCCTCCCAAGTCATTCGCGTTCGAGCTCGAGCCGTTAATGGAAAGAACCCCTGGCGTTCTGTATCGCGTTGGCGGCGAAGTGGCTTACCAGGACGTGTGCGTTGTGTACCGAGCGCGACCTCACAGCTACCGGGAACTTACAGCTGATAGACTCGGTGCCGCGTACGCCGATGCGACAATATCAGCTGAGCCGCTCACTTCACGTCCAGTTCCGGAGCAAATCACGCAGGATTGGCGAGATAGGGAGCAGTATGCGCGTGGCTTCTCTTACAACAGACAGGAAGTTCATGACCAGGAAGTCGAGCAGACGCAGGCAGTCCTGGATGTCTCCTTCTACCTTGACGCGGTCGAAGAGCAGGAGGTCAACGATCACACAATGGAGTCGAGCGAACAGTCCATGCACATCCACGCAACCGGCGATCTAATCATGAGCGATGCTTTGCCACAGGACGCAGGATCCGTTCGGCAATCTGAAGGACACCATGAGTTGGTGCAGGAGCAGTTCGATTATCACTACCATGGCTCGAATCAGTATGCGCACACCTCTAGATCACGTTGAAGTTCCCAACATGATGGAGGTTCGGCCACTAGGGAGCGCGGGCAAGGTGATCGAGGCTGTACGAGTGAAGTTCACCTTATAGCTACCGTGGATGAGCACATTCTTGTCGTGTGCGACTGGAGTGGTGGTTCCAGCATAGGAAATTCCGAAGTTGTGCCAGTGCGGAGACTGTGCATGGAAGTTGTGCAATTTGGAGACGACACTTCCTTTACTCCCCGGCTACACTGCTGCAGCGAGATCCTTCCACTCAGAGGCGCACCGTCAGCTGGAAAGTCACTTATCAGATGATTATTGTTCTGATTACTCAGTGGAAGGACACGATGACGACCCTTCTCTGTCGCACTTTGGCGTCTGGGGATGGCGATGAGTAAGAAGAAGTACATAAGTGCCAAGGCCAGCGCGAACGGAATAAGATGGTTCCAGTGCAATTCATAGGGCCTATGAATAAGGTACCGCACGGATGTGCCCACTCATCAGTCATGTAACATGTTATTGGTACAGTGTGCTCATCCTCCCCATCTCACTCTTTTTCGAGGTACAGTACATACATTACCTAAGGTAATGACGATATCCTCCAGATGAGCCCACCTAAGGTAAGGTAGTATCTTCAGCAAATTCAGCCAAGTTGAAACTGAGACACACAACGCACGTGGAGTACGGGGCACTCAGCATGCGTCAGACCCATACATATAGTCATAATGCGTATTCATGTCTAATACAAGAAGGTACTGGTAATATCAATTGACTCACGACGTAATCAAGAATCATACAGGTACCTACCTGTACCTTATCTAATGGATATGTGCATGTACTC
This sequence comes from Sphaerulina musiva SO2202, assembly GCF_000320565.1. Classification (NCBI taxonomy): domain Eukaryota; kingdom Fungi; phylum Ascomycota; class Dothideomycetes; order Mycosphaerellales; family Mycosphaerellaceae; genus Sphaerulina; species Sphaerulina musiva. The sequence goes on from NW_016017384.1 coordinate 1,820,638, forward strand.
GTAAGTGCACTGACTAAGTCTGGAATTGAAGCTGAATGCTCCAGGTCGAGGTGATGCGAATGATTATCATGCGTGACGTGAATCTGACAGCTACAGTGATCACCTCAGTAAGGTACAGGTAATCATTCAGGGACCTACATTACATACAGGAACAGGTCCCTAAGGTACAAGGTGTATGAGGTAAAGCGGTAATAAGGCACTGCTGCATGAGTGAGCGTGGGTGTGTGTGCGAACGTAGTTGTTGCCGCATAGTGATGCCCTCCATCCAGACATTCATTCATCCATCTACAGGTACAGGTACAGGTACAGATACAGATACAGATACAGGTATTCATCCATCCATCCCAGTTTTTGTACTAAAAAAAGGTTGTCTTGTGCTAGGTATTAATCCATAGAAGCCCGGACACGGCTATCCCTCCGCCGCCACAAAAGAGTTTACTGGGGGCACATGGCTATTTTTCGATTTCGTAAGCACACAGACTCTTAAGCTCCAGGTACCTACCAGGAGGTAGTCCGAGACCTTGGGGGACGTTCCGCCACTTTCTTTCTGCCCTCTCTCTCTCTTTCTATCTTCCTATCTCTATCTCTCTCTTTTCTCCTCGACATCAACATGACAAGAATCGCGACCATGGACGAAGATGCCGTATGCGGTGAAACATGGCCTCCCAGAACGACCATCGAAGATCCCCACTTCGATCCTATCGCCTCTACGACCATGGCTCACGACGACTTGCGACACCGCCCGTATCGCGTAGCTCGCTTGGGCTATTTCGAGTGCGTCGTCGGTCGCATCTGACGGCACTCGGAGAATCCTGGTGTGTGTGTGAGAGTTGAGTGACACCAAATCACCAGCAGAAATTGCACGAGCACAACCAGCCTTGCATTGCAACATCATGATCGATCAATCAATCAGAGCGACCTCGCAATCAATAAAAGTCAACTTGCATCATCGCCAGCGTTTGCCTCTTTCGTGGCTCTTTACACTTGCAGCGGGAGGTGACACTAGATCCAAACTCGACCATGGCTGTGTACGACTAATCGAGCTGTAACAACAACGTAAGTCTGATAACATATATCAATATAGCTGACGATGCGCAAAGATGTAGTTGATAACTGTTGCAGTCTCCCCGCGCCGCCAACCGGTCACAGAAAAACGACAACGATCGGGCCCACTCGCGCACAAGTCCACATCAGAGGCAGACCTTGCAGCCACAGAATGACTTCGAAGAATCACGAGGTTCAGCTTCGCTCGGCATTGTGCCGCCACTGAATGTCCGATGGCCTGCCCGGCTGCGACGGATTTGCCAAAACACTTCCTGGGGAACCCATGGATCTCCAGACTGCAATCGGGCGGATTTCCCTTTCTGAGCCCTCTGAGCTATGGTCGCCACCCTTCATGATGCAAGACTTCCACCGCGATACCCATTGCAATAGGAAAAAGACTGCACTGTTCTGCTCCATCGCCTCAAGGTCATTCAAAAGCATATCTATGACCAAGGTTATATCACCGCCAGATCTGATGACTGATCTTCAATTATTCGCAAAAAGGCCGCATATTTATTCTGCTGGCTGCGCAGAATTGGCCGTATACTCATGAATCATAATCTGGAGCATGCTCCCGTATCTCAATGCAATCCTGCTCAAACCGGCTTCTTCGTCACCGCACTTCCGCTGCAACTGGTACCTCAGCACTGTACGCCGTCAACATCATCAGCACAGTTCCATGCTGTGGTCTTCGGTCTCGTTCGTGGGACCAAGAGCGCAATCTCCAGCTGCGTCTAGGACACCCACATGCTGAGCCGACTGCGACTGCCTTCGCGGCTCAGAAACTGTGCCAGGTACTAGGTATCCGACCTGCTCGCCCATCGGCTGGTCTCTGCCGTGTTGAGCCAAGGATCTTGGCCTGCTTGTCGAGAATGATTGTGCCCTGGATTCTGGACCGAATTGAGGAGAGTTGAGGTTTGACATGTCACTTTCCGTCGATGGAGACGGGTTGTTCTGGAAGGACACACCCATGCCGATCAGGCCCATGGCCGCTGTCCTCGCCGCCTCGTTGGCCTTGTGGTTGTTGTACATGTGTATGGCCGAGCATTTGCAGCCCTGGGTGGAATCGTGGGAAAGAGCCAGGTGACGGAGACTCGAGAAGACGTCTCGAAGCTCCCGCTCCTCGGCTCTCAGTTTGCTATTGGTTGCCATGATTTGTCGAGCTGACTCTTCCAGGTCTTCGGTGTGCATCTTTTTCTTCGCTCGACACTTTGATGCCGCGACCCGATTCTTCTCTCGATACTTCTCGCGCTTTCCATCCACCTCTTCGCCCTCCTCATCAATCGGACTATCCAGCTTGCGACTCTGCACGCTATCCTTCCTCGCCTTCTTGGCTTTCGCATGACGCTGGTTGGCTGCATTGCGGGCTCGTTCTGACTTGGCATTCATCGGCGGCGCGCCGCCCGATACACGTTGAGGGGGCTGGTGGGAAGCGTTCCCAGACACGGTGGGCGAGTTGTCGTCGGGTGGTGTGATCTGCCCATGCTGCTGCGAAACGCTGGAAGCGCGACCAGCTAAGATTTCTGCTTGCGAAACCTGCAAGTGGAAGTCCTGCCGTGGCTGCTCTTGCATCCATGGCGTCGATGCTGGTGATTGCCCGAGGGTTGGATCGAGGAATATGGAGTGGTCGAGCTCTGCGCATGGCATTTGGGAAGAATTGCTGCAACAGTCAACATGGAAGGTGTCTCGACACTGGTTGCAGTTGCACTTACTTGTCACCATCGAGCATATCGAAATGCTGTGTTCGGCCATGAGTCGCGTTGAACGCATTGAGGGAGACCAGATTGCGCTCCATATCCGGGAATTCCTCATCTCCAGCCTCGTCGAACATGAAGGCTGCGGATGGCTCAAACGCCACATCTGCGTATGGCGAAATGGTGTGGCTGTACGCCCCAGAAATCTCTTCACTGGGTGGCATTGCGTTTGCGGCAAAGGTAGGCAGATGTCGTTGTTTGAAGCAGTCAAAGCGAACTGGCTGCGACCGCGTCAGAAGGAGGCCTAAAAGCCCAGACTGCAGGTCGAGCCTTTTGTGAATGCAGGTAAGTGAGTGTTAGAGACGCTCCAAGAATGCGTAGGCAGTTTTGCAAGCCTGTGTTGATGGCTATTGGTGGTGGTGGTGGTGATGGTGGTGGTGTGGCAAATGTCTGTTTAGGAGCACTTTCCGTAGGTATGTGGGGGCCAGTGACGATTGCAGGGTTGGCCGTGGCCTTCTTTCCGAACTACATGTACATTACTACATGTAATCCCTTGCTGGGCTGGGCTGGGCCATGTGAATGAAGTGCAGCAGAAGATGGGAGAAGAAGCGGGCTCTCCTCTCGTCTCCTCATCCGCCGACGCTTGGGGGGAAAAACGCTGTGTCTCCCACCAATCCTTCTCACTTTCTCACCTCTCACGTCAAAAGACACGCGAGAAGCTCGACGGGCGGAGCTGCCACCGCACACTAGCCACGATCGTCGATGTTGACTAGGGGAGGCGCCACAACTGCTCCCAGCGCCCCGCTTGAATCCACTAGTGTATAGTGAAGTGCAGTAAGCGCAATGGACGCTGTGACTAGGAGGTAGGAGATACGAGCGAACAGTTACAAGTACCTAGGTACCTAGGTACCTACGTAGTCGTCGGCATCTCGGACTCGGCTCCGAGGCCTGCAGAGACGTGTCCAGAGTATATTCTCGTAGGCTCTCGTATGTACCAGACGTGGCAGACGAAATGGATGATGTACATGCAACATGTACCTCCTACGCTCGCTTAACACATTGTGGCGCACACATCGACCTCGCCTATACCTGAATTTTCTGACGCGCCTCACCCACATTCGATAGCTGCGTGCCAAGCTAATACCATACTATAGGTATCTGATCTTACCTGACAGCCTGACCTGACCTGACCTGACCTTCATAATGTATTAGGTACAGATGGGACGCGACTGATGAAAAAACGACCTCTGCCACCTCAGCTGCGTGCCCGGACTGTTCACCTCACGCCTCACGCCAGCAAGCCCTGAGACGGAAAGTGAGAAGCGGTTACGCTACCAGGCCCCGTTACCACTTTCCACTACATTAGCTCGATAAAATCTTTGCAGCTTGCCGCTGTCACCAGGAGCGCGGTGCGAACGCGGATCGTGTTCGCTCACGCATACGCAAGAGCGTCTCTACAGATTGCCGGTGTCCGGAGGTAGTACATGCATCATTCTCATGACATCAAGGTGCATGCTTCGCTTGGACTGGATGGCTACAGATATACCTCCTACAGACCTCCTAGGAGGTACCTAAGAGAATTCACTGATGAACCGAGCCGCACGTCCTCAACAACACGTGGATGATGAGACGTTGTGGACTGCATGGCCTCAATCATGACTCGAGCGCTCGTTCTCTCCTCGTATGCTGAAAACACCCAGCCTGCTACTCTTCTTCCCTCTACTTGACATACAAGATATGCTGTGGCCGACATCCATACCGGTGGCCAGAGAAGCGTGAACGTCTCCACAAGTGCAATGAGGCCAATGTCTAAGGTAGGTAGGCAGAGTCGCTGGTGCGATGTGTGCCTGTAGACTTACGGTATACTGGCTACACGAGGAATATAGATATATAGATTGTACGGCATATATCGACCTATATATATACCTTATAATTAAAGTACATTCTACACAAGCCACATAACAGCCACGTGCCACTGCTGGCGGTTACATGTCGCGAGCTGTTCCTAGATAGTGAACCCTTAGATCGACGCCGACAAGCTGAATATACTACCTGGTACCTTACCTACCTTACCTCTTCCTCCGTTCTGCGATCACACAGGACCTATCTGATGCATTGTTCGACATATCAGCAGCACGGACACCCACCTGGCATACTTCCACGCGTTAGCAAGCGGGGACAATATACACCCTGGCGTTGCTCGATGTCGGGATTAGAGCACAGTCACTCTGCTGCGGGCCATGGCAAGTAATCATGCTGCGCTGCCGAGCAATGGCGTGCAGGCTGTGAGACGGCGGCACGGAGCGCACGATTCTGCGCTGGACGACGACGAGCATAATGAGTACGGGGCGGCCCAGAACTGGAAGCGCATCGAGGAGTTGGAGGAGGAGAATGGGCTTCTGGCGCAGAAAGCTACTGCTGCATGTATGTGATGCCAGCATTCAGGGGGACCAGCTACCTACCTTTCGTGCAATTGTCCTTCTGAAGGTGCGTGGACTGATGGACTGACTGACATTGTGTAGCTCTCCGCTTCATCGACTACGAGAACGAGTTACGCGTGCTGCGCGAAACATTGCGCTTGCAGCAACTACAGCATCAACGCCAGGGCTCTGCCTCCTCGAGCAGGTCTGATGACCCTCCTCACAGCGCGCCTCCTGCAGCGCCACCACTCGACCGACCTGGACTGTCACGCTTTGGCAGTTTCATGCGCAAAGCGTCTGGCGCTTCCCTCGCCCCGAGCGATACATCACACGAGAGCCGCCAGCATGAGCTCGAAGCGACCTTGATTAAGGAACAGACGGCGCGAATAGCAGCCGAGACGAAGGTCAAGGAGGTCAACTCCGAAGTCGAGGAGTTGAGCGCCAGCTTGTTCCAGCAAGCGAACGACATGGTGGCCGCTGAGCGCAGGGAGAATGCTGGTCTGAGGGACAAGATCAAGGCCCTGGAAGAGGAGAACGGCGGCGCCGATGAAGCACTGAAGAAGGAGAACGAGAGATTACGGCAGAAAGTTGCTACGCTCGAGCAGCGCGACGCAGAGCGCAAGAGACGGCTAGAGAAGCTGGAAGCTGCCCAGAGGAGAATCGACAGAGTGCGCACAATGTTATCGGCGCGATGAGGGATACGCGAGGGGAATTGGCTAGAATCTGGATCTAATGGCATGATTTGCGCGTTGGCTGGCACACAGCGCGGTGCGGATGGGCTAGGTGGAACATCCTGTGCTTCGCGACAGCATCACTGCGTTTCTAGTGTATGCCGGCCATACACCTAGACTGCAAATTGCGACGCAAAAGCCTACCTCCAGTTGGAAATGGCCTCGCAGCAGCAATTGCAGGTATTGGTGAAAACCTGATTGGCAAGAGGCCATTGGTAGGAGGAGATCCGGAACGGAACCCGTCGAGTCAGGCAAATCAGTCAGCTGCTCTGGCACGAGTCTGTACGCCGCGGAATTCTGGTGCATCGTGAAGCTGAACGGTTGACTGTGGAGTAACCTAGGCTCGGCACTTGATGATGGGAGCAGCACGATTGTGATGATAAGCTTTTGGATGCATGTTATGATGGGCATGGTACGCCTGAGACGAAATAATTGAAGGTCGGACTTGGAGACCATAAGCTGCTCCCGCTTTGAGTTGGAAATGCCATGTCTCCCCCATTAGGATTCGTGGGAAGGGCATAGGGACGCCACTCAGCCCTTCGGAGGCTGACTTGTCTGAAGAGGGGACTGGCATGCTCGATGTTGGTCGCAGCATTGGCTGGAAGACTTCATGGGGGGAGAATCGGGGCTTCTCACGGATGATTTCCATCAAGCCGCGGGCGGTATTCTGGACATATCAGATGGTTTCTGTCAAGTGTTCCAGACGATGGTACCCTGGTCCGCGAAAAGGCAGTCCGAGAGGCTCTACTCAGGTCAATGGGAGAAGCGCATTGGGACATTATCTTGGATACCATAGGAGGAGAGGAACCCGACTGAAGAGAAGAAGCTACTGCATTACTCGAATCACGTACTCTGGATAGTATCGCGATCTACACCAGTGAATCTGCGTCCTCACGTTGGTCAGGAGCGATAACACGGTTCGCCTTGCCCATTGAGGATGCCAACCATCTCTAGCGACCAGAAACATGTATCTGTTCATCACGTGGAATACAACAAATTGACCTCGATGATATGCCTACCTTCCTCAGACCCTTCCCATGCTGTTCGATAGGTGTGTTGTGTCACGGTTCCGGCTCCGGGTTCTGATTGCCCTTCACTGGTGACGGCGGCCCAACAGCACCACAGTGGGCGAACGAAAGAAGAAGAAGAAGTGAGCAGAAGGCTTCGTCCTGCAAATTGGATATGTGGTATTTTGTGTCTCACAACTGCATGGCTCAGCTCACTCCCCAGCTCCTGAACGCCGCCCATACATCACGCATATGTGAAATGTACATGTATGCAATTCTCAGTTTCGTCGTCGTTACATTAGCCCCCTCACTTCACTTCACTTCACCAAGCCGAAGTGAGTGAATACTCACTCGTTCCTGCTTCACGTGGGCTTCCCTTTGATTTCACCTCACTTCAAACTCCCCATGATCACGCCTCTATCTCATCCACCCTCAAAATCTCCAAAAAATCACCAACCAACCGACCTTCAAACGGGCTATCCATCCGCCCATCCACCTCAACAAAATCATGATCCATCCCACCACATCACCCAGCGCCGGACCCGCCTCAGCAGCAGGTAACAAAGGCAAACCCTCGACTCTCCAGACGATCATCACGACTGCCAAACAAGACTACTACCACGCCGCCGCCGCCAAGAAGAAGGTCTTAGCAGAAGCAGCGAAGACGAAAGCGGAAAAGGCACAGAATACTACTGCATCCACATGGTCTGGAGTCCCACCAAGAAGAGGAGGTTTCACGGATGATGCAAAGACGACGACGACGACGACGACGACGACGACAAAGGACTGCGATGGGGAGGAGCTGCGCTCTACATTGTAAATACCTACCTTCTTCACCTTTCCTTCCTTCCTTCTTTCTTCCCTTTGTGTCAACAACCAAAAGGGCAAGGCAAGGTAAAATGGATCCATCGCGAATTAATCGTGCTGACAAATTGAGTAAGAAACAGAATACCTGTGTCTAGAGTCGCCACTCCCGCGCAAGATGAAAATACGACAATGACGAGTCAGGGGTTGAGAAAGGATTCGAAGGTTGCAGAGCAGATCCCCGAAAAAGGACCTGACAATGGCGGCGGCTTGCTCGAGGATTGGAAGAATTCGTCGAGGATGGCAAAAGGGAAGGAGGACATCATCAAAGGAGAAAATGACGGCAAGGGAAAACCTGTCGGGGCAGGCGAGTTGGGAGAGATATACGACAGTGGAAGTGATGACGACCTTGGCGATGGAAGTGAGCATGATGCGAATGACGACTTCGACGATGCTGCTCGACCTGGGCAGATTGCGACGCAGTACGGCTGGTTGTAGGTAATTGGGTGAACTAAATGTACCTTAGCTCGTACGACACGTCTGGAAAGCGAGGTGGCAAATGGTTCTTCTTCAGCGAAGACATAATCTAGCTGGGATATTTGCTGGTCGCTTCGAGCTGGATTGACAGCGTGAGGTGGTATTGAATCAAAAGCTCAATGCATGGTGCTTCCAGAGCACGTGCAGTGCGGAGGACGACAGTCTTGCGTTTTCCCACTTCCTTCAGGGAGTACGTTGTACCTTAGACTAGTCGTGTAACGTGCAACGAATGCATTTCCTTTGATCAAACACTCATATGAAGTGCGGACGAGCAGAAGCGTAGCTAGCTTCAGGATAGAAGGTTCAACAAGACTGTATCATGTGAGCCGACAGCGAGGCAACTTCTCACTCCACGCGTTTCTGCTGACGAGGCTCGCGTATGCTACCTCGTATCCAGTCCGGCACGAACGCCTTTATGCCCACTTCGTCTCCGCTGATTGTTTGCGCCAGGAACCGGTCCTCTGGAGAGAATGGACTCGGCTCGGAGGTGACTTTGAGATCAGTCATTTGCTCCAACCTGCACATGCCCAATCCGACGTTCCCAACACTAGCAATGATCTTCCCCGTGCTTCTTTTCCTGCTATCATCTTTCTTGATGTCCAATCCAGCCATATTTGTAGATCCTATTGGCAGCAAAGAAGCGTCGTACTCGAGTGACGCTGGCACCGCTTCTGCACCGCCTCGCTCATACAACGCAATTGGTAAGATTCTCCTCCTCACCACTCCAGTATGATGTGTCCGAATCGTCAGTTCCTGGCCAAGATAACAGCCCTTCTTGAAATCGATCCCGCCCATAATATCCACATTGCAATTCATGGGCAAAACTTCGTCCCTCGGCATCTCTTTTTGTCCCTCTGGTACACCTCTCAGATATCTCCGTATCGTGTATGCTTCCAGACTGGCTTCTTCGACATCTTGCAACACCTCGCTTGTCCTGCCATGTGGTACCAATACTCTTTGTCCCATCCCGGGGGCTCTTGCATCAGTCAGACCAAGCAACCCTCTACTGGCACTGTCCTGCTGTCCTCCATGGGCTGTCCATCTCTCCTCTTCCTTCCATAGACTCCAGACATGCAGCTCGTCCTCATCGAGCAATCTGAGTTGGAACTTACTCCGTAGCTTATGTCTCTTCAAATGCTTGAACAGAGCCTCAGCCTGCTCAGAATCTACTTCCACTAGGAACCCAGGATCTTCTGGAGCATTGCCTAGCTGCTGCGAGTGCCATGCGCTGCCAACTGTGGGGTACACGAAGGTATCATGCAGCACTTTCCCTTGAGCAGTGAGAAAAGCCGCGTAAAAGCCGGATGAGGATCCAGATCGCACGTTGTTCGTAATGATGCCTTGCAGGAACTTGGGAGTGTCGGCGCCGTGGACGGAGATGAGGCGGCGAGTCGTCAGTCTAGCGGCGCCAGAGGATGGAGGCGGCGGTGGCGGCGGCGGGGAAGAAGACGGTATCGGGTTGGTGGATTGGTGGCGACGCGCCTGCTTGCTTTGACGAGAAAGGCATCTCGCGCAGACAAATGGAGCGTTACGTGTATTGGTCCACATGATGTGTTAACATCAAGACATGGTTGATTAATGTTCATAGGGTACATGGAATCCGTCATGCATGTGACAAGGGATGTTATGTCAGCATCAAGGTAGCATCACTACGGAGGCCCAAAGTGGCCAGCCGCCACACTTCACCCCCGGCTTTCTTTGGCTTTATCTTCGTACTACTACTTCTACCTTTCTACTACCCTATAAAACCTACCTTCCTACCTTCCTACCTACCTACCTATTCCTATAGGCTACCTTATCTAAAATTAAGAAGAGGAGGCCTAGGAAGAAGAGGAGGCCTAGGGAGAAGAGGAGGCCTAGGAAGAGGAGGCCTAGGAAGAAGAGGCCTAGAGAGAAGAGAAGGCCTAGGAAGAAGAGGAATAGGAAGAGAAGGCCTAGAGATAAGAGGAGGCCTAGGAAGAAAAGACCTAGGAAGAAGAGGCGGCCTAGAGAGAAGAGAAGGCCTAGAAAGAGGAGGCCTAGGAAGAAGAGAAGGCCTAGGAAGAAGAGGAGGACTAGAGATAATAGAAGGCCTAGGAAGAGGAGGCCTAGGAAGAAAAGGAAGAAGAGGAAGAAGAGGAAGCCTAGAGATAAGAGGAGGCCTAGGAAGAGGAGGCCTAGGAAGAAGAGAAGGCCTAGGAAGAAGAGGCCTAGGAAGAAGAGAAGGCCTAGGAAGAAGAGGCCTAAGAAGAAGAGAAGGCCTAGAGAGAAAAGGAGGTCTAAAGAGAAGAGAAGGCCTAGGAATAGAAGGCCTAAAAAGAAGAAGAGGCCTAGGAAGAAGGGGAAGCCTAGAGAGAAGAGGAAGCCTAAAAAGAAGAGAAGGCCTAGGAAGAAGAGGAGACCTAGAGAGAAGAGGAGGCTTAGGAAGAAGAGGAATAGGAAGAAGAGGCCGCCTAGGAAGAAGAGGCCTAGGAAGAAGAAGCCTAGGAAGAAGAGGCCTAGAAAGAAGAGGCCTAGAGAAAAGAGAAGGCCTAGAGAGAAGAGAAAGCCTAGGAAGAAGAGAAAGCCTAAGAAGAAGAGGAAGGCCTAGGAAAAGGAGGCCTAGGAAGAATAGAAGGCCTAGGAAAAGGAGGCCTAGAAAGAAGAGAAGGCCTAGAGAGAAGAGAAGGCCTAGAGAGAAGAGAAGGCCTAGAAAGAGGAGGCCTAGGAAGAAGAGGCCTAGGAAGAAGAAAAGGCCTAAAGAGAAGAGGAGGCCTAGGAAGAAGAAGCCTAGGAAGAAGAGGCCTAGGGAGAAGAGGAAGCCTAGGAAGAAGAGGCCTAGGAAGAAGAGATAGAGAGAAGAGACGAAAAAGACAAGGGAGACGAGAGACGAGAGACTAGAGATAGAAGATACTTAGGGTTAGGCTTAGGGTTATAAAAGATAAGATAAAAGGAATAACGAGACTTTCTAACGAGACTTTATAATATAATTTTGTAACGAGACTTCGTAATAAGAGGAACGAGAAGAAGAAGAATAAGAAGAGGAATAAGAAGAGGAATAAGAAGAGAAACGAGAAGAGGAATAAGAAGATATTCTACTAGCCTACCTAGTAGTAGTACGGAAGTCGCCAATTTTCTATATATATTATATATTATATATTATATATATATTTGTATTCTATCTCTCTCTATCTCTTCTTCCTAGGCCTCTTCTTCCTAGGCCTCCTCTTTTCTTTAAGCCTCTTCTTTCTAGGCCTTCTCTTCTTTCTAGGCCTCCTCTTCTTTCTAGGCCTCCTCTTCTCCTTAGGCCTCCTCTCCTTAGGCTTCTTCTTCCTAGGCCTCCTCTTCTTCTTAGGCCTTCTCTTCTTCCTAGGCCTCCTCTTCTCCCTAGGCCTTCTCTTCTTTCTAGGCCTCCTCTTTCTAAGCCTTCTCTTCTTTCTAGGCTTCCTTTTCTTCCTAGGCCTTCTCTTCTCTCTAGGCCTTCTTTTCTCCTTAGGCTTCCTCTTATTTCTAGGCCTCCTCTTTCTAGGCCTTCTCTTCTCTTTAGGCCTCTTCTTCTTCCTAGACCTCTTCTTCCTAGGCCTTCTCTTCTCTTTAGACCTTCTCTTCTCCCTAGGCTTCCTTTTCTCTTTAGGCCTCTTCTTCCTAGGCCTCTTCTTCCTAGGCTTCCTTTTCTCTTTAGGCCTCTTCTTCCTAGGCCTCTTCTTCCTAGGCCTCTTCTTCCTAGGCCTCTTCTTCCTAGGCCTCTTCTTCCTAGGCCTCTTCTTCCTAGGCCTCTTCTTCCTAGGCCTCTTCTTCCTAGGCCTCTTCTTCCTAGGCCTCTTCTTCCTAGGCCTCTTCTTCCTAGGCCTCTTCTTCCTAGGCCTCTTCTTCCTAGGCCTCTTCTTCCTAGGCCTCTTCTTCCTAGGCCTCTTCTTCCTAGGCCTCTTCTTCCTAGGCCTCTTCTTCCTAGGCCTCTTCTTCCTAGACCTTCTCTTCTCTTTAGGCCTCTTCTTCCTAGGCCTCCTCTCTCTAGGCCTCCTCTTCTCTCTAGGCCTTCTCTTCTCTTTAGGCTTTCTCTTCTTCTTATCTTTCTCTTCTAAACTATAGGTAAGGTAGCGACGGATGCGGCGGTAACGGCGAGGTAGGCGGCGAGCGTATAGCGAGTATATGTGGTAGTATATAGTAGGTAGAAGGGTAGAAGTAGTAGGAAGATAAAGCTAAAGAAAGCCGGGGGTGACGTGTGGCGGCTGGCCACTTTGGGCTTCCGTCCATCACAAGAGATCGCTGGACGAAGGCAACAAGTATAAAAGTGAGGAGTACAATCAAAATCATGGGAAACATTTATATTCATTCATTCTCTGGCTACTCTGGATGGCGCCTTTGAGCCCATCTGAAACCAAGGCATATCCCGCCACCCAACACCGTGAACCCTTTCCATGCCGACTCTGTAAATCGGTCGCTATGCATCTCAAGCACTGGGTATATCATGATTTTCTCATTGCTGTGAGACTCTGGCCTTCTCCAAGGAGACTGTCAAGAGACTCTCTATGTCAAGTTGTACGTCGAATGGAATAAGAACCACCACCGTGACTAGCATGTGGTGGTTGAAGTTGATGGTGTTGCAGTCGTGTCCATAGCAGCTGCAGTAACATAAATCGTGACAGTTGCCGTGGCAGCTGTTGCGTGAGCGTCATAGCTGCTGGCGGTGCTGGATGCAAGTGTAGTGGCAGCGCTGCTCGCAATACTGTTTGTCTTGGGAAGAGCATAGATGACACTGGAAGACTTGCTTGAGCTGGCAGTGCTACTGCTCGCACCATCCTGCTCGGGCTCGACCCCCTAGGACGAACCCGAGTGATAGTAGGCGATAGTGTCGCCGAACACATAACGGTTGGGCGCGGCAAGGATCGGGCCCTCGACGCTGTCATCCACAATCATGTTCACAGTGGCCTTGGTAGTGACAGTGTACATGTCGACTGTGCTGTTCTTGATGGATATCATATTCTCCTGACAGTTGTGTTCTGCAACACAGGCTTGGGCGTAGTTGTTGAAGAAACTGTACATGCCCGTGGCGTATACAAGCACATTGCGACTGTCCCTCACGATCAGGCCCCATGCATCTTTGCAAGGAACGTCATCGGTGCTAGCACCGTTGGCGCAGTTCGCAAAATCGGGGTCATTGTAGTTTGCGTTGGGCGTGAACGGTTGTGGAGCCTCGGGATTCGGCTGGTAGTATGGGGTCTCGGTTTGCAAAAATCCACCAAAGACAGCCTGCGCACCGTCGATTTGGAAGTTGTACAGGGCAGAGTGCTCAGACGCGACACCCCAGAGCCAGACTGGTCCTTGAGATTGAATGAGGGTGCCACGGGCGCTGTAGATGGAGATTTGAGTTTGGTTGTTGACCTCCAGATCGTGATCCGCCACCCAGAACCAGGTGTTCTCGAGGTAGAGACCGCCAGATTCTGGTGTAGCGTGAAACATGAGGAAGACACCGTGGCATTTGTCGGTTGCCTGGGTTGTGGGCCAGCCAGGGCATTCTGATTCGGACAATTGAGTGCCATAAGAACCACCAATACGAACGTGACTGTCCCACATGCCGCTCTTCAGAGGGTCGGAGTTGAGGTTCCACTCGATCATGATCGCACCAGGAGCGGCGCCCTTTGTTTCGAAGATGATGTCTGAGATCTCCACTTCGCCCTTGGTGTTGCTGTTGCGAGCTCCGACTTGAATGACTGGCTTGGGGTTTTCAACATCGTTGAAGGAGTCGCCATCCGCAACGATCAATGACCAGACCTCGCCGGTGATTTTGATAGTGTCAGGGATGGTGACAGTATCCTTGATGAGATAAGCGCCATGATCGAAGTAAGCGATTGCATTGGGATCGGCTGCGACGGTCTTCAAGAAGTTTGCGATGCATGCCGTGTCATCAGTCTCACCATCTCCCTTGCAGCCAGCGGCTTTGGCTGACTTGAAGTTGCTGGCTGGAACGTTCTCGTACTGCGGCTTGCTGCGACCGTAGATGTTACCGTCAGAGTCCACCAGGGCAGGAGATTTCTTAACAGCCGCGAGATTGCTCTGGGTGCGGTTGCCAGATGCACTATTACTGTAGCTCGTTCCCGACACCCACGATTCAATCTTGCCAGGTGCGAGAATCTTATCCTGGAGCTTGCTGGACCACACGGCAGCGGTTTCGACTTCAGACATATCGACATTGTCAAGGACAAGAGTGCCACCAGTGAGTGGGACATTGTCGGTGAGGGAGAAGGAAGAGTTGATGCCGTAGGTGGTGCCGCTAATGACGCTGTCAGTCATGACCATAGAGCCAACGGACTGGTTCTGCGGGGCTGCAGCCATGTCAACGCCAACAGTGCCGCCAGTGATTGAAATATTGGAGAACGTCCAGCCCCAGTTCCAGTTCATGTAGATAGCAGTGCGGCAATTCTTGAAGACCAGGTTGCGTGTCGTGAATTGTTGGCTGCCAAGGAAAGCGCCAAACTTGCCACCGGTGAAGGTGAGATCACTGAGCCAGCCGCCGGAGCCATTATCCATGAAGATGCCTTGTTGCTGGCTATCATCACTCTCGGTCATGACGAAGTCGATGTTCTGGAGAGACGTAGCTTGGGCAACCTGCCAGTGAATGCCCGTGCCAGCTTGGGTCTGCCTGACGTCCACGACAAAGTTGCGGACTTGTCTGAAGAAGTTGTTCTGATTGATGTACCAGTTGGCGCCTCCCTCTTTGTAAGGATCGCTGTCAAGCACTGCCATGCCTTGGAAGTCCGGGGTAGATTGAATCGTGGGCTTCGTCACCGCGTCCCCAACCAACTGACTGTAGTAATACATGATGATTGGCTTGCTGACTCGGTACGTGCCTGGGGGGAAGTAGATGATGGCCGGGAGGATGGTGGAGGAGTTGCAGAGGTCACCGCATCGACCACCGCTCGAGATGGCCAGGTTGATCGCATCAGTGTCATCGGTCACGCCGTCACCTTTGGCTCCGAACTTGGGGTCTGTGACGTCGCGAAAGATCTCGTATGAAGTGTCGTTGGCGCCCCAGACGGTGCCTTGTCGCGCAATAGTGGCCAGCCAATAATCGGATGCGGCAGCAGCACGAGGCTCTGCTTGGAAGGGAACTGCAGAGACTTGAACAGCTGGGAGGAAAGAGAGTATTGCACACAGGGCCGTGGCGAGCACGGCGATGCTGCGAAGGGACTGCATGTTCGCAGTGGAGGGTGTTTTTGTGTTTGTGTGTGTCTGTGTGTGTTTCTGAGGGAGTATCAGTGACCGGCACTGAGGAGGGTTTGTTGTGATGGGGATTGTCTTGTGTGCGGGATCCCGTAGTTGTGGGTTGTTGGTTGCTATGCCGGGACAGCAGGGCTTAAGTACAGGTAGAGGGGAAAAGAAGAAGGTCGTGAAGAATGAGCAAGTGACGCTTTGTTCACGAACAATGCGGTCGTGAATGATTGTCGCAGACAATGAACGAAGAGAATGGAACAGACAACACAATAAGGAAGACGAAAGAATGTCAGGGTGGTGAATGAGAGAGGGAGGGAGGGTACCTTAGTCTGGAAGGTGCCAGGGGAAACAGGAATCACGAGTCCTTTGTCCTTTAAAAGGGCAGGCGCGGGTGGAGGGCAGCGCTTACGCTGTAGGAGGCAGGCACGTCCAATGGAGGAAGGTACCTGGAGGTAGGTAGTGAATCACTCACCTCACTCGTTGGCTTGCTCAGTTTCAATGTCGTCCAATCCCTCGACTGGCGATTCGGACTGTGGGTTTCAGATCGTCGTCGTTGGTCTGCTCCGGCGAAGGGCGCGTCTCTGAATCATCTTGCATTCGGTCTGCTCGACGCGCCGTATATGAATATTCCCATTCTGTCCCTTTCGCTGCCATTCGCATGTTCAGCATGACGAACGAGGCAGCCATCATCGCGTACTACTCGCTGCTCGCTCCATTCTTTGTCTCAGCGGTCATTTCTCGCAGCCTCATGGTCCACCGTCTCGGGCAGCGCAGTCCACTGGAGAGTGGAGACGCAGCCACGTTGGGAGGATGGCGACGCAAAGAATGCAGCCAGCCAGGCCGCTCCAAACGGCTTGTGACATGACCAGCCCGCGCTTGATGATCTCGAGCAGTCACCAACAAACAGACAGACTGGAATGGTGTAGTCGTCCAGGGGCTCGCGCTGTTCGCGCTGCACAGAGCAGGTTCGACAAGAGACGTCGATTTATTCCCTATGGGGTTCTCTGACCGTGCCGCTGTGCGTCAGCCCTGTAGCCGACGGACACGGTTGGCGCTTCTCATTCGTGGGTATGCGCCTCTGTTTCAAAGCTTCACGCACTTTGTTTGGACTTCGGGCAACATACTCCCCAGCATGCATGGTCACTGGTTGGCATCATGAGGCCTCATCTCTATTAACCTGCTCCGTAACGGCAGTAGTCTGCAGAAGAAGCTCCACGCTGTCGCATAACATTAACGACCCTGCGACTGATGCCTTATTATTACTAATGCCTACGGTACAACCCTGCCTAGGAGGGAGGTACTTTGAGGTAAAGAGGCTTAGAGGCCGCTGTCTAGCCTGTCTTCCATTAGGGATCATGGGACTGGCTTCACTGACTGTACTGACATTCTGATCGATTTGGGGATCAACTGTATCTGACCTACCACAAGAATCATTGGCCATTATCAAATTATCAAGCTTCCAACCTTTCAGTGTTACTAAGTACCAACGATGTGGCCCCCTCCATCCCCAGATATTCGCAGTCGCAGCACGCTCGGCAATCGGCTTCGCGTGCAGGGATGAAACGCGTTCCTTGGTGCAGGACCTTGCTTCCTAAGTAGTTCTGGTCGTACAACCACGAGCCTCTGGCACAAAAAAGAAGAAAAAAGAACTTCGTCTTTTTGACCACGAAAGATTTGCGACGCTGGTACACCCAGCAATGGTTGCGAGCATCCCCCATCTTCACACGTCTCCACGCGTCTCTTTCACCCAAGCGCCTGCCACATACTGTATACCATACGAAGCCAGAGTACAAACACAAGGCAGCTCGTTGCGCATGACTATCCTAAGAGACACGTACCACCAAGCGACGGATGGATACCTGCAGGAGCCTCTCTACACACTGTCTGACTTCTCCACTTCTCCAGGGGATTCCAAAAACGGCCTCCTGGTCTACACAGGCAACCAAGATACTACCTAGTGTTGGTACAGTATGAAGAACCAACAAATTTGCGCCCACGTGATGCCAAGCCTTCGTGAATTCATGCGCGTCGCCTGAAAAAACACTAATGAAGTTGAACCTAAAGCGCCGCCAATATGTCCATCAGCTGTTGATGAAATAGAGTACCTCCTACCTCCTCTAGCTGGTCCTGCTCATAGCCGAATCACCTGCCTCGACGATTTACGTAACGGACGACTGAGAAGACCGAAGCGATACGAGCTGCGTGACATGTAGAGGTGGTCATCTGCAACACATCGCCCACGACGCTCCCAGAACCCGCCGAATTCTCGTTCCTTCCCTACATGTACCTGAACATCTGTTCTTTCGGCTTGCCAGATGATGCTGGGCCATGTATTGTTGTCGCACCACACAACACAAAGTCGTCCCTGGTCACATCTTGCTTCGAGCTATTACGAGGTAACGACCGACAGAATCAAGAAACGACTGCAACGCTATGCGTCCCAGAGGCCGGAGTGTGATCATGTACACTATTCATCAAAAAACTTCCTATGCCGATTCGCGTACGTGTGGTCTTTGACCTCGTCCTGCTAGACTCTTTGATTTTTCCGGGCTAAGAACGACGTGCAACGACCATCTTTCAGATCTAAAGCACCCGTTATAAACGACACGTATCAGCATCTTGCAGAACGAGATACGGAGGGACATGAGAAAACCATGCGTGCAACGAACGGGTTTCACGATCACAGCAGTGGATGCAGGTACCCGTGCGCTGCAAAGTTGGACTCTTGCTGGCGTGAATCGGAGGAGACATGTGCCACGTACGCTTGACGATGTTCGCTGCACAGCTACCAGGGACGGCCTGTATCTCCTGCCTGAAAAAGGAAGCGCTTACCTTAGGCAAGGTATTAGGAGGGACCAGAGATCTAGTTGTTTGTGGTCAGATGCAACATCATTTGCTTTGTGATTCCGTGCAAGCAAAAGCCCCCTCTAGGAACATTGCTCAAACTGTTTCTTGAACATGGCCTCCATCGCTTTCCTTACAGCGACAGCTTGAGTGTCTGCACTGTATTCCACGTCTTTCCAGCTGAGTCCTTGACCTTGCTTCACGTCGTTCTTCAGCACAAGACCATGCGCAAGCCCTATCGGTAGACCTTCAATCTCCATTGAGGCTCTCGCTGGGATCAGAATTCCGTACACCATGAAGCCCCCTTCGCCGTCCAGCTTCTCGCCTGCCCTGAGATCTCGCTTCGCAGTAGCGACAACATCGCCGGCCCAAGTCCTCGTCTGTCCGGTCGGTTCACCTCTACACATGATAGTGGCTACTGAGATGCCTAGCTCGAGACCGATCAGATGGTAGGGTTTGTACTGCACCGCGTACTGGCGAGAAAAGTGAGTAGCCTCTCGTGCCGAACGCGCAAGTGCCGGACTTACCTTGCCCGTACTATCAGTTTGCAAACCATACTGCTTGAAACACTCTCGCTGATACTCGCCCGGTGCTTCTACGATCACGTATACACCCCAGCGAAGATCGTTGTGCACAGGGCGTCCATCTGTCTCAAGGCAGGAAACGACTTCTACTGTACCTTTCTTATCGAGCATTCCGCCGTCTGCTTTAGGGCGCAATACATGCGGCAAGTCATGGGTTCCGCATGGCGGAAATAACAATCCATTGTCTGGAGGCACCAAATCGCAGCCGTTGGCAACAGCGGCCATTTCCAACGCGGATTTGGTTCCGTCCAAGAAGCTGTTGAACATTTGTGGGTTGAAATCGCCAGAAGCGAGTTGCTCCTTAGTGAAACCGTAATGTTCCCACACGGTATCGGGCGTAGAGTGATGATATTGAGGCAAGTGCTTCGTGCCTTTACCAGCGCAAATCACATCCAGCCCGGCTGTTCGGGCCCAGTCGACCAGTTCCGCGATGAGAGCGGGCTGGTCTCCATACGCCATGGAGTAGATGATGCCGGCTTCTCGTGCCTTTCGAGCAAGCAACGGACCAGCTAAAACATCAGCTTCGACGTTGATCATCACAATGTGCTTCTGATGTTCGCAGCAGAGCAGCGCGTGGCGGATCCCGGCAGCTGGACTGCCAGTCGCTTCAAGAATTACATCGATTCCTGGCGTTGCAATGAGCGCAGCCGAGTCTTGTGTGATGGCAGTCTTGCCGGCTGCGAGGCCTTCTTCAACAGACAACGAAGCTGTATGGTCGAATCGATCAGGCGGATATGAGGTCCTTCGTAAGGCTGCGACAGCTCGATCTGCCGACAAATCTGCAATGCCAGCTAAACGCATTCCTGGAGTCCGATGCGATTGAGAGATGCTGAGGAAGAGTCAGCAGTCCGAGTGACTCGCTCGCAATCTGTCTGCATCTCGCAAAGACGAGGCACGTACAACATTGAACCAAACTTCCCCGCGCCAATGAGACCGATTTGTATTGGCTTGCCGGCCGCTTCACGCTCGGCGAGCTTGGTGGATAGGCTGGTCATATTGGCGACAGTAATGAAATAGACAGCGAAAAGAATACGGTGTGGTCCAGCCCGTTCTCATAACGATAGCTGCATCGATGATTCCGCCCTCGTCACCCACCCACAGTAGGTAACTTTCTTCATACTCCGTCTACCCCGCAGGTGAGTTCGGCATGATGGGAGTCGTGACCGTGACAACCATCGGTCCGTCCGCAATCGCGCATCCCAGGCCGGACCGGTGTTGCGACAGAAGACGCGCCCTTTGTCTTGGTACATGTACTTGCTAAAGGGCAGACTTGTGCTAGTCCGCGGAGATGCAGCGGACCTCCGAGGCTCCGCTCCGCCCCGCCCCGCCCTTCGCCGTTCGGCAGGAAGCTTGGCAAAGGCGGAACTAGGCCATGGTACTCAGATATCTCGCTTGCCCGTGGCGAGAGCATGTACACCTATCTCCTCCGTACTGTGCCATCCTTCTGCGACTTTGCTGATACAGACAGCATTGGAGCAATGTTTCTGTTTTCTTGGAGATAACACACCACCCTGCCACGTACTTCTGAGGCATGGCCTCTCTGCAGTGGCCGCGAGCTCTTCCGCGAGCCGTACGAAAGCCGACAACATGGCCACCCTCTGTGCTATCGCTGCCATCGAGGAGGCAACACACCGCCACGGCCGCCACGGCCGAGATACGCGAGCAGGAGCCATATCTTCCAGAAGCAGGTACAGTTCCGCCGTCAACGAGACTCGAACGACGAGATAGGCTACGCGATGCAAAACCCTTTTCCGAGTTCCTCACCGATACCTTCGACCGGCAGCACGACTACCTGCGCATTTCCTTGACGGAGCGCTGCAACTTACGATGTACATACTGCATGCCTTCCGAGGGTATACAGCTCTCGCCAGATCGCGAGATCCTCACGACACCCGAAATATACTATTTGAGCGCTCTCTTCGTCAGCCAGGGTGTCAGCAAGATCAGGCTGACTGGTGGCGAACCCACCGTGCGCAAAGACATTGTCCCGCTCATGCAGCAGATTGGCAGTCTGCGACGGAACGGTCTGAAAGAGCTGGCCCTGACGACCAATGGTATATCCTTGCACCGCAAGTTGGACGAGATGGTTGAAGCTGGTCTGACAGGCGTCAACATCAGCCTGGACACGCTGGACCCCCTTCAGTTCCCCTTGTTGACACGGCGGAATGGTTTCAACGCGGTAATGAAGAGCATCAATCGTGTGCAGGAACTGAACAAGCTGGGGGCAGGCGTGAAGCTCAAGATCAATTGCGTTGCGATGCGTGGCATCAACGACGACCAGATTCTCAAGTTTGTCGAAATGACTCGAGACCAGGATGTCGAAGTACGCTTCATCGAATACATGCCATTCGGTGGCAACAAATGGGCGGAGAAGAAGATGCTGCCATACGCGGAAATGGTGCAGCTGATACAGGCGCAATATCCTACACTCACGCGGCTTCGAGATGCAAAGAATGACACCTCGAAAACATGGCAGGTCCCTGGCTTCAAGGGACGCGTTGGCTTCATTACAAGCATGACACACAATTTCTGCGGCACCTGCAACAGACTACGTATAACGTCTGATGGTAACTTGAAAGTGTGTCTTCATGGGGATGCCGAGGTCAGTCTGCGAGATCTGCTGCGTACTGAGAATTCGGGTGAACCGATGGACGAGCACGCGTTCGAAGCGATACGACAGATTGAACTTGACAGGCGGAAAACGCAACAAGCAGGCCTGCGCTTTGACGGCGAAGAAGGCTGGATCAGTAAAGAGCGCCAGTTGCTAGAGGTCATTGGTGCTGCCGTGAAACGGAAAGCAGTCAAACATGCTGATATGGGAGATTTGGAGAAGATGAAGAACCGCCCCATGATATTGATTGGTGGGTAGGTTCACTTCTACGTTCATATTGCATGTGTGATTTCATTTGCGTCAGGTTCAGCGATGCAGCAGAATATGATTGACGATAAGATGAATTGACGAAGCTTACGGCGCCGTGCTACAACATTTCTTTGGTCACAACTGTCGAGAAGCACTGTCGCTGACAGCATACAGGTAAGCGGGAAACAACCCACTTTTCTCCTACTTCTGTACATCCAACACTCCGCCGACACGTCTCATCACCATGGGCGACGATTCCCATGCACTTGCTTCGGGCGACACCAGGTTCCCTTCAAGCTCGACATTACTCGTCGAGTGGCGGCAATGATGATGACAGGCAGTCTTCTAGCAAGGAGGAGTCCGCGTCGCCATCTAGTCTCACCACTGGTTTCGGCTTCCAAAGCCTGAGTGGCCTTTTTGAACAGCCGAAGCGAGGAAGGTACAGTACTACGCGTGGGTCGCAGCAACAGTCTGATGCCGCATCCTCGCCGGAAGTATCCGATCATCTCGCGAATTCTAGGAGTGAACAACCTCTAAGAGTTGCAGAGCCCTTTTTCAATCGCAATAATCCAGTGACAATGCAGGATGAGGACCTATCTCGCATAGGAAGTTCTTTTTCGGCCGATGCAAGACCTGCGGAGATCAATGCTGGGAGCAGCGATGCGTCCACATCGAAGGTCACAGAGGAAACAAACCCCGATGGCTCTCTTCATGCGGCGAGCAGTATAACAACTCGGCGTCCAATCAAAGACCATGCAAAAGATGATGAAACGCCGACGGTCATTGGAGAAGCCTTTCGAAGGCGCTTCGCCACGAGCGATGACTCTGAATCGTCCAATCCTGGGCATAGTCGCACTCGCCGTACATTTATAAACAGGCGACTGAGAGGTTTTTCCACGCAGGGTACCGAGATACCTGTCGAGCCGAAACGCCCAAATCCCTTTTTAGTTATGTCGAGGACACAGGCTGGAAAACCTGGAGATGATAAGCGCATGGCACCGCGGCACACTGTTTCGCCACAGCCCAAGAATTCCTGGGGTTTCTCGAAGGGGTCCCAGGCGCATGTCAATTCTCTTCCGGAGCGGGAAACCAATGTTGCTGTTTCGGACGGCAAGTCAATTGAGTCCTTGGAAGGTTTACAACAATCTAAGGAGGATGCTGTTGCGACTAGCAATTCAACAGCCACGCCTCCACATCGACTAGCGACACACGCAAAGACCGATCCCGGTCATGTTGAGCGAAGCAGACCAACGAGCTCAGTCGAAACGAAGCCCCAGTTAACTCATGTCACTGGGTCGGGAGAAGCGCATATGGTTGATGTGGGAGCGAAGCGGGACACTCACCGGGTTGCAGTGGCCACGGCATTCGTGAAGTTCAGAAAGCCGGAAACGCTACGGCTCATTCAGGAAAATAACATGAAAAAAGGCGATGTGCTGGGAATCGCACGGATCGCGGGTATCATGGCAGCCAAACGCACGTCCGACCTCATACCACTGTGCCATCCTCTGGCCATCAGCAAAGTCGAAGTCCATGTTACCGCCCATGCACCTCGGGCATTCCAAAGGAACGGCTGGCTACCTGGAAGCACAAATGGTTTTATTGCAATACAAGCGCGCGTCGATTGCGTAGGACCGACTGGCGTGGAAATGGAAGCTCTCACGGCTGCAACAGCAGCATCTCTGACCATTTATGATATGTGTAAGGCTGTTGACAAGGCTATGACCATTGTCTCAGCAAGAGTCGTGTACAAGTCCGGTGGGAGAAGCGGGCTGTATGAGTATGAGCCTTGGACTGCAGCGATGGGAAGCGAGTGGTTCGCGGAGAATGGCTTGGTAACGGAGTGGTCACCAGGAGGGCAAGACACTCCGCCGATTAGCAAGCACGTAGTTGCTGCCCCATCGAGAGCACGTCTCGCTTTAAAGCGGCGTAGGAAGAGGGCATAGCAGGGCGCGTACGTCCAGCCCGTGGAGTCTGATGCATAGAAAGGTGGCTGAGAATCATGTCGATGCACCCTCGGCGCTGTAAGCGGATATTTGTAGATGGCGATTCTGCGGTATATTATACATGTAGGCTCGCTCATTCGTAATATAATGCGACAGCAGGCCAAGTGGTTCTGCGGCATTTGAGATGTTGTCACAGTGTGGTCTGCTTCGTTTTGCCCCGTGTGTGGGTGTATGTGAAAGAATGGAAGAGAAAATGTGTGCACGTGTGAACGCCACTAGCACGCGTCGGCGTCGCGTCGCGTCTCTCTACTCTGCACTCACTGTACCTACTACTTACCCCACCACCACCACTACCATCAGAACAACGACAACATCAACAACAACAACAACACCATCAGCAACCCATCCACCACGACACCATCACGAAGACAGCATCCATCATGTCCGAAGCCACTCCCCGCATCACCGCTCCCTACCTCGAGCAATTCTCCCACCGCACCGTCCGCATTCTCGGCAAAGTCCGACAAATCCGTGGCGAGACGGCCACCATCGAAGCCGGCGGTCAAGTGCAATTGCACTTGAATAAAGTATGTTGATATCTTTTCTTAGTGTTGGTGGGGGGGTTTCTTTTCTTGTCGAATAAAATGAATTGTTCTTGCTGATGACTGACGACTGACTGACTTCATTTTCAAGGACTGCCACCTTCAAAACAACCACGCGTTTGAATTTATTGGAAAAGTGCAACAGGATCTCAGTGTGCGAGTATTGGCTTCGACGGATTTTGGGCCAGAAGGGAATATTGGTATGATATCTCACTGTTCTCTCACACTTGTGCTTGGCCCCCTAATCTCATTCTTTTTCTTCTTCTTTTTCGTCATCTTCTCCCATCCTCCCACGTTTCTATATCGGCGTCGTCAATCTCCTGGCACATTTCACAATGAATAACTAACAAAAAATAAACAGACTTCAACGCCATCGAAGCCGTGGTAGACGCTACACACCGCTACCACGAAATCTTCTATCCCAAGAACGAGTGAATGGGAAGCTTTTCGGTTCCTTGGTGTGTGTGTGTGTGTGTGTGTCATGAGGATGGGATGGGATTGAATCATTGACGGGGCGGCGGCGCCACTCACACCCAGTGAGAGAGGTAGTCGGCAGCTACCTCAAAGGTACCCGCAAGGCGCAAAAAAAAACATCCATCGTCTCCTCAAGATGAGACCCGGTCTCGAAGCTACCAATGCCACCTTAATCATACCTACCTTACCTACAAAGGAGGTAGGAGGTATGGATGTACTTGCCGAGTTGCTGCATTAGTATAGGTTCCGGGTAGGAGGTAGGTCGAGCCCGTAAGACTGGAGAGTTTGAGACCCTGGCGTGTACTTCAATTGTGACTGTGCTTGCAGGAAAACACCGACTTTGTGACATCGTCATGTGGCGGCTCTTGGGCTTTTTCATCACTATGCATGCTTCCTTTTTCCATTACTATGCCGACATGTATACTTTTTAGAGCTCAGAAAGCGGTGTGGAATATTCTAGGCGGATGACTACCGGGGTACACAGGTACCTCCTAGCTGTGTAGTGGAAAGGTAATGGTGGTCATGTAGGAGTACAAAACACGCTTATTTTATGCAACATATGCACTATCAACTACAGTATACTACAATCCCCTACCTCCTGGAGGTAAAGCTGTTGATTTTCCCTCGTCATTGGTATGTGTGGCAAGACTTACAAGACAGGCCTGCTGTGTCCTCTCCTGCATCTGAGAAATCTGCCTCTGAGCCCCCATCCTCCGCGCTGGGCTTGCCATTTTCGACTTTCAGAGATAGAGCCACTACCTCATCTCGGCTCCGCTCAGCATGCAGCGCCTACTGCCATGGCTCTTCCGCCGCACATGGTCGGTTCGACGGAGCTATCTCTCACAATGGCCGCCTTGTTACTTTGTTGTTCCGCAAGGCCGTCTCCGATCGTCTGGCCCTTGGCCGCAGCAAATTGCTGACTTCTCTGGAAGCTGGGCGTGAAGTTGTAGTGCTCGTCCAGAATGGGATGAATGAGCACATTTTGATTGTGAATCGTCACCACACTGTTCGTCGGCACCGTCACCCAGTTATCACGCTCAAAGGTGAGCGGCTCACTTGCCACCAACACAATATCTGCCCCTTTGTCTCGGCGCTCCATCTTATACTCTCCTTTTCCAACCTGTGGCCGTGCTCCCACTATGCCATCCTTATCCGGCTGAGGCTTCCAGTCTGTACCACTGCTAAAGAATAGACTCGCAGCCTCGTCCGTCTTGCTGGAAACGTATCGTGTACACACCACGCTCTTCCCGTCTGTAATGGCAAAGTTCAACAAACTCCGCACATCCTCTCCGTTCTTAATTTCCTCGGGTAAGGAAGAAATGTAGCCATTGATCCTCTCGATCGTCTTCAGCATTGCCTTCCGCAATACGCTATGGCCAAATCCATGGCGCTGCCGCTCTTCGTCGTCGGGGTTCACGCCCCCGAACTTCTCCAAGGTGTCCAGGAAGAGCGCAAACGCCCATTCGGAATCCGTGGAACCTTGTACCACGTTGAACCACTTGTCCTCCACATCACTCACCAGCTTCCTCTTGACGCCGAGCTTCCAGCCTCCGATCCCGCCATTGTGCATCCACATCAGCGCACCTCTCGCAAAAGGATGGCAGTTGGAGTCGGAGAGCGCTCCTTCGGTACTGGCGCGGACATGCGCGAAGATGAGCGGCGAAACCGTCTTGCTCGCCAGTCGTTCCAGATTCCTGCAATTCCACGCTGGGATGGTGGAAGTGAAGATGCAGGGCTCCGGGCCCAGATCTACACCGTCGGCGGCCGAGGGAGAGGGAGAGGAGTCGGAGTGAGCGGCGGTGCTCGTCGCGTCATTGCTTAGCCCGTGTCGTCTGGACCCGGCCGTCCGCCCACTCGCGGCGGTGTAGTAGCCCACACCGAAGCCGTCGCCGTTATGGGGGCGTGTCGTGTCGAGGCGGAGTCGCGAGTCGTAGGACTGGGTGAGAATGGAGTGGGTGGGGCTGGTGATGAGGTGGGAGAGGAGGATGGGCGACTGGCCGGAGTAGATGAGGAAACGGCACATGGTCGACCTCCCTTCGGGATGGAAGTTGATGGAAAGATGGATGATTGGATAGGTACCTATGTAAGGTCAGGAACCTCCTTGATGATGCTTGCGTCGTCGAGTGGGAGAAGCGTCAGTGAAGGCGTCTTTTCTGGCTGGTCTCGTCTCGTGTCGTGTTGCCCCGTCGCGTGCCGTCTTTCCCCGTCGCGGTCACCGTCGCGGTCGCGTGTCGTCTCGTGTCGTTTAGTCTCAACTGTCAGGAGTGTGGGAGGTTTCCTGTTCCCGGGTGTGGTGATGAGGGGTTGAAGTGCGGCACCACTGCTAAGGTACTGGACATGCACCACGCGCGACCACTCATCGCCTCTCCCGCAGAAGGTACCTGAGTTCCCTGGTCTGGATCATCTCTGGATAAATCTCTGGATCTCTGGATCGCTGGATTGCTGGATCGCTGGGTGTCGCGTGGCTTGTGCACGTGGTTTGCATGGGACGGGCTGGGCCCAGACAAACTAGGTACTATAGACATCTGGTATAGAAATGGCGTGCTTAGCACACGAATCGTTACGCCATATCAGACGGCGTCTTGATAACTTGGTATATATATATATATACATATACCTTCTTCCATTGCGAGAGTCGCGTTGCGCAGGTCGAGCATTGATCGACATATCGACAAACAACTAATAATCCTGACCCGTCCGCTTCCTTCGCTGTCCTCCCGAGGGTCCGCTCCCCTTTCACAGTAATTGTGGTAATGGATTCCAATCATATCCTCCAGAGCTACTGTACCTCGGACCATACAATAATACTTCCCTGCCTGCAACCCGCCAGCAAGGTCGTCATCATCATCATCATCATCAATATCATCACTCCCGTCCTCGACTGCACCCAACTCCATAATGCGGCTGCCGACTGGAAAACATCCTCTCCAAAGGACATCGTGATGATTAAGGTGGCAAACATGGACTCATGGAGCGACAGCGATGCGTTGATCCTCAGATACCCGAAAATGCGTCAAATAACTTTTCTCTTGTTGGTTGTAATGGACTTGCACGTCCCCTGGCGGGAGAGTATGTTCGCCCCCGGCTGCATTTGATTTCTGTACAATGTCCCCATCCATCGGGGGCCATGGTGAGCATGATGAACGTCTTCTCATGCTCGGATTTCTCTCTCCCCTTTTTCTCTCTCCCGATCTCTTTTTCGCGCGCGCGCGCGCCATCATCGATCTCTGGCGCTCAAAGTCGTTTGTGAGCTCGAGCGGTTGTCGATGCGCGATCCACATCTTCGTGATAAATGAGACGTCCGAGGACAGACGCTGCTTTGCTGCGGCTACCCTATGCCGGAGTCTCCGGTAGCTCGCCCACTGACCTTAATGCTCGACGGTCCATTTGTCCAGCTTGGGTCTCAAGAGCTGCTGCCATGACATGAGTGACTATACGAATGTTAGCGACTGCCTCGTTCCATATGCCAAAAATGTATCAACTGTGAGCTGAACTTACTTGGCCAAATGACGGCCTTCTCCAACATCATGGCTGTCACTCTCATGATCTTGCTCCCATACCCGCATCGGTCGAGGTCAACTCCATTGTGCAGATTGGCTTGGGAGCCGTTGGGGTTCATGGCCAATAGGTCCTCCTGGTAGTGGTGTTTATCTTTCATGCTCTTGTAGATCTGTTCGAGCTTGTGAAGCATCTCCATATCCTCCGGTGCCAGAAGCATGACTGCGGGGACGTCGCCGAAATCGATAACATCGCGCCCAAGAACGCCAATGTACTGACCAGTGCGCTCCTGCACTGTGGCCGACCATTCTGCAAGCACATGCGCACAGTCGAGGAAGCAGATGGCTGCCTGGATGGGCAATTCGTGGGCGTGCGGATCGGAGTACGTGAGGTTGAAGTTACATGCAACAGTCAGTGCATCGGCTGCGTAAGCCGCTGCTTTCCGCAGGTGCAGCTCTCTTCTTCTTGATGCCTGATCATTGGGCATAGCTTGTGACACCCGCCGCTGTGTAAGACTCCGGTGGTCCGGATAGCTGCTCACAGACTGCCTCCGTGCGTCCGTTTGCGCTTTGGCATCACTCAACGTCCCATCTGAGAAATCATTGAACACTTTTAGCTCTTCCGCCATTTTGTTGAAGTCCCTCGACCAGAATGCTTCTGCAGTCCTGCCAAGATTGACATAAAGACGAACGTACGCCAAGTCCAGGAGTGGTATGCTGTCTGCAGCGAGAGGGCCTAGTCCGAAGGGATTCGGTCGTTCGAGCGTGTGTCGTTCGTTCGCTTTCCATGCCGCCATCCAGGCATTCAACGCAGGCTCGATGTTCGCTATCATAGCGTCCGTCTCTTGCATTGTCCATTCCCGTCCGCGATGCCTGCTGCGCGTTTCCCAGATATAGTTGTGTAGTGCATTGATCAAGACCAGACAGCCAAACGTGCTCGGTTTGATCTCGGACACCGGCAAATTGTTGCTAACATTACCGAAGTTGCCATTGTTGAAGTTGTGCACTCTCTGGTTCGCTGTGAGGAGGTTGCTCAAAGCATCGGCAAACGAGAGCGAGTTCTCCTCCACGCTCGCTAGGCCTCCTCGAGCATGCCACTCTTCCGCAGAGGGTGCCTCGTAGAGCTCTTCGTCGCAAGGAAGATCGAGCAAGATTTCGGAGTTCATGATGGAGGGAGTCTGATTGTAAGCTACCGTCAATAGACTTGAGAGGATGAAAATGCCAAAGAAACATCGCTTCTGCTCTTCCGCGATCTTCCACTTGATCCAGGTCGCGTGTAGATCACCTTGATCGCCGTTGCTCATTGCCGTATCGCCGTTCGCCGAATGTGGTGCATCCAGTGTTTGTAGATTGGCGCTCCTGGCCAGACTGACCAATGCTGCAATGTGATTGCTGGAAATCTCTGCAGCAAGACGATCTCCGCAGTGATGTCCGTAAATAACATTGAGGAGCATTGCTTGTACAAGCCACAGGGGTGTTGTGCTATGAGACGCCTCCCGATTGATTGCTGAAGCCATGTCTGCCTTGCGCCTGTCCTCAAGGTAAAGCGAGATCATCTTTTTCGCAGCTTCGAATAGGCCCTTGGATGCGACATGATCATACTCGTAAAGAGCACCGATGGCGGCCATGCCCAGGATGAGGCACTGCGGACCATTCGCGGTGACATATGGCGACGGCGCTGATGCAGATGGCGATCCCTGTTGCGGCGAGACCAAGTCCACGGGATTGAAAGTCACTGTCGCAAAATGGGTGATGGGAAGATGTGGATGGGCATACTGCATGAAAGCCTCGATGTATCTCTGCAGATCGGCACGGCTTGGAAGGCTGATGCCCTCGGGCGTGGATGTCCTCCCGGCGGCGCCAGCAGAGAGCGGAGAGCTCACGGCAGGCTGAGGGTACTTCCGTTGGTGGTGACCCACGAGAAGTGATGGCTGCGACAAGCTGTTCAAAAGCGCCTGTCTTGTTGACTCCGTGATCGAGTCCGCAGATATCGATGTCATCGAGCTTTGTCGGGCGCTGGTACTGCTCGTCATGGACGGTGAAGACATGCTCGGGCTCTCAGAGTCCACGTTAGAAACTGGATTGCCAAAATAATTCGCGCCATGGGCCTGTCCAACGTCAGCTTGCGAAGAATTGATCTGTCCGGAGCCATTGGTTTGATGCTGCATCATAGCTTGTTGGAAGTATGCGTCCCCGGTGGGCGTAGGATCCTGCAAGCCTGCCGGAGACACTGTGCCGTGCTGCTGGTCCAGAGATGGCAACCCATTTCCAAGTCCGTCCAGCTGGAAGGGTCCAGTCGATGAGTGAGATAATGTTTGATGGAGAGAAAGGTCTTGTGGCTGCCACTGAAAGTTGTTTTGCATTGGCATCCCGACTTGACTGTTTGTCATGCTTTCAGGAAAGTCACTGGGGCTATCACCACTGCTGATCCGCGAAGGCGAGGATTCGTCGACGGCATTCTCGTGGTCGTTGCCATGCAGCAACCCCCAGTTTCGCATCCAGCCAAAGTCATCGTCCACAGGAACTTGTTGGTTGATGCCAGGATCCAGGCCAAAGGGCACATTGCTTGAAGTGATTTGACCGGCTGAGCCAAAGTGCAGTGCGGCTGGATTTACTGTCGTGTTCGGTGGGAATAATTGATCGAGGTCGAATCCGGCGAAGCTTGCCTGAGGGGGCGCAGTTCGAAGCGCATTCGTCACATCCAAGTGACCCATGTGCTGAGTGTCCAATTTCGGCAGGCCGTGAACGTTACCATGATGTCCCAAAGCACTCGACATGCCGCGATAATCGAAATGCCCAACACCAGGCAGACCACCCATGAAGTTGCTGTCGTTCATACCGATGCCCAGCACATTCATACGCTGAACCTGACCCTGATCGTCGATCAAGCCAAGTGATGATAAATCAACATGGCTAATCGTGTTTGCACGAGGTCTGACCTGGTTCGAGGCAGCACCATTGAGTCCGCTCACATTGATGTTTGCCACCGAGTTCTTGCGCACCCTGCCGTTGCCATTTGCACCAGCCACACTCTCACGCCTACCCGTTCGTGGCCGCGTAGTCGCATTGGTCATATGAAGCTTCTGCTGATGCCGCAGGAGCAGATCTCGGCGGGCGAAACATCGCGTGCACTCCGGACATTCGAATGGTTTCTCTTTGGTGTGTGATCGTTCATGTCGCTTCAGATGCTCCAGTCGGGCGAACGACCGTGTGCATGTTTGACATACGTGCGGCCGCGGCTTGTCTGTTTTGGGTGGTGGAAAGGTGGGCTTCACAGCAGCGTTGGTTTCAGCTACTGTGCTGCCATTGGTCGATGGTTTGGAACCTGCGATTGCTCGCTATCAGCTTGTCACATCTTGCACAGAGCCCGAGGTTCAGCAACGGCTCCTTCCCTCTGAGTATTGGACCTACCATTCGAAGCTGAAGGGCCTGTGGTACTCGCATCCGGCCCCGGTGAATCACTCTCTGGCTCTTGTTTTGTGACCGCCTCTGCATGCATGCTCCGACTTTCGGACAACGAACAGAGTTGTCCTTTCTGCAGCTTCTCGAGGCTCGCAAGGTCTCTGTAGCGGTACAGATGCGGAGATGGCTGCTTTCGAGGTGGTTGTTGCAAAGGTGCGACTTCGCAGTTCGACAGGCAGGATTCGTATGTGCAACAGTATTGGAGAGGGCTCGAGGTGCTGCACTGCTCCAAGTACTGTTGTGGTTACGGTATAGAAGAGACGGCGATGTGCTGCTGTCCGAAGTCGCGGTAGAACTGCTCCAATGGCGGACGCGACTCGATCCAATCGCTCCTTCCTTTCCTGGTTCCAGATGTGGGCAGGTGCGGGCCTGGGCGGGCGTGGTGGAGGGGACGGGACGGTACCTGATCGAGGTTGCAGTCGTGAAGCAGAAGTGAAGACGCCTCGCCACTCCAGGAACTCCAGTACGATGAGACCGAATCGAAGGAAGAGCCGTCCTGGGATGGTATCGTTGGTGTCGCAGCAGCAGTACAGACGAGTTCAAGCTGCTCAGAGGTAGGACCTATCCCGTCGGAACAAGAACGAAGAAGCAGCTGTGCTTTCGTCAGCTGGCATGCGGGAGCCAGGCCAGGCTAGCAATAATAGAGTTCTGCTACTCCTGCTAGGGACACAGACACAGCCAGCGCAAGCAAGCGTCTAACTCTATGCATCGGCGGGCCCCAGCTGCCCGAACTACTGGATGGCTCGCGTTGGTTCTACGTTTGGCTTGCCCTCGATGCGAGTCTAGACTTTGAATAATGGGGAAGCCCGATGCTCTGGGTCGATGACTCGAGGGTATTGATGGTATGGGACTTGCGGCTACCGCGAGAAGCTGATGGGCAAGTGACTCTATGTGCTGAAGTGGCAATGGTGGCGCGAGGGTTGGGGAAAACCTGGGGTCTGGAGAAGGTTGTGTGAGAAGACGAACGACCAAGATCAAAGACGACGCTCCGGTGCTCCCGTTGCTCATAAGATCGGCTAGCTGGTAAATAATAAGTTTCAGGTATAATAATGCTTACTTGAGAGTCTGATGAGCTCGGCAGATGCGATCCAGGAGAGACGCTGTTCGCCCCAGGTTGCTGCTGCCTGCCTTGTCTGTCTGGCCGTATGCTTTGCCTGCTCGCCTGTCTGTCTGTCTGTCTGTCTGCCTTGCCCGCCTGCCTGCCTGCCTGCCTGCCTGCTTGCTTGCCTGGCTGTCTGCCTGCGTTTCCCCAGAAGAACTAGTCAGAGCACGGTAGTGCGGCAGTGGCCATGCACATCTGTGCACATCACCCGGTGACGGTGTGTCATTCACGACTATTGTTGTCGCGCCCGTCGCTGCGCCGGCCGCTTGCGTCAATTAATGCGTGGACGCTGTATGCGCGCACTGCAGCTCGACGGTGGGCGAGGATTGGCTGTGCATTGCGGCGCCCATGCGCTCAGCGGCCAACGGCGGCCAAGACTGCAAGCAAGCAAGCAGCAGGCGCAGGCTGGAAAGCAAGAAGCGGCAGCGTCGTTAGTAGTGTGGAACGCTGTCTGTGCAAAGTCCGAGGGGCCCACGGCGAGCGGACGGGAATGGAAGAGCTCGAACGAAGACCCTGGCTTGCCGCTTTTCCTCTTCCAATGCAAGGCCCGCAGCGCGCAAATGGAAACAGCAAATGTGCACTGTGCGGCTCGCCGACGGGCACCAGAAGCAGAGGGCTGCCTAGCCTGCGGTAAGCTAGGAATTGTGCATGGCCATCGCGAACCACCCCCAGGACCCCCAGGACCCCCAGGTGGCAAAGAGCGGATGGTATGTTCCGCCGTCTCTGCGACTCTGCCAGCCAGCCTGCCATACCTCCATGATCACCAGGTATAGGCATGGCCAAGCAACACTTCTCGTGTAAGGTGTGCCGAGGGGCGGGCCTGCATCATCGGCGTGGTGGAGATGCCTCTTCGGAAGAGCAATAGTAATGACAGCATCACACACCTGGCCGCAGCAGCAAGCAGCAAGCAAGCAGCAACAGCAGCAGCAGAGCCGTGACCCAGAGAGTGGATCAGCGTCGCGGCGCTACCACAGTAATGGTGATCGGTCCGCTCATCAACTCACCACTGAGTACAGTACAGTACCACATTCGCTCGTGATCCGCTCTCGTGCCGCGCAGGAGACTAGTCCTGCTGTCACAGCGGGAAGCACACGCTTTTCCGGTGTTTCTGACTGCCCTCCAGCCTCCAGCCTCCAGTGAAGTGCTGGACGCCGCGAGACCCTGCCGTAGAAGGGTCCACAGAGCGAAGAGCGAGACGATGCGATGCGCTACTCTCCTTACTAGTGCGAGCGGGTGCGTGACCTTCACCGTAGCCGGGCATTGAATGAGAGGATGATGATTATTATTGAAGGATGCATCGTCCGGGGACGGGAAGGCAAATCAGCTGTCTTGGTTTACTGTAATTATTGCAGAGCCTCTTCGCAGGCATCACCAGGTGACTAGGACGGGAAAGCCACCAGGACGCCTCCCGGCGAATGAGACGGCAGCTGCGCGGCATATATGACTCGGATGCGTGAGAGACAGCTGTGCGTGCCAATGTGCATTATTCTTCGGCTGGGCACGACTCATCTGAGCACGCACAGCGGCGGCGTAAGGTAGAGGCTTTCGCTTATACAGCACGCCTCACGCTTGACTCCATCTTGTCGAAATCTGGGGATGAGGTCAAGGGTTTGGATGCAGGCCGAGCTCCAGCTCGTGCGCCTCTAGTGCGCGTTGTCGTCAGTTTCTTCGATGCGCCGCGGATGATTGGCTTCGCTTCCCGATCTTGCTAGGATGTGCCAGCGTCGGCCGCGCTTGGGCACGCGAGTCTGGAGAAGTCTGGAGACTACAGTACCAGGTGTTGCCGCTACCCAGTAGTGCAACGTGACACAACCACCAAAAGACAAGCGTGCGTCAACGAGTATGCTAGCACGACAGGGTCAGGACGGTCACAGAGTCTGGCAATGAGAAATGAGGCATATCTCCGACATCAGCATACCTAATAACAACAGCTCTGATTATTTGATTGCCCAGGGCACGGTGCTGACTGGTGATGATGGCGATGATGGCGATGACGATGATTCTTCTGCACGCCCCAAAACGCCGCACCATATACCCCGTTCTTCAGACGTGTCCCAATTTTGCTTCAGCTGGAACCTTGCGAGAGGTACGTGTGCGGTCCTTCGCATACGTGCTGCCACCATCATGTGCAATGATCACAGTCCATTCTAAAACAGGCACACCTGATCGTCAAGCGGTTTCAGTCAGCAAGGTTGTCCCAGACTGATTTGATGCTGTGCCTGGGGTCCCAGTGATGGTGTACCTTGGAGGGTGCTTACATGACTATAGACCAGACTGGCCAGTAGTAAAGGGTGTCCCCAGCAACAGACGGAGATGCCCTGTCGAAAACCAGACCAGTCTGCGTGAGCTAGCGTCAGCACAAGCTGCACAACTTGATACAGTAGTGTACCTCCTAGTATCTACACGCAGCAAGATCGGAACATCAGGTTCTCCGTTGTGGAGCATCACATCGTTGCCGAACAGCGGCATGTCGATCATGTTGTCGCAATCGCTTGTGATGGAGCGGCGACAAGCGGCGACAAGACCTGACCAGGCTGACCTTTGAGCACGAACGACAATTCGCAAGATGCTATCGCGATCCAAGGCCAGCAGTATCGAAACGACTGGGGGCATCGACGATGCCTAACTAGCTCGAGAGCGAAAGCATATGCACAGCATCATGAAAAGCAGCGCTCGCCATGCTTCTCCCAGGACCTGACGATCGAGCAGGAACGCAGCTCTACCTACCTAACATTCGCATAACAATGGCTGCACGTATAGGTAGGTAGGTAAGAAGGTAGGTAGGTACGTAGGTGCAATTCTCGCGCGTAGGTAGGTGGATGTTCCGGTCGGTACCACCATAGATTTTCCATAGGTACCGTACATGTATGTGTGATTTGTTCTGGAGACGGTATGTGCCCCACTACTACCTCCTACATGTATCTATATCGATATCACATGTGCGTGCTGTGCTCCACATGATTATTGGCAGAGCTGTTGGGCGAAGCTAGGAACTCGGGAGAGCTGGCAAGCCGAGCTGCCATCGCAAGCAGCAGCTGAGAGTGGCGACCTCAGCGAGCATTCATTCGCAAGTCCAAGCCTAAGCCCAAGCCCACTGAACTCGTAATGTCCAGTCCAGTACGACTTTGCAGGCGAACACACCAAATCATGCATACCCGAAGACATGACATGTTGGTTGTGAGACCTCTCAGCTACGACAGACGAGTCGACAAGCCGTGTGGCAGAGGCAAGCCACGTGCTGCGATGACGGCGAGCGCAATGGCAGCGATGACCTAGCGACTTTGTTTCTTCCGCCATTTCGCCGAAACATCTGATCTGCTAGTGTTGTTGCTGCCATGCAGTCTTTCGTCAATGGCGGCTGGATGCCAGTCTGATTACAATTTCTTGAAAAAAGATTGTGTATACCTCAGGTATGCTCACAGAGAACCATCTCACGTTCAGCACTCAGCGCTGAGCGCTGAGTGCTGAACAGCCGCACGGGACATCGGCTCCACGCCAAGCCTGCGATGCCGATAGTGCATACAGTATGTTGCACCTTCACCTACATGCCTGGAATGGAGCGTCGAGATCCACCTCTCGTATGAGTGCTTCTACTACAGCCAAGCCGAAACATGTCATGCGGAGCTTGGCTTCGAGTGCACGATCTCCACAGGATGGGGCCGTCCCGGCCTTCGGTCATATTGTGGATATGGGAGCGTAAATGTCAAAGCCGGTGGGCCTCGTGAAGAAACCCGGCGGCCTGCCACAATCACACCCTGAACTGCAATCGATGCGGAGCGTGTCATCTATAGTGGAGCAGGTTCATTTCTTGTTCTTCTTCTTTTTCTTGCCGCCGCCGCCAGCTTGTTGAGGTTGGGACTGAGGTTTGGCGCCACTCGCAGCAGACGCGGAGGTTTGCGCCGCGATTTCTGTAGTCCCTTCCGCTCCGACCACGTCTTCCATTTTGCTATCTTGCGCTGGAAACCCGTTAGCAACACGCCGTTGGGCAGTCTGAGCAGCCAAGCCATACTCTCTTCCTTCTCCGGTAGGGCAGCCATCTGTCTTCCTACACGACCCAGCCCGTTGACCAATCGTCCCACTTCGGCAGCCCGATCGGTCTTGAACTTCAGTACTACGCCCGACTCTGGATCATACGCCTTGAGCGTGAGTGTCGCGCGCGGCACGAGAGGTGTTGCATTTGTGCCATCCTTGTCCTCGCCATTCGCGTCTCTTTTCCGCTTCTTCAACTTCTGCTGGTACTTGGGCGAATCAAGATTGGGAATGTTGTACTTCGTGGTGATGCGTGTCTAATAGTTCGATAAGCGCGTGGCCGAGCATGTTGACAAAAAGCGCCTTGTACGCACCGTGGTCGGTCGCGCTTCTAGCAGCAGCGACGTTTGCTGCTGCCATTCCTCACTCGTTCCGAGTAGGACCATCTTCGAGATGAGAGACTGGTAGATGTTGATGTCGTCCTGAGAGCAAGAAGGTTGATCTCTCAGAGAGCGGAGATGCGAAAATGCCTGGAGGCCTTGTCCCCACTTTCCATTTTCGAACTTTAATTCACTCTCGAATTTCACATGAAGCACCTGCACATACTGAGGCCAGGCCACCAGCCACCTTACCTATCCTATATATATATCAACGACTTGGTCAACCAGTACCAACCGCTCTTTCAAGCTGCTCATGAAGTGTTGCGAGCTCGCCTATCCCAAAAAGATCCTCAAACATATATCAAGTTTTCGTGTTGAAATTGCTAGTTTGCCACTGCAGATACAAGCATGGCCAATGCGAATGGACTACCCCCCGTGGACGAAGTGGTGGCCGATTTCGATGCTCAGGATAGCCAGATCCGAGTGCTGTTGTCAGATCTCATCAGCCGAGCGAAAGTCCTACTCATAGAACTGGAGCAGTTTCGGCAACATCTTCGAGCAATCAGGCACGAGAGCCATGTCGAAACTGCGCATTTTCGTGGCACCATCACATCTGAGCTCGCCATGCTCGAGAAGCTACAGAGTAAGCCTGCCACCGAAACGACAGGTCATGTGGCAAAGTCAAGCAACCTCCCTTTCTTGGAGACTGTATGGGGCATGGCAAAGCGGTCCGGGCAGGTAGCGGCTCTCCAAAAGCGAGTCTACTACAACAGTCCTGGCAAGTCTCTGTCACAAGCTATGTATCACATCAATCTTGGGATCAAAAGACCAAGCGAGAAGGGGTCACGAAATGCAGCCGTCACTGTGGATTTGATCAGTGAGCAAGGCTTGATATGGACCAAAGTGTCGCTTGTCACAAAGCATCGAATTCTCATGGATCTAGCCAAGCAAGGATGGGACTCTGGAGGGTCGGAAGACGAAGCTGAGGATGGTCTCCCTCCTCGCATCGATGATGAGGATGATGACATCCCGCTCGTGAAGAATGCTCGAGAGCTTTGCTCTGCGGCAGCGTCGTATCGAGTGCGAACTAAGTAAGTCATAGGTTTTAAGCTGAGGGCATTGCAATGACCCTTGTCATGTCGACCGTGGTGCACATTCGACGACAGCGATCATGACACATACGCACACACACACACACATCACATCACAGCCATGGATCAGAATCGAGCGCTGATCCACATTCGTTTTCATAGAAAGCCCGAAGTCCGTCTCATACTCCCTCGCATACGATATGGCGAATTGAAAGAGGTCGATGCCGTCTTAGATCAATGCAAGTCTGCGGGCGTAACACTCTTCTGTGGCGAAGGTGTCGTCGAGACGCCAGCCATTGAGAACGCCGTTCGCGTAATGGCACCCAATCCCATGGACGCCTTCTCCAGCACTCTCAATATCGATTGTACCATTCTACTCGCACTTGTCTCGGAGTTCAGCCACGCGAGAGTGTCGAAGGAGCCGTGGTTTCACAAGTCCTTGGAACGTCAAGTAGAGATCGAGGACAACGAAAACTTGCTCCCTTCGCTCCTGTATCCTGCACTGGCCGATCGACGCCTCGTCTGTACGCAGGAAGCAGCCAAACGTATGCGCGAGATTGTAAGCACCATTGGCACTCCATCCGAGAAAGCTCGCACTGCAATCATGATGGGCGACGACTCGCGCAAGACGCATATCGAGCTGGTCGAACAAATGCAGCAATGGTCAGCATATCCAGTTCCCTTATCATGGCAGCTGCCCATCCACATAGTGGACCAAAATGACAAGAACTGCCAGGAAACTCTACATCCCGTCGCTCTTCAAATCATTAAGAACATGACTAGCATCAATGGATCTGTATTTGGTTATGGCTGGGCCAGTGGAAACACGACCGTCACCAGTAACAGAGTTGTGGTCAAGCAAATCGAAAACGACCTCGAGAGACGCGAAAATCTCGAAGCATCCATCTTTCCCAGTCTTTGGTTGTGCCCGACCGCACGATCTTTGGTGGGAAAGGAGAAAAGAGGCGCCAAGAAGGATGTGCAGAGGTTGCCCGATCCTCTGCGTCGTGAACAGCAGCGCCGCAATGGGCTTGATGTTCTCTCTTCTCGAGAGGGACGTGAGGTACAAGACATGCGCCCCCATGGTTATCCCTGCGAAGATGTGTTGGCGGCCAAGGAGGCTGCTAGTAGAGCTTTCGAGCAGAACCACAATGTCTCTGTTCACAGTTCAACTTTGAATGGCTCTCATTCTGAATAACAGCCAAAAGGTAACCTTTCGCGACATTCAAAGGATATGCTCCCATCATTGCGAACAAAAGAGACCGGCTCGACAGTACAATGGAACGTACACATACATGACCTGGTGACCGCGCTCCGTCGCACGACTGAACAACATGAAATCAAAATGAACGTTTAGACAATAACATTTCGATCAACGCCCAACAAGTCAGCCAGTCTCTCCATCAAGTCCAGCGTCGACCGGCGAGCTCCCGAAGAGCCGACATCCATTCATTCATCCATCCATCCATCCATCCATCCACTCATCTACTAAAACCCTGGCCGAGTTCTATTACCCCCGATCGATGCCCGATTATTCAGATTGATTGGTAGTACCTATAATAGGCTATATAGATACATCCAGGTACTAGAAAGAAATATATACCTCATTGTACATAGTACATACTCCAGAGTACAGAGAGAAAGAGAGTGAGAGCCTTGCAAACCTTTCTCTTTCCCCAAAGGTACCTCTATGTACTGTAGGTATGCATGACATGCATGTGTAAAAGCATGGTCATGCCCACATTGCATTCCATGTCTTTCTTTCTTTCTTTTTTGTTTTTCTTCCTTTTTCCTTTTTCTGGGGGGGTTTTCATTCTTACCTTGACGGTTCGCAGATTCGCAAAGCAAGGAATCCTAGACTTTCGTTTTGTTACCTGTAAATCTTTTGAAGTGAACCCCCCTTCCCCTCTCCCTGGGGATGAATCAATGCTTCGACTGGAAAAGTTTGTGGTGTTTTTTTTTTCTGTTAGGTATGAAGAGAGATATTTTGTTGGGGAAGCCAAGATATGATTGTTGTACAGGACCGAAGGGATGTCGATGGTAAGGTAGTAACTTGGTACAGTAGGTACTACCTATGTAGCTACTCGTCGATTTCTGGGGGGGAGAGGGGGGTGCGGGAGGGTGGCTGGGGGCCTCTCGAGATTGATATATTCATTTTCCTTGCTTAACCCTACATTTCTTCCTCTTTGTTTTTCCCTGGAGAGTACATACCACATGGCAAGAGAAATATCATTAGGGCTGGCTTTCGGGACGGAGTCAGTACAGTCTTCCGTGATTTGAGTGAGAGTCGAGACTTTTTGGTTCGGGCTCCTAATGACCGCCCGTCATCAGTCAGTTCCAAGTCGGCCAGGTACCACCGTACCGTGTCATTGCACCAGCCCCATGCTCCAACTGCTTCTGGCCATGGTGCTGTATGTAGGAAGGAAATACCAAGACCCTAGAAGGTAGGGCATGGTAGGGCATACATGGTAGGAGTAGCTCGGAGTTCCGGACCACCATGCCAACCGTATGTACGTGCGCCTCAATGGCCCAACAGTAACAACAGCAAGTGTCTTTCAACCCATCCAGTCGGCAGTTTTTCTTGACATTGGCCACTGTTGTTGATACTGCTGCTTGATCAATAGACTTGATTTGAATTTCTACCTCAGTGGCATTGAGAGTAGATGTTGGAATAGGTATATGTACAGGTACTTTCAACCCCGGTGACGAGGTGGTTGCGACGAGGTAAAAGCATAAGACGACGGGAGAAAACGGACGATTGAGAATAAGCTTGCGTTTAAACATATATGTGCTGCTTATCTTCTACTGTGAAAACATTGCTCCTGCTTGCAATTGTCATCTGCCATGCATTTAGTCTTAACTGACCATCATGTCACTCACACAAGTCCAGGGCGGATTTTCGATAGCCCGCCTCCGATGATCTAGAGCAAGAAAGGCTGCCAGCAAGCCTACTGTAGACCTCCAAAAGAAAACTCCAACAAGTCGAAGTTCCTGTCCCATTCTATCGCTCTCAAGTTGGCCAGGCGAACATTGCCCATCCCTCAAGCGAGAATTCATTCCCAGGGTCCTGACGAGTACGGGACTAAATGTTCCACCAAGTGGCAAATTCATCATTTCCAGCTTCGACTTGATCCAGAGAAAATCGTACAGTTGGTTGCTGGATGTCCACTGGAAGGTGGCGACAGGGGCTGAGACTGCGGGATGTTTGCTCCAGTGAGGCCCAGATTTCGTCAAATGTAGAGTCTGTATCATCCGTCGGGTAGGTGGCTCCGGGAATGGTCCGGAAGGTGTCGATGGGCTGCTTGGTTGATCCGATAGGCGGAGTAACATTTGGGCCAAGCTGGAATGTCGAGCTGTTGGTGGTGGTATAAGTGACTGGTCGATGAGGTGGCTGCTGGGGAGATAGGTGAAACAGTGAATGACGACCTGTTTCCGGCAGCTGTTCGTCAGCCATAGCCATTGGCGAAGGGCTGCTCGACGGCTCGACGGGGAATTGCCAGGCCATGATATTGCTCTGGGCAGGTGAAATTCGCGGCGAATAACGATGAGAACTGCCTTGTCGTCCAGCATCACCAAAACCCTTGAATTTAGGTCGAACAACCTGCGGTTCGAATTTGAACCCAACAGTTGGCTTACGACCCCGACCGTGATGGATGTTGCGATGCACTTTATGAATATCGCGTTCGTGACGATTGAGAGTCCCCTGTCGTGCGAATGCTTTCACTGTGCCGGACGCGGCACAGTATGTGCACTTGAAGGGTCGATCATATGTGTGCTGCTCTCGAATATGCTGCGCCACGTTATGAGGGCACGTGAATTGGGCGTGAGTACATCCTGGCCAAGTGCAGGAGAATTTCTTCTTTGGATGATACGGGTCTCTGCGTTGGCAACTGGTCGGGCTTGGTGTGTCCAGATCCGAACGGCCTGAGGTGGCAGGATGTTGCGGATTGAGGGCGACTGGCTCTGGTATTGGTGCCCTTGTTGCCATTGTGTTGGGGGAGAATGGCGATGTCGCCACGGAGGCGGTTTCCATGTGTCGCAGCGGATGTAGTCTTGAAATGGTGCTGTGCAGGTGCGGTTGTTAGGGGAGAGAGATGTGCATTCTACCATCCGCATATTGCATATTTTATGGAATCGATAGCTAGTAACGGGTCTCGATGAGAACGCTCTTCACGTTCTCGTGTCGTCAAATTCTTGAGAGAGGAAAGGTCCTGTGAGCATATAATGCGGGTCGCAGCGTGAAGAGTCGAGGCTTACAAAGTGTGGCTTGTGACAAGGCCATTGTCACAATGCGACACGCAGTCTCAGATGCCAACTGCTGCGCCTCGAGAAGAGCACGAGATATCGATCCAATTCTTGCTTCTTATCTCGTAGTACCTCCTAGAGCATCACATATCCAAAAAGCCAGTAGTGTTACGCATGGATAACAGCAGAGGCTCACTGACGCCTGTGTTCTTCGCATCTCCTTTTACCTCGCGAAGACTCCCTTCTCCATTCTCGCTAGCAGTGGGTCCTTGTCTGCTTCTTCCAGCGGTGTTGGGATGTCATTTTTGCTTTTGCGCTCCGCTTCCTAGCGCATGCTTTGCTTAGCAGATGGTTGATGTTGATCGAGAATTGAGCTGAGCTTGATTCGCGAGCTATGCTATACAAGACAGCACTGCCTATCGCGGCCTATCCTATGTACACTCATTTGCACTGTAATACAGTAAGTGAAGTTACGCAACGCTCAAATACACAAACCTGTGCCATATGCGGCAGTGATAGCCGTCTTTTTGCTTCCGCCTTAAACGCCTTTTCGATGCTCTATCGCCAGGCAACGCATCTACAACATGTACCCTTCGCCGAACGCCTATCATACAATTGGGTGTCTGCCCGTGCCTATCCCAGCTTGTTGTTGATCAGTGGGATGAGTGTCTGCGCCAACCAGAAGGAGAAAGTGAGCTTCGGTCCCGTCATGAGCAGCTTTGGCACCAATCCCTTGAAGAAAGAAGAGAAACCTTCCACTCGTGCCATGTCCGAGACGATTTTCAAGCCCGACTTCTTGACCTCGAAGTTCTGGTTTTGGATTCTCGTCTTGACCACGTCGAGCGGCGCAGAGACAATCAAAGATGCGCTTGATCCAGCAATGGAAGCAACAAAGTTTTGCAACCACGAAGCCTTGTTGTAGTCCTCCAGCTTATACAGATACTGCTTCGCCGCCGCCGAACCACCGAAGAGAGCGAATGATCCTGGCGCGTTTCGTGCGGCGGTCCATCCCCAACCACGGTAGAGCGCAAAGCCCTCGTCTGCAACAATCCTCATCACACCACGTCCCCGGAAGGCTTCTGGGTTTGTCTGTCTCTTGATCTTCAACACATCCAATGGCAGGAGCACAATCTCTCCAATACCGATAATCGATCCAGCGGTTGCGTGCATGATGGCCTTGCCGTTCCCTTTGCCGAAAGCGTTATCGAACGTGCGTCCGTGGTTGGTCTGGAGGTAGTCTCGCACAAATGGCTGCCCGCCGTATTTGTACACTCTCTGCAGAATCTTGTAGGCTGCGGCGTATCCCAGACCGGGGAAGAGGGTGAAGAATCGTCTGACGAATGGCTCGCTGGCGTGCTTGCGGAAAATGACTTCGTTGAGCTGTGCGGCTCCTACGATCTTGCCTTGGTTGGACATCAACCGCTTGGCGATCGTGTCGACGGGGTGGAAGACGGCGAGCTCGGCGATACCAGCAGATCCTGCGATATAGCGTCAGTTACACTCGTCCGTCCATCAATACTGCACCCGTTCGCAGCGATATCGACGTACCAGCACCGAGGACACGAGCGAGACCCGACTCCTTCTCGACTTGGCCAGCGCCGGCCTTGGGCGAGGGAATTGACGGCGACATGTTGACGATGATAGTGGTTATCTCACAACCTGAGGAGACAGTCGCTGTGTATGCGCGATCGATGGATGTATGAAATGATCAGAAATGAAGAAGGGAATGTCGGTGGTTGTGTGACGAAGGATTGCAACAAAATTAATTGTGATGCAGTTTAGGTTCGCGATTTGACGCTAGGACCAGTACAGAACTAGTCTAGTCCAGAGCCGAGATGTCACTACACCTCACATAAGTACCTTACCTAAGCTTAAGGGACCTGGTAGGTACAGTACTTCTCCACTACATCATCACATGTATGTGCCTCTTCTGCCTCCTATGAGTCCTATCCCATTACATGTGTATTGTGGCCATCGGTGTCATCAATACCCACATGACAAACGGCTTCACGATAGACACCTCGCGACACGCTCACTGATCCTGCACATGTGATGAAAGGTTGCGGGGACTGTGAACGCTTGTTTACACGGCCACGGACACGGCCACGGCCACGGCAATGGACTGCGACTTTGGCTACGCGTGCATTATGACGACTGCTATCGATGCCCATCTGCGAAAAGGAGACAAGTGTCCAAGAGTCCAATGGGCGTGAGTCAGGCTCCGGGGAGCAGGAGAGATCGAAATCCCAAGACACCTCAGATATCCTCTGTGGTCATTCACGACTGCCCTCATTCCTCCGACACTGCTT
Organism: Sphaerulina musiva SO2202; assembly: GCF_000320565.1. Lineage (NCBI taxonomy): Eukaryota > Fungi > Ascomycota > Dothideomycetes > Mycosphaerellales > Mycosphaerellaceae > Sphaerulina > Sphaerulina musiva. Next base: position 1,865,407 of record NW_016017384.1, read on the forward strand.
CTGACACATACTGCCTGTGGTCCTAGACCCTACAATTACTGAGAGCCTCATCCACGAAACCCCAAACAAAACTGACAGACTTGTCAGCAGCGTGCCTCAGTGCCAAGGACAAAGCGTCTTTGGCCGAGGGAAAGGATAGTACCTTATATACTCACGATGTATTCCATAGCGTTGAAGTGCACATGCGAACTCTGAAGCCCAGACTAGAGCATGTGGTGGGTGATTCGAATGTCTCGAGGGACACCTGGTGCTGGCTTGGGTCTTACTCTGTGATACCACAGCAAACATTTTATGCCTTATACGTGCCTGCCCACATCCACCGTGACTGCGGCCACTTGAGAAGTTGTAGTCTTAATTCCCGAATACTGACTTCGTGCGGTCAACCAGCCTTCGGCGTTGGAGCGGAGCTAGCACTAGGCGTTGTTGGACTTGGTCCTGCGCTGTTTATGCCCTTCTTGCTCTTCTTGCGTTTGCCACTTGCATGGCTATTCTTGCGTTTCTCATCATTCTTGATCTTCGTCTCTGTCGAGAAGGCTGCGGGAGCCTTTTCGACCTTTGGTGGGACTGTCTCTGCCCTAGCAGCATCCGCACGGCTATTTAAACTCGACTGCTTTTCAGCGTGGGCTTTCGCGGCAGCGACTTCTTCCTCGCCTCTCCGTTTCTTCACCGCAGCCTCAGTCATGGCAAATTTGAAGTTGCCGGGCTCACCCATCAAAGGATTCTCGTCAGTGTAGTCATCGGCATAATTGATTGACATTGCAAGTGACGTCGCCAGCAAACGAATTTGGTCGTAATCTGATGCTGCTTTCGAGGTCGCCATGGTGGAGTCTGGCACCAAAGAACCCGAACGGAGTGAGTGCGCGTCTGTCCCGGGCACAACACTGCCTTCCCGAGATCCTGCAGGCGATCCAGCCAACGACACTGCGGCGGTGCGCTTCGACGTTTGGCTTTGTGGAAGGTAACTATAGCCTGACGCTGGGCTATAGCGAGGAAGTGCCAATGTGGTGTCCACAAACTTGTTCAGAGTACTGGCGGCAGAGAGCAAACGATTCTCGATGACATCGAAGACACTCGGTGATTGATAGACATTCTGCCCAACAATGAAATACGTGCCTAGAACGGTGAGCTCCCATCTATCTTCGAGGATGACACTGGGGGGCCGCACGCGTGGCCCGGGCGTTGCCCTCTGTCGGTCCTGCTTTCGTATCACATAGACGCCAGTGGTGACGCCCTGCGCCGCCAACTCCTTGTCTGCCACAGGTTGCGGCTCTTGCACAATCATGAACTCCAGACCAGGCTTTTGCCTGAGATTCTCTTCCAGTGCTTTGCGGTTGTTGCACATGGTATGAATCGCCCAATCCACTTTTCCCTGCTCGAACAGCAGCCCGTTCTTGCTACTCCATTCGAAGAACGGAGACTCGGTCATGTAGCGGTGGATCATGTTCTCGTCCATCGCCTTGCCGCCCATTTCGTTCACCCACCAGTCCACGATTCCTGGATGGGCATGGACGATCTCGTCCTTTGCTGGGGCGGTGGCAGCCATGGTTGCAGATGCAAAGTGCAGTCGGTCGTCCTCGAAGGAGTGTGCAGGAACGATGCTTGGTGCCGATGTGGTGATGTGGATGCGCTGCCACTTCTCTCTCACCACGACGTCGCCGCTGCCACGGGGCCAGCTATACAGCTAGGTAGGTAGCGACGCGCGCCTCCTGCTCGGACGCCACCTCAGGCTCTCGCTCCTCCAGGACTCGAGTGAAGTGCAGCGATGAGGCCGGGAGTGAGTAATGCACAATTTCACATGAAGATGCACGAGACAAGCTCCCCGGTTGCTGCATAGTTCACGGCTTTGGTGCCTTTCCGCGTGGGGAAGTTGTCGGTGCTATTCGAACTCTCAAGGCTCAAGCCCCACGGCCGACAGCTTCCAGAGCTTTCCTTGCAGCGGCCGCGGTAATGCCTGTGATTCGCTCGCACGGTCTCAATGTCGGCGATGAAGACTCGAGAGAGCCTCCCCATTGTCGCCAATGCACAGGGCACGCAGGTCACTTGATGCATTGCTCCGTCGTCTTTCGCCGAGCTATTGCTGCTGCTGCTGCGTGAATGGACAGTCTCGCGTGACACATCCACCGAAGTCGGGACGGCGAAGCAGCGGAGCGGGCGCAGTGGAGAGGAGAGGAGAGCACGGGAAGGGAGAGAATAGAACTAATATCGACGGAGAGATTAGGGAGGGAGTGAAGGAATGGCCGCTCAAAATGAAGCAAAGCTGCCGCGAACGCCCAAATTTCCTACGCACAATGCACCGCGCGTGTGGTTCTTGACCTGCGCCAACAGCCCCATTGGCATCTCACTGTGCACGCATTTGCTCGCGCATGGCGACTATGTCACTGCGGGTGTGCAACCCACCGAGTACGAACGGGAGGAGGAGAGGAGTCGGGACTTCAAGGACTTTCTAGAGGAGCTCAGTGCGCCATCGACTCCCGCTGTTGCCGTTGCTACCAAGGACGGCGAGGACGATGACAACAACGACAGTGAAGGGGGAGAGCGATCTGGGAGGAGAGAGAGGGGCAAGGAGAGGGCAGAGAGGGCATCGCGAGACCGAGAGCTGTGGAAGAGCAGGCTGCGCGTGGTAGCCCTGGATGTAAAACTCATGGGTCAGTGCCAGTCGGCGGTTGCAGAGGCTGTTCGTTGCTTCGGGCGTATCGATATACTGTTCTGCTGCCATTCTGAAATCGTTGTCGGAACGGTCGAGGAACTATCACAGAGCCCAAGGACACTGAGTCTGGTCAAGGATCAATTTGAGACCAACTTCTTCGGCCCTGTCAACATCATCAAGGCTACACTTCCCATTTTCCGGCAGAAGAAGAATGGTCACATCCTCCTGATGACTGCCGTCACTGGCCATCTGGGCACACCGGGTCTCAGCATGTACTGCGCAAGTCAATGGGCAATCGAGGGCTACTGTGATAGTCTCGCGTACGAGATTGCTCCGTTCAACATCAGAATGACTATTGTACAACCGAACATGGAAGTCAATGTGCTCACACATCGCATCACTTCTGCACCTCCTATGGCCTGCTATACCGACGAGAACAATCCGGCTCCGCTGTCACGCAACATCCTATCATCTCTGCTCGACAAAATTGAGGGCTCCGCGGAACCGACCACTGGGGATCAGCTGTACTCGGACGACGTCAAGAGCCTGTACGCGCCGCTAAGCAGAGGCATGAAGGAGCGACTGGTAGCAGAGACGGTGCATGCCGTTGCAGCTATTGGCGGCCATGACAATCCCCCAGCGCGGCATATTGTAGGCGTGGAAGGCGTCACTGCAGTCAAGGAGAAGCTCAAGACCGTCAGCGAAGAACTGGAGGACTTCAGCGAATGCAGTGGTGCTGCTGATATCGAGAAGACTGGGGACATACAGACTCCCAGCTGAAATTCGCCGAATGACAAGTATATTCTCACAGCTCACTGGTGATCGGTGTTTCCCAGGATTGCATGCGAGCATGTTCCCGGTCTTTCTCGGGTCTGGCCGAATGCCTGCAAGGGGCACCGGCCCTACAGCATGCGAATAGACACGGGCTTGGGAGTTCTGGACTACCTACCTCCTATGCACGAGTGCTGGCTGCCTGGCACTATTGTTTTACGTTTTACGGTATTATGGACTGCGTGCGAGACAGCTGGCCACGCCCAATATCCTGTGTCAGGCCTCCTGCCGCCTTTCGACCTTCAATTGCCGGCGCATTGCGGCACTGCGGGAGGGTCGTAGTATAATAACCCAAATTCGCCGCGTGGACACCCACCCCCACAATCGACGTGCTTAGCGCTGGAAATAGCGACCTCCGCCGCCTTCGACGCAGCCTCCTCCCGCAGCACATTCACTCTGGTTCCGAGACACACCACCGCCGACCGACCGCCCTCCGCCCCCCGCTGCGACGACTGCCCCCGCTGTCACCTCATACGCCTCGTCCGCGATACCACGAGAATATTGGGGGGAATGCTGCAGACGCGCCACGTTTGAGTAGGACCGAATACGGCTCCGAGCAGCCGGAAGCGAGAGTGGTTCAACAGGCTTGCAGACATGACAACGACGACGACAACACAACAACCTGCGGGTGTGCCACCCAGCTCGGGCGCAAAGCGTGAAGGCCATGATGCCGCGCCGAAACAACAACTGAAGCGCGCCTGTGACTGCTGTCGCAAACGAAAGGTGCGCTGTGATGGGCAAGACCCATGCACGCCCTGTAAGAAGGCGAGCATACGCTGTGCCTACCTGGCCGTGCCGAAGAAGAAAGGTCCCAAAGGTTTGCGGAGCGCACGCGTGTTGCATGCTCTGCGGCGCATAGATCACGACGCATCATCCCAGGCTCCAAGTTCTGCGGGTTCGCTCAGTCCAAATCAGACACAACCGTTCGGCAGCAACTGGGGATGGGGCACGAATGGTAGTGTACCCCCAGGCGCTTCTCCGAGTCAAGCACCGCAAGGCCAGGAGATTGCATATGGGCAGCCGACCGCCAGTGTTGCGCCAGACCAGCGGCCGTACCACCAGCAGCTGCCTCCCTCGATGCCACATATACAGCCGGTTTACGCACCGCAGGTTCCGTTGGTCAAGCATGAACCAGCACCCCATCAAGAAACGCGGCCCATACCTCCGAACACGCAGCAGTCTGAGTCCATAGCAGCGGGCAGTGAGGCACAATCGCAAGTCTTCACACCGATGAGCTCTGAGCTCTACAGTCGCCGCGCGATCACTCCTGAGGCGTTCATGCCGTTCGTGCAGCTATTCTTTCAACACATGTTCCCCATCATGCCTGTATTTGATCGCTCGGTGTTCTTGGATCCTTACCAGTACTCCAATCACTCCTCCATGAGTTCGGAGATGTACGCTCTACTGTGTGCGCTATGCGCGACTACGGTTGTACAATTAGATGAATCAATACCGCAACCACCCTCAATACATCCCTCGAAAAAGACAGACGCATTCTTTGCCGAAGAATGTCTGCGGGAAAGAATGCTTTTCGACTACCCAGAGCAAGCCACATCATTCAATCTCATGACTAGCTTCTTGCTGTTCTGCTACTACGGCAATCATGAGAACCACAATCGAGCCTGGTACTTCCTGCAGGAGAGTATCACTTTCTCCGAGAATATGAGCTGTAAGTACGGTGACCGTTCGAAGCAATTCCTTGTGCTTTTGTCCCCATCCGGCGATAAGCCTGGGGACAGACAGACTATTTGAAAAACGGTCCGCATTTGCAACAAGACATGTGCTTACCTGTGAACTGCAAATTTTAGTGGACGAGGAAGAGTTGTACGAGAAGCTGGATCCTATCGACGCACAGTGGCGGAGGCGTATCTACTATCTCCTGTTCATCACGGAAAGAGCATATGCTGTCCAGCGGCGAAAACGCACGAGACTCAGCGCATCAATATCGCTGCCTTCGGTATTCGAAAGCGAGGATCCGCAGTTGCTGAACGGATTTGTCAATTTGGTCAACCTCTTCAGCGCCGTGGACGATAGCTTCGTCAGCATCTGGCGCGGCTCGAGGAGAGCTAGTCTTTGCGACGAAGCGTGGCTCGTGCGAACCCAAAAGCAGCTCGATGCGAGCGCGCATGCGGTAGCTGTTGGTGAGATCACCGAGACACAACGTCTGGACATTAGCGTGACACGCGAGTGGCTTCACGTGTTGGCATGGCAGATGGGCGTCAGCAATGGCTTGATCTGGAGCCAAGGTGAAGGTGGAATGAGGCTAGACTACCCAGTCGAGATATCTCGGAGGGTGGTAGAGATTACCGATGGAGCCAGCCCAATTGCGCTGGACTCTCATGGCATTGGCATGGTAAGTCTTATGAGCACCATGATGCGACCAGATCATTGTAAATTGACTTCTTTTCCCAGGAGCAGAAGTTGTCCGACATAGCAGGCTGCCTCGCTGACGTCCTGCGGTGTACTGCTGGAGACACGTCCGCAACCTTCCTCGAGGGAAAAGAATACCTCAAAACCCTACTCAATCGACTCTCCTCCATGCGTGGCAAGGAGTCTCGTTACCTGAAACCTCTGATGATGAAGATGGAAGGTCTTGTTGGGTACGAGCTCCAGAATGTTACACTCCCGCCACCTGATGAGCAACGACAAATTCTCTCGTCCGCAAACAACTCCAACGCACAGCTCCCCAGCATCTTCGTCACGGCTCTTGATGGCAGGACGAGTTCGCAATGGACCATGCGGGAGAGCGTGAGTATGCTTAGAACGCTGAGCATGTGTGGGACCCTAGGGTTGCCGAGTATTGCCGTCATGGAAGAACCGAACGGGTGGGCTCAGCAGAGGAGACCGAGCGGAAGAGTATTGGAAGAAGCGGAACTCGATGTCCTGCAGCCCTGGCTGCAGGCTGGCGCGATGTAGCATGGCGTGGAGTTCAGGACATGGTTTGCGGAGTCGCATTTTCTTAGGCGTCTTGGGAAACGACTGCATGATGGAACGACTTTTTTTTGAATTGAAACGAATGGGGTTGCTGACGACCGTCTTGAGGCACACTCATATATCTGTACAGTTCACGCTGGTACTCGCTTTGCAGCTAGCTGATTATCAGATGATATCGGACGATCTCCTGACCCGGTCTGGGTGAAACGTTTGTTTTAGGCCTTTCTTATCTGAGCGCCAACTACAACTATACCCAAGCACTGACTGACTGGTTGACATACCAAGAGACACTTTTTGGTCACTAGCGAAAGAGGGCTGTGATGGCTCAGGGCGCATCATACCCCAAACAAGCCTAAGGTAGGTCGGTTCTGTAGGTGGGCCTGAGTGATTTTTTTTTCTTCACTTCGCTGAGGCTGCGGGTCTCACTTCACTTGTTGCTGTATCCCGCATAGGTCCGATAAAGCACATGTAGAAGTGAGGTAAGACTCTTGTTTCCGGTGAAGATGTCTCCTCCGATGTGACAACCTCTCCGATAACGATTCCTCCGATGACAACATGGAGATCAGATGACTACAGTACCTACTTACCTAGCGAGGTACATGTACCTGATACCGATAAGAATAGTATCGTATGGCAGACCCAGCAGACCTCTGGTACTAAGGTACATATCTTACATATCTTACATGTAGGCAGCTTCCGCACCAGAGGAAGAACCGGAAGTGGACGACATTACATGTAAGGTATGTAGCCGTGAAGGGATGACGCCATATATCAGCTGAGCACGACTGGCTCACCCTCATAGCACAGTCGAAAGGAGACGCCAACAACATATGGTTGATCGTCATAGAAAAGATCGAAGAGAAAGGAAAGGGAAAGGAGGGAAGCAGCAGCTCAAAATCGCAGACGCCATGGTTTGATTAGGTGTTCCGATATCAACACGAAAGGGTATCATCATACGACGCTCCAAACAAGAAGCCACAGAACAACAACAAATCATGCCCACAAAACACCCTTCGTTCGCTTCATCGCTCATCCATCCATCTAGGCTGCAACGGCAGTTTCCTTCTTCTCCTTCTTCCAGAACTGAAGCTTCTTGAGCATATCGGCGGACCGGCTCTTCCTCTTCTCGGCAGTAGAAGTCTTGACTTCGGCCGCGGGCTCTTCCACTGCTGCCGGTGCTTCCGCTGCGGGGGCGGCGGCGGCTATGATTGAAACCACGTCAGGACACGGCTTCTTCTCGATCTTTCTCTCTCGTTCTCTCTAGTACTGGCTAGATCCTACCTTCGGTGGTGGCCTCTACAGGAGCGGCAGCTGGAGCGGGAGCATCAGCAGCAGCAGCCTCGGTAGTCGCTACTGGCGTCTCCGCTTCGACTGCTAAAAGGACTTTTGTCAGCTCGCGATATGGTCAGTGACTTGAAGGAAAAGGTTCCAGTACCTGCGGCTGGAGCTACGGGCTCTGCGACCTTGACGTCTGCCATGTTGATGCAGGTTGTTTGGCAGGGCTGTCTCTTTCTTGCTTATTGCAGCTGGTTGGTCTTGGGCCGGTGGGAGCAGCGAATATTGTTGTTGCTATTGTAGTAGTAGTAGTTGAGTGAAGGAAGAAGAGGAGAAGAAGAAGAAGAAGAAGAAGAAGAAGAATAAAAAGAATAAGAATAAGAGCGATAGCAGGGAAGATAGCAACCACGCGACGTGGTACATGTACCCAGACTCCAGTACATTAGTTTTGAGTACCTTAGTACCGACTACACACCCCTACCTGTGAGTCTGTGACTTGTGTACGCATGCGCGCCCGTCGCCCGCCCTCGTTATCCTATCCTGACCTGACTACTGTACTTTTGTTCCTTATCAATCCCCGTAAAGCCGACCGACTTTCACCAACCATGTGACGAAACCCAATTTACTTTATTGGTCCAATTGGTGTGGTGCGTGAAGCCTGCACATGACAGCTTCTTTTTTGCACGGTCCGATCTCACCAGGATTTGCGATACCCCCGTCGTAACAATCGGCTATTGTGCCTACGTACTGTATCTATGCAGATCGTGCTGCTGCTGCTGACTTTTTGTGCGACGGGGGGAAGATTACGATATTTTTTCGTATTCTGAGCTCGTGTGGAGTGGGGAGGGAGGGGCGTGAGTTGCTTTCGGAGCGTGACTTGTGGTGTGTGTGCGAGTGTTTATGCGCTGCGGTGTGACGGAGGGATGGACCACCACAGCGGCAACCGGTGACTCGTTTCGGGACGGTGGTGGTGTTGGTGTTGGTGGTGCTGGTGGTGATGATGGTGATGGTGGTGATGGTGATGGTGGTGTCGGTATCGGTGATGGCGGCGACCGGCGAGAGCGAGGGAGGGGAGGAGAAGTAGCTCTAGGCCAGCCAGACAACCAGAGTGTGCGTGTTCGGCAGTCCCCGCGGGACCTCGATAACGTTTTACGCAGGAGTTCTATCTCCCAGTACCTCCTAGGAGAAAGGAGGGAGGGAGGAAGGGAGGGAGGGAGTGGGAGGGAGGAGCGGTGCGCGAAGACCGACCGGAATAGTTTAATGTGCAAGAAACAGGGGCTCCCGTCGGAGTGCTGACCGTCTCTGGACGTGTGACTAACATGATCCCATACAACACCGTCAGTCAACACCGTCAATACGGTCAACAAGGTACGGTCAACACGGTCAACGATCAACTGCATCGGACCACATGAGATTCGGGGGAGACAAGGACCTCAAGGGAGCCCCATGATGAGACTCCTGAGTGTCTTGGGCGATACGCCCTGTTTATTCTCCGTTCGATCGCCCTAGGAGAATTTCTGGTACTATATTCTATATTATCTGTCGTTCTTGATTGGGATAGATGAACACGTTCCCCACAGTATCATCGACGACGGCGCCAGGAGGAAATTCCCCATCTGCGGGAACACGTCCGAATGCACGGGAAGCTGCACGGGAAATAGGCACAGCACACCAACGCAGAAGCATCCATCCTTCATCGACGGTCAACGGTCAACGGTCCACGGTCAAGCACAAATCGGCGCGGCTTCATTCTGCTGCCGTCACTGTGCACGTACAAGTACAGTAGGAGGTAGTCGAAGTGAGTAGAACGAGAACATACAGCCCTGAACTAGCCGAAAGGAGTAGAACGAGAACAGACAGACTCATCCCCTTCGGTGCCAGACTCTGCAAAACTCCATCGGATGCAGTAGTCCTCTCACTCATGAATATCATCTCCTGACGCTGCTCGAGCGTACCTGCATCAACTCCCTCGGCTCCAGAAGTCCAGATCCTCCAGCCTGTTCTGGTTGGCACAAGTCCGTCGCGCTGTGGAACACTGCGATTGGTGCTGCTCGCTTGCTCGATGAAACTCTTCGCTACGCCACCCACAGCTCCGCAATGCTATATATGCAGCTTGGCGCCGAAGACTTTGCAATATGGACGACGCTCCTGATCATTTACTCGACAACATCCTCTCGCGTGCACTGTATAGTGGAAGTGGGGTTGGGAATGGCATTCCTGAGTGAACGGTGAGCGCCTCCGATGCCGTCCATCTCGTCCATATAAGACCCCAACTGTTCCTTCGTCTCTCCTTCTCCCAAGCCATTGTCTCTTCTCCTGTTCGCTGTGCAGCATTGTCCTTTGATCACATTCTTTTGCAAGTATCCTGGTGATACTGTCCATTCATTTCTTACGGCTTCCACGAACGGCACGACAGCTATTCTTACCACCAGATTCTTTCTGCATATCAATCCCTCTTCCAGCAAGCACCATGTCTGCACTCCAGATCACCGCCATTCTCGGCTCCTTGGCCAGCTCTGTGGCGGCTCACGGCTACGTCTCTGGCTTCGTCGCGGGCGGAACTTGGTACTCTGGCTATAGCCCTTCCTTCCAATACCAGAATCCACCTCCAACAGTCGCCGGCTGGAGTGACCCAGAGAACCTGGCCAATGGCTATGTCGCTCCGACCGCATACGGCGATGCAGATATCGTCTGCCATCTCTCCGCGACCCCTGGTGGCACCGCTGCTCAGATCAAGGCGGGCGATCAAGTCGAACTGCAGTGGACTACGTGGCCCGATTCGCATCACGGACCGGTGCTGGACTATCTTGCAAAGGTCGACGGAGAGTTTGCTGATATCGATAAGACTGCACTCAACTTCTTCAAGATTGATGAGCGAGGACTGGTCGATTCCAGCGCAGCTCCCGGCAAGTGGGCGTCTGATGAGCTGATTGCCAACAACAACTCTTGGGCTGTGACCATTCCCTCTTCGATTGCTCCAGGAAAATACGTCCTTCGTCACGAGATCATTGCTCTGCACTCCGCCGGCGACGCCAATGGCGCTCAGAACTACCCACAGTGTATCAACCTCGAGATCACATCGGACGGCACTGACACTCCTGCTGGTCAGGTCGCTACATCCTTCTACAAGGCAGAGGACCCCGGCATCAAGATCAACATCTACAACCCACTCGCCTCATACACTATTCCCGGCCCCGCCTTGTGGTCCGCAGCTGCTCCAGTCAACCAGATCCCCGCTGCGATTTCGTCTTCTGTTCCGCTCGCGTCGTCAGGCAGCGCAGCAGCTTCCTCTTACATGCCAGCCAGCACGACCGCTTCCGCCTCTTCCCTTAGCATCCATACGTCGTACTCCAACACCACATACTCTGCAACCGCATACCCCAGCTCCGCTCCCGCAGCTTCTACCGCAACCCCAGAAGCGTCGTACACGACCGTAGCCGCGGCATCCAGCGCCGCCTACGCCACTTCCGAAGCGACATCGACGGGAACACCGACCTTTTACTACTCCGACGTCGCCTCTTCCACTTCTGCCTATCCTACCGCTAGCGCTACTTCTGCTGCCTCTTATCCTTCTACTCCTACCACCACTCCCTCGTCCGATCCAGCAAGTGGATATGGCCAGCAGCCGGAAAAGACTCTCCCAGCGGACTGGACATTGACTGATATGCAGCAGTGGGTCACATATCTGCTGGACCAAGGCTGGAATGCGAGTCGCAAGCATGCGAGGGATTTCCGTGCCTAGGTGGAGGAAGGAATCAAGTCCAACATGAGGAGGTACCTTACATGTATGCAGTCGGGGGTGGAGGTCGTTTTGCCAAGACGCAAGTTTTGAGCTGCTGCAAGTGGTTTCTTAGGTTCTTGAGAAGATTTGATCAGTCAAGGGATGGACACGGACGGTATATTGATCGCGCAAATTTACAGTACGTACCTAGGTAGACATGCCTTCGTCCCCACCCAAGAGCAACCAGGAGGATACATATAGGGAGGACGTGTACAGCTAGGCCCATCGTCTTACTTTCTTCAATGTAAATTTTCCCACATTGCGGACAGCAGAAAAGTCTCATGTACATGTAGGCAGGGGGGCTTCGAAGATGAAAAGTCCTGTTTCTGTATGTACCTACTACTTCCTCTTCAAATAGATATACATCCATTCACACCAAAGTACATCTACACATGCATATACACCTACAAGTCTGCGTGCAGAGACATGTTTTCACCTCCCTGCATAAGCATCGTATGGAGGCCATCCTTGTCTCTACGTTCCTGCATCAAAGCGCGATACTATATGAATACCTGATATTAGCACAGTCATCTCGAAGCGGTACAGCATTGAAAGAAGCACGACTCACCTTGAAGGCAAAATTCAAACATAGAGCTACAATCAACCCGACACAGACCACCACCGGGCCCGCAACAGCATCGAAATCTTTCCCGCTCCTCTTCGTGATCAAGGTATACCTCCACATGTATATTCCGTAGCCCCAGGCAGCTGCAAAGACCGCAACAAGCGTGTAGACAATGCCAAGCGCTTGACCAACCTTGTTGTGCGGACCAGCAGCGTTGAAGAGACCCAGAGAAAGAGATGCCAGGAGCACCGAAACATGCATCCACTTGATGAATGTACGCTGGTTGGCGAGCCAGACCTTGGCTTCGACTTTGATTGGTCCTTGATCTTTGATCCAGTATTCTGGTTTCGAGACTCCAGGAGGCAGTTGGACTTTGTCGCGTTTGGCTTGAGCATATTTACTGGTACTGAAAGTTGGGAATAAGCTCTTCAGTCCATTTGGACGTGCGGAGCCGTTTTGATTTCCCTGTCGAACCACTGTGGTGCCCGTTTCGTCGTCCTCGGGCTCTTCCACAACATCGTCCATTTGTGTCGGCGCAGCGACACTGCGACTGACTTCTGCACTGCCGAGCCGGTTGGTGAAGCTACCGGAAGAGTGTTTGTTCGCCGTATCCGCAGGAGACCCAACGGGACTAATGATGGCCTGTGACGGAGAGCGTTGGTAAGAAGCACTGCGGTGGCCCGGACTACTTCCATACTTGGACTTCAGCAGCGAGCCAACAGCAGCTTCATCGTCCTGTTCCCTCTGCCTCCTTGCCAGCTCTTCTTCAAACGCTTCCTGGGGGTCGCGACGAATGTCTGTTTCCGTCTCGCCCAGCCAGAATGGGAAAGTGTTGACATAGTCCTCGAATAGTGTGCTGACACCGTGAACGAATTTGCTGAATCGCGGCGCCTCTTTGACGAGATGGCTGTTCGTGATGTCCTCGATCCATTCGGTGCTCTTCATGCCTGGCGTATTACGCAGCTTGACTTCGAGCAGCGCGAACGGGAATCGGCTGATTTCGCCCTTCCGAATGGACGTGAACGGATACTCGAGCTCATTGTTGTCGATGTCGGAACGGTGCCATGAATCAGGATCTCTGCAGGGACGTCCAGTGTCCACTGCATCTTCGCGAATGAAAGCCAAGTCGGTATCAAGACTGATGCGTACACGATCGTCTCCTGGAATCTGGAAAGCAGTACGAGTGTAGTTGGCGCGCAGGACTGGCTGTATGTCATGCTCCTTGATGAACTGCTGCACGTCGCTCACAGCGGACTTCAAGTTGCGCGCCTCCGAGCTCTCCGCACCAGCCCGATCTTCGAGCTTCTTGATCTGCTTCTCCATGTGATATTCGCCTTCTATGAAAGGCTGCACATACTTGGCTTTGGTGGCAAAGCGGGCCTCTGAGCTCCGCTCGTCTTCTGTAACAGTCTTCTTCTCGATCCATATCTCAGGGCGGTCATTAAGCTGACCATACCACCGAAGCCGAAGTGAAGAACCCGAGTTATTAACCACCTTGTTAGAGTAGAGCGCAAAAGCGGAGTTATCAAAGTAAATGCTGGTTATGGAAGGGTCAGGCTGATTGCCCTCGGCGACCTTTGAGGTTTGCGGATTGTAAACGAGCACGGGCAGACGTCGCAGAATGATAGTCTTGACCTCTAACAGGTTATCCGGGTGGACCCAGAACTTCTTGCTGATGTATTCTTCCCGGCCTTGTTCATTCTCGCTCGCCTTGTATGTCTGGTCAGTGGCCTCCAGCTTGTTCCGGACGAAACTGTACATGGCACTGAGGCGGAACAGCAGCGGGCCATAGTCCTCTTTATTGAATGGCAAAGCCGCCAGACGCACCTGAAGCAGTGGTCGTACGCGGTATGCACCACCTCGCTTCCGATCGTGCTTCTTAGCCGCTTTCAGGAAACCAGTGTAGTTGATACGGCTGTACTTTTCGAGCTCATTCGTCTCCTTGGTGATGTGGTCCAGCTCTTTCAGCACGTCATGCAGGATGTTCTTTTGCTCGGCCTCACTGGGCATGGGCTTCTTGCCCTTGCCATTGCCATTGCCATTACCATTACCATTACCATTACCCTCCGCCGCTGTCTCTCCAGTCTCAGCGGCGGCAATGGTGTCCAGCTTGGCCTCGCACTTGGCAGTGCGGTCGCGCAGCTTCTCGACCGTGTCCTGATGGAACTTGTGCACCTTCTCCAGCTGCACATTCACGAGCTCGTCGACAAACCTGCTCTCGTCGTCGTCGGTCCACTTGTCGGGCGCAGGAGCAGTCTCGGCGAGCGGTGAGTTGGGGGCGCTATCGTCATCGCGGAGGAGTTTCTTGAGCTTGGAGTAGTCAATGTAGTTGTCCTTCCATGGGCCGTAGCGAGTGAGGTCCAAGGTCTTCCCGAAGCGCATCTTGTGGTATGCAGGCGTGCAGAAGCTGTCAGGCAGAGGCTGCGAGCATTGGGTACCACCGTACGGTACTGTATTAGCAGAGAAGGAAGGGCAGTTGCAACAACAACGATGACTAGGAAGACAAGCTTTGCTTCCGACGACTAGAATTACCGTAACCTTTCAGTCCATATACAATGATACATAGGTAAGGTACTGACAATAATAATAAGGTATAACTGTACTGCGTCTGCCGCCGTGACAACCTCGAAACACCCTAGTACAGAAGCTTCTGAAGGCCCCACCCGCAGCAGCGCAAAGCTGGTTGTGCCAATGAAAATGCCGATGGATCCCATGTGATCGAGCAGGGCACGGGCTGCGACTGAATCTGATGACGGACCCCGTCAAATCGTCGTCAATATCTCACCTCTGCATTGATTAATGCGACGGTGCCATTCATTGACCTTGTCTTGAAATACTAGCTGCGTCCATAGCAGGCGCCTTGCCCACACCCTGGGTAGGTAACGCAAAAGTACCGCGAGACTACCTATACCTCATGTACCTAACATGTGGCAGTGCAGAAGCAGGTAGGTAAAGTCGCCATGGTAGGCTTCGCATCGGCCGACCAGACACCTCCCTCCACGCTCGTCCCGCACCTCCAAACGATCCTCAAAGACGTCCGCGACACGCCCTATCCATGCCTGGAGTCGCCTGCACAGCTTAAGAGAGCCTCTGTAGCCTTCATCCTCCGCATCAAACCCTCCTACAGCCACTGGCCCGAGACAGAGACAGACGCCAGCTTCAAACCAGATCTCGACTCCTTCTTCTCCCAAGACTGGCCCCAGCATGGCGAGCCAGAAGTCCTGTTCATCAAACGCGCCGCCCGAAAAGGCGATCGCTGGACTTCGCACATAGCACTGCCCGGCGGGAAACGAGACCCAACAGACGTTGACGACCAAGCAGCCGCGGTGCGAGAGGCGTGGGAGGAGGTGGGCCTGGATTTGAACAAATATGCCATCCCGTGCGGAAACCTCCCCCAGAGACTGGTTACAACACATTGGGGAAAGAAACCACTACTGGTCCTCTGTCCCTACGTGTTCCTCCTCACAACGCACGATGTTCCGGCTCTCAGACTACAGCCTACCGAAGTTGCCAGCACGCATTGGGTGCCTCTCCGGAGCCTCCTGGACCCCCAGCAACGCACTATAGCCTTCGAAGACGTCTCTTCCCGCCTCGCAAACCAAGAGACAGGCGTCAAGAGATGGATGCTCGCTACAATTCTTGGTCGTATGATCTTCGCAGCTATCAATCTCGAGCCTACCGAGTCGCTATACAGTGCCGAGTCTCCCTCATCAGAAGTCACTTCGCAAGCCAATCGCTATGCTCAGCTCACAGCCAAAGACAGATTCAGTATTCTTGCAAGCCGAGTCTGGCGCGCAGATGTGTTCAATCAATACCCGGCACCAAAGAAAGATGGCCCCCTCTTGCTTTGGGGTCTGACCTTGGGTGTCGTTCAAGATTTCTTGGATTTGATGCCCCCACATAATGCGCTCACGCTATGGACGTATCCGACTTTTACCCCTTTGGACGTGAGATTGTGTATTTGGCTTTTGACCTATAGATTTAAGCATCGTAAAAGGGTGGAATTGCAATCTGGGTCGGAATTTAGGGACATCAGGCCGTCGTTTGGAGGAGCATCTGAGACGGGTGTGCAGAATGTAGATCGCAGGTCTCGAACTGTGCCAGCATCTGTGGAAGCTGATAAGCCTCTTGAGAGCGGTGTCCACGGGCTAGGCACTGGACTCCGCTCGAAAAGGGCTGCTGTGGCAAATATGCTTGAAGGGTGGGTGGAGGCCGTTGCTCAGCATACTCTGCCCGAGATTGCTAATCGTGGCAGATACTATGATATCGTGAGGAGAGCTGTTGCAGTGGCTCTCATCGGGAGAGCAGGGGTCATACTTCTCGTGGGGCTGCTGCTTTGGCGGCGGTGGAGAGCTGGCTGGCGGTAGAGTAAGGTATGTACCTACCAGGTATGAATGAATGTACCATATCCGAGATTTGTGGCAAGAGCAGCCTTCACCGGACCACTACATGCAGGACCCAGAGCCATCTTCCCGTTTGAGTTCAAGTTGATGAAGGACATTCGTCGCTAAATACCTGTATTCTGGTATGTTCTGGGAGCACGAGTCGGCATGTCCGTAATCAGGTAGGTTGTGAACAGCAGACCAACTCGGTCTCAGGCTCGACCACGTTGAAACTCTGCCGCCGCACACTGTCTTTGCTCTGTCTGTGGGCTTTCGCCGTGGATGGGAGCTTGGCACGTTACAGGCCTCACTTCGGTCGACACTCCGAAATGGCTTTTGCACGAGTGTAAAACGGCAAGAAAGATTTTGTCAGCTCGCAGTCTCCTTCACTGGCAGCTCGCACAGTCCCTCGTCGACATGGCTTGCACATGATCTTAGGATCGATGTCGCCTCTGCTTCCTGTTCTGCTTCTCGTACCTTTGCCAGTTGGTTCCACCAACTTCACTGACGTCACTAACGAGAGTTTAAGCAAACTTGAATGTACCTGTATGCATTCCATCTTGAGCATCACATGTACTTCAAACCCGTCCTCCTCCCACATCAGAGCACATATTCATACCTCCAATATGGTCGCGAAGGTCACGCCATTCAAAGACATCCGAGTCCTCAGACACCACATCCCAGCACACGGCCTGAACCCAAACACTTCAATTCAGAACAAGCCTCTGTTGATATACCAGAACGCATTCTCGTCGCCTTCGATCTCAGCCTCTCAGATTGAATCACATCTTTCCTCGATAGGAGTGGTAAAACCCCAATGGCGTTATACCATGTACAGTGCTTCGCACTTTCACAGCACGAGTCACGAACTTCTTGGAATATCCAATGGTGAAGCGAGAATATGTTTCGGCCATGAGGATAATCCGAAAAAGGTCGAGGAGATTCTGCGCAAAGGCGATGTCGTTATTATTCCTGCTGGGGTCGCCCACCGGTTGTTGGAAGATCTCACCGGTGAGTTTGAAATGGTTGGAGCGTACCCAGTGGGCTGTAGTTGGGATATGTGCTATGGAAAGTCGGGTGAAGAGCAAAAGATTGAAAAGATCAGAAGTCTGTCGTGGTTCAACAAGGATCCATTGTATGGAGACGACGGTCCAGCAATGGACGTCTAGATGCTGCTGAAATTGGTCTTTGCCAGTTTGCCAGATGTGTACGCGCTCGTCACGACGATACAGCCCTTAAGGCGGGTGCTCGATAGCAGACAAGTGCGTCGTGATGACAGGAAGTCTTCACCATCTATCGGTCATATCATCACAGCTCTCCGCAATGTAGAATCACCAAGCAAGCACCTGCATCCACGAGCAGTGACTCAGATACATAGGTGTACATGTACTTCATGAGCGCAATGGCAATTCCTGAATATCAAATGAAATAAGTACCTCCCCCACCCAACAGGGCCAACACCACCATGGCACCATGCATACATGCGCGCCCTACGTAGGAGATCGACAAGTTTTTAAATGATCCGTAGAGCGGCCGGCTTCCCCGCAAATCGGAGCCCCTCCACTCACATGCAGTCATTGCAGTCACATCAATTTTCTAATTCTGTTCCTGATTCCTGTGTATTTGACGCACACTTTCACATCCGCGTTCACCCCTCCCTCCGTTCACGACGAAATCAAGGTCGCCGACATGACAATGTGCGTAGGCAACCTCTTCACAACGCAGTACTGCGCGAGACTGATATTTGCGCCAGGCTCAAGGATCCCAGCAAAGTGAACACAAACCACTCCCCACTGCGGAAGATCGCTGACACGGCCCCAGAAATACCGCCGCTTCAAGCCATTGAAGCTTGAAAACCGACAATGGCCCTCGAAAGAACTCACCAAAGTCCCGCGGTGGCTTGCTACCGACCTTCGCGATGGGAACCAATCCCTGGTTGATCCCATGGACGCCGAGCAGAAATGGAAATACTTCGAGATGCTGGTCAAGTTGGGATACAAGGAAATCGAAATCTCATACCCTTCGTCCGGCGCGACAGACTTTGATTTCACGAGAAGGTTGGTCACAACGCCTGGCGTGGTGCCTTCGGATGTATGGCTCCAAGTGCTCTCGCCGTGCCGAAAGGACTTGATCAAGAAGACAGTGGAGAGCTTGAAGGGCGCAAAGAAGGCAATTCTACATCTTTACCTGGCCACAAGTCCTTGCTTCCAGAGAATCGTGTTTGGCATGAACAACGAGCAGAGCAAGGCTCTCGCGGTCGAGTGCACAAAGTATGCGCGATCGATCACGAAAGACGACCCGAACTCTGGTGTGGAGGAATGGGCATATGAGTTTTCTCCAGAGACTTTCTCCGACTCGGACCCTGAGTTTGTGATTGAGATCTGTGAGGCTGTCAAGGCTGCCTGGGAGCCCAGCAAGGAGCAACCACTCATCTTCAATCTACCCGCAACGGTGGAGATGAGTACTCCAAACGTCTACGCAGATCAGATCGAGTACTTCTGTACACACATCACCGAGCGCGAGAAGATCGCGGTCTCTTTACACCCACACAACGACAGAGGATGTGCTGTTGCAGCAGCAGAGCTGGCACAGATGGCTGGTGCAGACAGAGTAGAGGGCACTCTCTTTGGCAACGGTGAGCGAACAGGCAACGTCGATCTGGTGACTCTGGGCTTGAATCTCTACACGCAAGGCATCCACCCTGGTATTGACTTTTCCGACATCAACAGCATCATCGACGTTGTCGAGAAGAGCAACAAAATTCCGGTGCATCCACGTGCGCCATATGGGGGCTCTCTGGTCGTTTGTGCATTCTCTGGATCCCACCAGGACGCAATCAAAAAGGGTTTCGTCATCCGCGAGAAGGAAAATGCTGGCCACGAGGATCCTTGGACCATGCCGTACCTTCCTCTCGACCCCAGAGATATTGGCAGGACGTATGAAGCCGTCATCCGTGTCAACAGCCAATCTGGGAAGGGTGGAGTCGCTTGGATCATCAAACGTACTCTTGAGCTCGATCTGCCTCGAGGTCTACAAGTGGACTTCTCGAAAATCGTACAACGCGAAACAGATGCTCTCGGACGCGAGCTGCTCGCCAACGAGATCAAGGATCTCTTTGTGGACGCATACCATCTGAACAGAAATCCTCGCTTCTCCCTCGTCGACTACGACATCACAACAGACCGCTCCTCATCACCTGCACCTCCAGCGGCCAACGAAGGCGAGAAGAAGTCGGCGTCAAACAAGAACCTGCGACGACGTTTCAAGGGTGTCATCGAGATCGACGGGCAAGAGCACGAAGTTGCAGGAGTCGGCAACGGCGCTCTGTCTGCTCTGGCCAATGCCCTCAAAAACCTGGGAATTGATCTCGATATTGCGGACTACAAGGAGCATGCTGTGCAGCGCAACACCGGCAAGGGCCGTGATACGCAAGCTGCGACGTACATAGAATGTACGAATGCGGATGCGCATCAAAAGGTCTGGGGAGTGGGAATCCACGAGGATGTGGTTCAGTCTTCACTCTTTGCTTTGCTTGGTGCGGCATCTTCTGTGAGTCCGCAACATTTATCATAAGACACGGTATGCTGGTGCTGACTTGTTGTTTCTAGTTCCTGACAAGCAGACCCGGGAGCCCTTTCAAACCCAAGAGGTCGAACACGGGTTTGCTGGACGTGAAAGGCTCGGGTCCTGATCTTACTGCACAGAACCCGAGCGGTGCGCCCGAAAGCTCTCCTGATGCGCAACAGAGTGTCCAGGTCAATGGTGCTCAGGGCTTGAACGGGCATTAGGCTGCAAAGATGTGGGTGGAGTCTGGTGAATGGTAAAAAAAAGCAAGATCAGGACGTGGTACTGAGCATGTGGTTGTCGCCATCTCGTTCATGTGTCAGAACATGAATGCATAAAAGCATGCTCGCAGCTGCCGATATGACCCAGATAGAACAACAAGCAAAAGCTATCAACCATGTCGTACACCTTAGTTTTCCTGTATCTGAGGATTACAGGAATGATTGAGGGGGTTTTCTACCGATGCTAATACCAGAGTAAAGACATTGTAGATATCTGCCTCAGGTGAAGATGTATTGTATTAGGAGGTAGGACCGGGAGGTACTGTATTTTTTTTCTTTCAAGCAGAGTCCATCATCCGATATCGGACGTGGATAAAGTATTAAAGTTTAGAGTTGCCAAGACCTGCGAACGGTTGCGCATGCCCTTGCATGACTCCAATCAGGCAACTCAGGTCGGGAAGCAAAAGTGCCTTGGGGAAGCACGAACTTCACCTTCTCCTTCAACGACACACAACGGCCGCCATGGCTGCCCCGCGGCTGCCCTTCCTCTGGCCGATGCTGGCAAAGGGATTCGAGGCCAACGCGCCGTCCGCACGCGCAGCCAAAGCCGCTGTACGCTTTCGTGCACTCCACTCTTCGGCACGGCGAAGGAGTCCAGAGACCACCGTTCCCCAAAAGCAGCGCTACGGGGCTGCAAATGAACCGCCGCCACATTTGAGAAGCGAAACACCGCCCACCAAGGAGGATCTTGAGGCGCAGCAGAAAGCGTTGCCGAAGATTGGCAAAAGATTGCAAAACGCGGGCGAGGCGGAGATCAAGGCGGAGAAGGAGGAAGGGCAGGACGAGGGGGTGGAAGATGTGCCTGCAAAGGGAGAGGAAGCTGTGCAGTCCAAGTCTCCGCTAGCTGCCACTCTGGACGCAGCGGCGCCTGTTCCGAAGGCACCCGGATCACTCGACACGCCTCCTGATAAACCCATGGAAACGCTACTCGACCAGGTGCCAGATCCCCAAGCACACTCGGAGAAGCAGCAGCAAACGACAGCAAAACAGGATTCGCCATCGTCAAACCATATATCAGATAAGGGTGGTCCAGTTGTCGACGAACATGCGCCTCCCACAAAAGCGCCGCATATCAGTACGCCAAGACATGTGCATCACTTTGACACGTACAGTCTAGTGAATCGCCTGAAAGCAGGGAACTGGACAGAAGCGCAAGCTATCACGGCAATGAAAGGTGTACGTGTCATGCTAGCAGAGAACATGGACCTAGCACGAGAAGCGCTGGTGAGCAAGTCTCAAGTAGAGAATGAGACGTATCTTTTCCGTGCGGCGTGCGCGGAGCTCAAAACGGAAGTCACGAGTCGACGGAGAGCAGAGCAAGAAAAGCTGCGCACAGAACGTGCCCAGCTGCAGCACGAAGTTGAGATTTTGAACCAGAGGTTGGGCCAAGAGGTCGCGGCTATGAAGGACGATGTAAAAGGCACTTTCGACGATCGCAAGATGGCGGTGCGGAACGATGAACGCTTAATGGAATCCAAGATTCAGCGTCTGAACTATCAGATTACTGTCGACCTGCAAGCCGATGCAAAGTCGGAAGTGGAAGGCTTGCGATGGGTTATGACCCGGCGTGTGATCCTTGCACTGGGTGCAATTGTTATCATGGTCGTTGGCTCACTCCGACTCTACTCCAATGCCGTACATGAGCAAGAGATGAAAGCCAAACGCCTTGCCAACATGCGCTCGGGAAGCACGCAGACCGAATCTGGTGCTGAGCATGGCCGACCAAGCGGGAGCGACAACATGAGTGAAGGCGAGATGTTGGTGGATTCGTTGCCAACAGGGTGATGATGAGTCTCCATAAAAAACAGTCGTTGTTGAAGAGATAGAATATGATAGACCAAGATACCCACGCATTTCTTTATAGATCGTCAACGACTTCTTCTCTGACACCTCACCTCCTCTCACCTCGCATTCCGTGAGATGATGTATTTAAATTTTCTCGGAACACCTTTCCAAATTTATTGAGGTAACTACTAGAAACGCCACAGTGCTGGAAGATCGAACAATAAAAAAGGGGAGAGAGAGAGAGAGAGAGAGAGAGAGAGAGATACAATCATTAATCATTAGTCATTATGCTATGATATGTATTTACATGCAGAAATTAGGACTAAGACTAGGTATACACATATACATTATAGATAGTAGATATTTCAGATGAGGAGAAAGTCCGCAGCTTTCTTGTTCTTTTGTCGGTAAAAATCAAAACCTGACTGAAGGGACCTTTCTTTGGCTGGCTTGGCTGGCTAGCTCAGATTCATCCATTCCGGTCTTGATGTGGTTTGTTGGCCTAGTGGGAGGATAGGGGAGATTTTTCCAGTTTTTCTTTTTCTCCGATTGCGGGCCTTAGGGGAGATTGACTGCCTAGGTATATTGCTTTCGGATAGTAGCAGTGGAATTATGGATCGAGTCGTGATATTCTCTGATCGAGGGTGATTGGCGTTGTGCTCTGATCTGCTGTGGGTTGAATTACTTGGGAGCGGCGAGGGCATGGTCTTTCTGACTTGATACTCTCTCTCTCTCTTGGAGGAGGAGGAGGAGGAGGAGGAGGGAGATTGATCCTGTAGTGTGCAGTACGGCGAAGTTTGCAGACGGTAGTGAGACTGGTCCAGCCAAGTCGACTCTCTAGTGATGCAGCAAGCGATCGAATTGTTGGGTACTCCAAAAGTCGGCAGGTTCTTTTGTACAAATACTGGTATGGCCCTGTCACCGCGTCCGCATTCGAACGTTTTTCCATAGACCAGTGATCTTGTGCGAGGCAGAGCCTCGCGTGTTCCCTTCTGTGAGTTTGTTGTACAGATTTTGCGTTTTTCGTAATGCCTTGTGGTCATACTTCGTCATGGTTGACGTCTGTGCTCTGCTTGGAAGTTCTGTAAAAGCTGGCAATGATGTCGACCTTCGCAGAGCCGGATCCGCAGAGCGTGGAGTAGCGTTGGTTGGTCTTGTCTTGGAGATGCTCACAATATGCGGCGCAATACTGATGTTCGAATTTTGTCTGACTTGATACGGCTTCCTTTGTACGCCCATTGTAGCCTGTGCTGCTTGTATATCTAATGAGAGGACAGGTCTTTTTGGCTTTGGCTGCCCATTTGTTTTGGCCGCCATTCCGAAAGCGGACGGCGCGCTTGCTTGCCAGAGAACACTATCAGCTGCTGAGCAGTCCGAGCGAGGTACAGTTCTCCCTCGGTCCATAATCGTTACTTTCGGATCCAACGCTGGGACTATCGGTGAGCTGCTGGCAAGGCTCATCGCGTCTCGCTCCTCGTGGAGTGCCAGACGCTGATGCACAGTCTGCTTCAATGTCTCATCGAGGAGGGAAGTTTTATGGCGGAGAGCCCTCACCTCGGAGCGAAGCCGATCTCTTCGATCCACGAGACGATCTTCGGCTTGATAGGTCTGGTAGAGCATGCCAGAGCTTGCCGACTTTCTTGCCAAAGCATTCTGCCGGATATCAGGCTTTCTCGCTCGTGTCTGCTGTAGCGGCAGAAGGTTGACTGGCGATAGTGCTGATTGGGATCCCCATGGTAGCTGTGGATTGACGAGGTTGCCAGTGAAAGTAGCAAAGGCTCCAGTCGAAGCAGCACTTTTGCACGGTATAAGCGCAGCAGGGAAAATATTACTTGGCGAGGGCGGTACTGCACTCGTGGGTGGTGTCGACCAGTCGTCATGAAGATTGATCCTTGGCTCGAAGAGCGATGCAACATCGTCGCTTGCATCTGTCCGGGTGGAGGTTTCTGGGCGAGTGTGTGTGGCATCAGATGAGCTCGCATCGAGAGATGGTCGGGCGTCGTCCCCGATACTGATTCTATCCCGCGCTCTCTGGTCCATGATCTGCCACCAAGAAAAGCGACTGTGTCTTGTGGCGACTTCACTGCGTGTGCTGGCAGCAATACTGTAACTTCTGTTATGGCGGTGGTCCCGAGGTTCCCACTGCAAGTCGCTCATGGTCACCGGTATGAGTCTGTGATTGGAATTCGAAGTGCAGCAAGAAGAAGCGGCGGCGGAAAAGAGGCTTTCTGGTGAAGAAGATGTTTACTGCTTTTCTGTTTACGACGTGATACAATACTGTATGTTATGCATGGGTCTCACATGCCGACAGCGAGTCATGGCGTGGTTGACATTTAGGATGTTTATGAACCTACTACACCCTCCTCACGCCGCGTGTGATGTAGTTTTCCTGTAATGTGACTCGCATCATTTTGGTTGGCATAGCAAAGACTACATGTATTGGAGGGAGGATTTGAAGGCACCGTCTTGGCCATGTCCTTTGGTCAATCAATACCAGTCTCGGGCCAGATATTGCCGATACGGGTGTCCGTATGGTCGCATTCGAGCACGGCGAACGTCCATCTTATGATTCCTATAGGTGAGTCCCCCCGGCAGTGTGGTATGGATGCAATATTGTTGATGAAGTCCAAGAAGAGAAGATCGATCGGCGATGATTGTAGAAGGATTCAAGTTACATATACTGTAGGAGGTATGATATGGTTGTCGTTGGCTCGTTGCACGTGCACGACTTACTAATAAAACTGTATCTAGGTACCTTAAGTAATGTACTGTAGGTAGTAGATGATGTAAACACCTCGTTCCGGCGATATCGCATACACAAGAAACACAAGTTACACAACCCAATCTCATAATTTACAATCTAGTCCAGACAACTCCCCGTTGCAAAAGCATGGATCTTCCCGTATCTCCAGGAGCCGATAATGAAGTCCATAACGGTAAGCCCTCGACCACACGAATGCCCGTGCACACATTTCCCATATCCTTACTATACCTACCTACCTGACCTACCTGTACTCATATGGCTTTTCCCCAAAAAGCCTCACCATTACCATTACCACCATCATCCCCCGGATCCGGCTCCAGAGTAGCAAGCATCTACGAGCTCCTCGAAATGATCATCCTCGACCTCCCCCTACGCGAGCTG
Organism: Sphaerulina musiva SO2202; assembly: GCF_000320565.1. Classification (NCBI taxonomy): domain Eukaryota; kingdom Fungi; phylum Ascomycota; class Dothideomycetes; order Mycosphaerellales; family Mycosphaerellaceae; genus Sphaerulina; species Sphaerulina musiva. Next base: position 1,890,597 of record NW_016017384.1, read on the forward strand.
CTTCTCCTCCGCGCAGTGGGGAGGTCCTTTCAACGTGTCGTCGACACGTCCGAGCACATTGGACTGCGATTCAGTCTTCCCTTGTCCTCTCTCAAGTTGCGCGTGGGAGATTATGTGCGTCACCCTCTCTTGCCCCGCGAAGTCGACGTCTGGGCGGGGAAGACACGCAAGTCGCATGTAAACGGAGCAGAAGGAGGAGGAGACCGAGGAGGAGGGGGATATGTTACATGCCGATTCGTGCTCAAGCAGAATGCCAATTTTGACTGGTCTGCGCCGGCGTCGTGGCGGAATTTTTACGCGTGTGGCCCGCGGGCGCGGAGTATGCGAGCGTGGACGGGATGTTCCAAGGTGTTTGGGAGGAGGAATACGGGCGAGTATCGATTTTATCAGAGTCCTCGTGGTCTTACTTTGGGGCAACTTGCGGATGCGGCGTGTGCGATGAAGACGGATGCGCAAGTGGATGATGCGATTGTGCATTTTGAGACGGATTTGGATGATGATGGGAATGATGTGCCGAATGAAGCGTGTTCTCAATATACTAAGTACTGGGTATGATGATGACTATCAATCAGGTTATGGGCAATGAATCTTGCTCCCGGGCACTGTCGGGTCTGTCAATAAGTCCATGGCATGTGGTAAGCTTCGTTCTCTAGACATGTCTAGATACACCTCTTGTTCGCTTGAAGATTGCAAGTCTACCTCACTTTGTGGGTCTCTGGTCTACGACAGACTGACCAGGGCAGCTGTCAGACCTCTTCGGTCCAACACTTGCTTCCCAGCAAAGTGTAGCTCGTTCAAAGCTATCTGAGCTCGTATTGCTGGACCCGGATAGACTTGCACTGTCATCTCGGTGGTCTACCTCTCTAGCGACATGCAATTGCCCCGGAGAGGCATGTGTTTCGGACGTATGGGCGTCAGGTCTCTTACCTCTCCATTCGCTCAGGTCGTCTACAGTCACATAACCAGGCGACTCACTCCTCCTTTGCGACTTTGGTGACTCCTCTGGAGTAGCAGCCACAGGATTCGGTCTGCCGTGATGCCTACTCAGAGGACGATAATGATGCCGTGTGAACTTCATCGGAGAAGTCGATACTGCATTGTTATTCTTGCAGGAGAAAGTCGACGAGACCGACGTATCCAACAACCGCCCAGGACTCCGTGTCGACTTGGGAGAGCTTGACGGAATGCTTCCCCTGTCGCGGATCGCGTCAGGCATGGTCTTGCGGAACCAGGAGAAAGGATGATTGTTATTATTATTATCATTATTATACTTCTTGACCGACTTCTTCGCGTTCGGTGTAGTCAGGGGTCTGCTCGACCCTGGGAGCTTGAGTGGACCAGGGCCCTGGAGCTGTGTTTGGGAGTGGCCATCATCATCATCAATGGCATCAATGGCATCAAATCTGCTCGAGACTTCATCGTCCGTAGTGCTTTGATGATCGACTTCTTTAGTATTGGTTCTGTTGTTGCTTGGCCGTGGTGTAAAGTCCTCTGTATATTGTTGTTGAGACATGGCCATTCACAGCGAAAGAAGAGGGCATATGCATCGAGACACTGTCGTTGAGGGGCTGCGGGGCACATCTTTTTGTAGACGGGGATCACAAGAATCGCACGTCGAGTGAATGATGGTACACGACTCGATAACACGTTCGAATAACACACTCGTGAATATGTAGTTGGTGGCGATGGCTTCTGGTGGCAGCATTCTATGTTCATTGATTCTGCACAATCCCGTCTTGATCATTGTTTCCGACAATCTTTTGCTAAGGTACCTGTACCTCTAGGTAGGCAAAAATTGCTCCAGCAAGGAAGAAGAATTCCTTTTGCCCCGCACCACGTCTCCAAAAAAGATCCGTCGTCCTCAAATCCGCACCTCCGCTGATGTTTTGCAGATAGATAATCCATGTGAGAGCGGTAACAACGGCACGGCAGTTGTATCGAGTGCAAATGCCGTGAATTCTGGTCTGATGATCGTTTCCCGGACAGCATTGATTGCTTGCTCGCGCGCTTTGCAGCACCACAACCCGACATTGGCGCGGAGTAGGGCGGCCTGAGTAGGTACCTAAAGGTAGGTATATAGGTAGTAATCCATACATGGAGCAATAAATAAGAGGTACAGGTAATGCTACCTTCCTGCTAGTGGGCTCTCACACATACACACGCTTCTCCTGTCCACCATCAATCCCCCCTATTTCCATCACGATGCAGCTTCCTTTCCATGCTGACCACATTGGGTCCTTGATCCGACCTGCTGCGGTATCAGAAGCACAAGAGAAGGCAGATGCGGGGGCTATCTCTCCCGAAGAGCTCCAGACCGTTCAGAAGGCCGAGATCGCCACGATTGTGAAGAAGCAACAAGAGCACAACGTACGGGCACTGTGCTCGGGCGAGTTTGACCGAAAGTACTATTTCTCAGGCTTCTTCGAGAAGCTCGATGGCTTCAAAGAGGTCAGCCCCGTGCCATGGGAGCTTGCTCGACTGTCGGCAGCGCCCATTGCTGCCTTGAAGAAGGCTGGGAAACAGTATCCCATGGCGGCGGTGTGTAAGGGCAAGATCAAGTACAGCAAGAGCCCATACCTCGAGAACTGGAAGATGCTTCGCGAGAATCTTCCCAAAGACCAATGGAAGGAGGCCAAGTTCACGATGCCACCGCCCTGCTACTTCCACTTGCGTCTTGCGCCAGGCAAGTGCTACGATACGAGTGTGTACCCCTCCGACTCGGCTTTCTTCGACGACCTGGCAGCTGCATACCGACAAGAGTTCAAGACGCTGTACGATGAGGGCCTTCGAAACATCCAGATTGACGACCCCACATTGGCATACTTCTGCTCCGAGGACATGTTGAAGGGCTTGCGAGAGGATGGAGAGGATACGGACAAACTGTTTGAGCTGTACCTCAAGGCGCATAATGATTGCATCGCCGATAGACCAGCGGATCTGCACGTGGGACTACACATCTGCCGAGGTAAGCGTTGCTGAAAGGACAGTCGTGGTGCTGTGTAGGTAGGTCTTGTTGCCCTGGCTTACACATGAGACAGGCAACTTCTCCAAGTCGATGCACTTTAGCGAGGGCTCGTACGAAGTGATTGCCGAGAAGTTCTTCAAGACGCTCAACTACGACACGTTCTACCTCGAATACGACAACCCTCGCTCGGGAGGATTCGAACCGCTCCGCTTCCTGCCCCAGCACAAGAACGTCGTTCTCGGAGTGGTGACGACAAAGGACCCGCAGCTGGAGGAGCGGCAGCTCATCAAGAGCCGTGTACTCGAGGCAGCAGAAATCATCGCCAAGGGTCAGGGACGAAGTGTCGAGCAGGCGATGGAGAATGTGGGAATCAGTCCGCAGTGTGGGTTTGCCAGTGTCGCCATTGGCGCCGACGGCATGGATGAGGAAAAGATGTTTGCGAAGCTGAAGCTGGTGCAAGATGTGGCCCACGAGCTGTGGCCGAACCGACCTTGATGGACGAAGGACGGTACCTACCTCCCTAGGTAGATAGGAGGTAGGTAGGTAGGTGAGCTCTTGTGCGACACCGACCCGTCCCGCATGTGAAAAGAAAGCATGTGATAGCCGCCGTCCCGATTCAACTCGGCTGGATGTTGATCCAATCCAGAAGCAGGATTGACATGCGTGTGACTATAGCAGGATGTATCCTATATGAATGAAAAGCGTCATTATCCATCATCAACCGGTTACCTTTTCTGCAATTCTTTGCAACAGCACTCCCTCCGCCTTCATTTTGATTGGAGAAGCAAACCGTTTTGGGCAGTGATGATTCCACAGAGTCTACTCTTTCGTACCACCTGTGCCATATGGGTAGAATGGGGCAGTGTACATCTCAACAGCAGAAAAGAATGCGCGCATTAAGTCCATGATATTCCCACGTCAGTTTATGTTCCACCACCCACCAACGCTGTCAAACTGTCACCTCTGCTGAGTCTCTCCTCTCTGCTATCGGGCCTGTCAGGTTGGCCCCGAACACTGACTGCATGGATCGGCGTCGAGAGAGATACGTCGTGAACCGTGTCGCGCGTGCTCACGTGGTCGCGCGTGCAGTATTCACTAAGGTACCCGTAGAGATGCCCCGCGCAGACCAGGCCCTGCATCCAGCAGCTATGCAAGCGAGCCAATCATCTGATAAGGCTTAGTGCATGCGCGGTGAGAGAGTTGAGAACGAGAACGAGCGACCCACTTGGAGTGCCGGTGGACAGTGGTGCAGGGCAAGGGACCCACATTGAACGTGGAGAAATGCGTCTCAAGTTTCTGTCTCTCTACTGTAGAGCTCTGTCTCTCTGGAGGTATCTCTCTCTCTCTCTCAACTGCAGCTGGGAACTAGGAGGTACTCTCCTAATCCCATGTGCCCGGACTAGAGGGGGATATTTCAATAATTCCATTCGGTATTCACACCGGTCCATAGTTGATCATGAATGACGAGAGATGAGGGTAAATCTATCTAGTTCCAGTTAAATACTGTATTATAATCCCTCGAAAGCCGGTGAACGATTCGAAACCAACGTTCTGTTGGGATCTGACCAAAAGTGGGTCGCGCCTGCCAAGACGATTACCATTTTAAGGTTTCGCTCTTGACTCTCCCCATTAAAAAGTAAAAATCCATTGACATCGAATCCAGATCCCCTTCCCTCGCCTTCGCCTTCGCCTGCGCCCTCGTCCATTCACTTCCCTCCCCTCCCAACGCCACCGCTACCTCCTACCTTACCGCACTACCGCTACGCCTCCCTTCGCTGGGCTTTATATGTCTCGTTGGCTTCTCCCTCTCGCCCACCCATACTGCACTCTCGTGTGCTCCCTCCATCCCTCCCTCGCTTCCCGAAAGGACACACTGTCTTTACTACGACCGCATCTTCACCCCACACACACACACATTATCCAATACCCGGCACAATGAGCACGACCGCTCTGCCGCAGCAGCAGTCGGCTGTCCGGCGTACCATCACCATGGACTCTGTGCCCTCGACGGGCTCCAACTCCACCGCCGGAACACCGGACGACTCGCCCACTGCTTCGGCCTCGTCGACTTCGCTATCATCCCTGGGCTCGGTGGAAGACTTCCAGCAAAAGTCCGCTCCACAAAAGCTGATTGACACGTATGGCAATGAGTTTGAACTACCCGACTACACCATCAACGACATCCGCAATGCCATTCCCAAGCACTGCTACGAGAGATCTGCCGTCAGAGGCCTCAGCTATGTCGCCCGGGACTTCGCTCTCCTGGCTACAACCTTCTACATCTTCAACAAATTCTGCACTCCGGAGTATGTGCCTTCATACGCACTCCGAGCGGGACTGTGGGCGTTCTATACCTTCGCTCAGGGCTGCTTCGGTACTGGTGTGTGGGTCCTTGCCCACGAGTGTGGTCACCAGTCCTTTTCCCCCAGCAAGGTGCTCAATGACACTGTCGGTTGGGTGTGCCACTCCGCACTACTGGTCCCCTACTTCAGCTGGAAGATCAGTCATGGCAAGCACCACAAGGCGACTGGAAACATGGAGCGTGACATGGTCTTCCTGCCACGCACCCGAGAGGAGCATGCCACCAGAATGGGCGCCTGCCTTCACGAGATGCATGAGTTGCTCGAAGAGACTCCCATTTACACCGCATCCATGCTTCTGGGCCAGCAGCTTGCAGGATGGCCTTTGTACCTGTTCAAGAATGTGACGGGCCACAACAACCACGAGAAGCAGCCGGAAGGCAAGGGTGTGGGAAAGAAGAACGGCGATGGTAGCGTCAACCACTTCTTGCCCAGCAGTCCATTGTACGAGAGGAAAGATGAGCATCTCATCCTGTTGTCCGACCTGGGTCTTGCCATCACCGTGTCCATTCTCACTCTTGTGGGCCGCACCTATGGCTTCCAAAACCTTCTGGTCTGGTACATCCTCCCATACCTGTGGGTGAACCACTGGCTTGGTGAGTGGAGATGATGATTTCCCGGATAGATTGATCCATCTGCTAACGACGCTTTAGTCGCCATTACATACCTCCAGCACACCGACCCATCGCTTCCCCACTACACTGGTGATGCGTGGAACTTCACTCGCGGCGCCGCCGCCACCATTGACCGCGAGTTTGGTTTCATCGGCCGCTCGTTGATGCACGGCATCGTCGAGACCCACGTCCTCCACCACTACGTTTCCACCATCCCCTTCTACCACGCAGACGAGGCCACCGAGGCCATCAAGCCCATCATGGGACGCCACTACCGTGCCAATGTGGAAGGCGGCTCGCTCGGATTTGTGCAGTCCATGTGGAGCAGCGCTCGATGGTGCCAATGGGTCGAGCCCAACGAGGGCGCAACCGGCGAGCACTCCAAAGTTCTCTTCTTCCGCAACCGAAATGGTCTCGGTGTACCACCCGCGAAGATGGCTGCGCCAGGCGCCAAAAAGAGCTCGATGATGGTGGGCGACGATAGTGATTAGACTGCGAGGAAGCAGTGCGTGATATCGATACAGTGTCATTCCCAGTCCTTCGCTTCTGGGACGGTTTTGATGCGCTCTTAGCGCGGCGTTTAGAGCAGGGAAATGATGTTTTGCCTGGTTAGGCAGAGGTGAAAATATGAACACAGCACTAGATCTAGAGCCATCCGAATCAAATAATGGATGATTGTGCACGATGAATACATTTCACAAGTGGAGAGAAGTCTCTCCAGCAGGTAGGAAGTTCTGAACAAGTGCGGAGGCGCTGACCAAACAAAGCGACGCACATGATCAGAGACTACCTAACACAGCCTTGGAGGCTAGATTTTGGAGCTTGCAAGAGCTTGAATAACCCACCGATCGGCCGTCTCTCCCCATGTTATGAGATGTCTTGCAACACTCTTATACAAGAGGAGAAGGAGGAGAAGGAGAAGGAGGAGGAGGAGAAGAGTCCCAACGCACCTTTCCAGCAGTACCTGGTCTGGTCTTGTCTCGGCTGATGTGTGTCTACATCCCAACAAATCACCGTATAGTCAGAGTGAGAGTGAGAGTGAGATGAGATTGAGATGAGATGAGGTGAGGTGAGGTGAGATAAGAGTCTGACGACGGGATGAGATGAGATGTGATGAGATGTGATTGATGAGAGAGGGAGAGGTAAGTAGTTTTAGTCAAGCCCTTTTTCTTTTCTTTCACTTGGGCAAACGCTGTATAAATACATTACCTTACCATATATCTTAGTCTTCCCTGAGGTACCTACCTACCTACTCACTCTTAACCTTTTTCCATATACATATATATATGGTAAATAGAGAGGGAGAGAGGGAGCAATGTACATGATACACTTGACATACATACATCATCACAACGTGGAAAGGGAAGAAAGAAGGAAAAGAAAGAAATTGAAAAGAGGTTATGCCTCGTACCAAAAAGCCGTAGCTGGCTGGCTTGAATACGCATAAGGCCCGCAGAAAGCTGACTGCTCACTGTGACTCGAAGTACTAAGGTAGGTACATGTATATATTACAATGGTCCTCCGCTATGCTGAAGCGTCGCACTGCAAAGAGAGTAGCCCAGGCATGTGCGACGGGCAGTTTGTCACACGGCGCCTGGTTCGTAGGTATGTTGGGGCGATGCAGACACCTCCTCAGCGGTAAGGATGCTGGGTGCTCTGAGATGCCCAGCCGAAGCCGAAGCCTGGCACCGCAGGTGGAGTGGCAACAGCAACGGGCTCCGGTCGTGCTAGAGAGCTGTAGTCCAGAGGAGATGGCCCGCCAGACACGCCACTGTATCCACCAGCGTATTGTTGGTCTCGGTCGTTGTGGTGGTGCTGTTTGCGACCATGACGACCGCGGCCATGACCGTTCTCCTTCTGGTGGTGCTTGGGCTGTGCGTTGTTGTCTGGACCCACGCGTTTGCTCATGGCCTGCACGTATATTGTCAGTATACGGTAATTCTGTTTGGGGGCATCACGAATGGCGCATCACATACCTTGCTGCTCACACCCGCGCCAATCTCGATATCAGGTTCTTCCAGCACCATGCCTCCTTCCAGTGGTTTGCCTCCTGTACCGCCATACTCGGCCGTGTGAAGCCACTTGTTGTCGGCTTCCGTCAGCTTGTTGATGGGAATGATACTTTCACCACGCAGATAATCGCAACACTCGCGTGGCCCAAATCCTACGCCCCACTTGGTTTGACGAGCAACACTCATGACCTCTCTGTCGTTGCGATTCTGCAACTCTTCCATGCCTTGCTTAGCGGCCAATGCGTAATCGCGTGTGGTCATTTTGACAAAGGCGTGGCGCTTATCACGGTTGGCGATGCACGTTTGCACGCGACCGAAACGCTCAAACACTTCTTGGATCTCTTGCTGTGTTCCATTCGCGCCTCCAACGAACAAGGTGCGTGACAAGACTTTGATGTTGTCGCGTGGTAGTGACTCGTCATAGCCGATGTTCTTGGGCTGCATCGGTCTGCCATTAGTGGGCTGCCCTAGGCCGGAGCGCATGGGCGAGCGCTGTCTGTAACGTCCACGCCCCCCGGATCCACCATTGCGAACATCACGGCCGCCGTCGCCTTGCTTGGCAGCATGATCCTCGTAGGTGCCATATACCGGGCTTGCTCTGCCACCTGAGCCATTGCGCTCAGGACTTCGACTGCGACCTCTGTTGCGATCACCGAATGCGTGCGGTCGTGGTTGATACTGTTGTTGGAAGGCCTCCAGGACCGGCCCCCATTTCTCAGGCGCGATTCCATCCTTTTGCAGATCCTGCAAGAGCTTGAGTGCTGGAACGAGCTTGTCGTGGTCGTTCAGGATATTCTCGGGCAAGATGCCACGAAGTGGACCGAGCGGATCGCTTTGTGACGCTTGCGGTGGTGGCGGTGGTGCTACTGCATACTGCGGAGGAATTGAAGGCGGCGGCTGCGGCGCATAAGGCGCCTGTGGCCAGTACATTGTCTGCTGCGGGGGCTGATACGCAGGAATCGCCATTGGCGGCGCCGACGAAGGCGCTGAGTATCCGTATGGCGACGGCTGTGCCATCTGTGGGAGAGGCTGCGGCACTGAAGGTCCTGCTTGCCCAAGTAGCTCGGCGATATTCGGGGGAACCTGGCCAACCTGAGGAGGCGGAGGGCGGGTTATTGGGTTCCCCGGTGCGAGGGTAGTTGCTGGTGCTGTAGCGACACCGGCTTTGGCCAGTGCTGCTAGAATGCCATGAATCTCCGCTTGAGCTGTGTCCTGCGTGGTTGGCTGGGATGGTGGTAGCTGCGGAGGTTGTGGTGGCTGCGGCCTCCGCGGATCAAAAGATGGTTGCGTGGCTGGATTGGGCGCGCCATTGGTTTGTCCGGGTTTAAATCTTCCTGGCAAAAACCCATGATCATACACATGTCCTGGGGGAAAACCGATGGGAGTAAGGAGGGGCCTACTCGGGCGGGGAGCCACATATTTCTCACCTGACGACGTTGATGAAGAGGCTGTCATTTGCGTTGCTGCTCCGTTCACGTTCGGTGCGGCCGTCTGCTGGCTGGGCGCACCATTGAGCTTCGGTATGCTGTTCAGCTTGGACTTGAAGTCTTGCAGCAGCTTCAAGGGAAACGTGTTGCCACGCTCCCAGATAGCGACCATGTTCTCCAGTTTGGGCTTCTGGTCTGCGGGCAAGCCTTTGATAGTGTCATCAAACAGCGCTGGCATCAACTCCGTAACACGCTTCACGGCAGCTGAATATGTACCCGGCTCACCGCGACCATCGAACTGCAGCTCCTGTCCGGCGACTTTGGCCTTTTCGATCCATTGTCGGACGACACTATCAACGACATACAGAGAACCAAGCTTATGTGTGACGGGGGCCTTCTTCAGTGCACGATAGAGACACTGCACAATGGACACCTCTGCCTGTGACATGGGTTAGCGTTTCCTGCAATTGTGTCGGGGGTGACATTTGGATATCCATCTGCTCAAATGTGGTATCGAGTCTGTCCAGAAGTGCCCGTTACATACCTTGATGTTGTTCACACTGAGTGCTGTGATGGTCTGAATCTTATTCTTGCTCGCTCCCGGTGGCTTCAGCTGATTCAGCGACGCGAGGAGGTTGTCAAGATCATCTAATTTGGGCAGCGCCATCATGACCGGCCTACTCTACTCTCCTTGCTGGAAGACCTGACGAATGCGGAATCTGGCTACGCTCTACGGCAGTTTCACCCCGTTTACAGGCTACTGAGGTTACTGGCGGTCAGCTCGAAGATTCAGCGACGAGAGACTGTACTTCAAGCCTCGGTGACAAGTGCAATGCCGATTTCAGCACACGGTCGCGTTGTGTCTGTGGCACCGCGATTTCCTGATGTCTACTGCGTCTCTTGTTGACTCACCCGCGATGGATGAGAGGGGCGCCTACGTCTTCGCCTGATAATAGGAGGGTCCTGGTGGCGGCGACAGTACGTCCGGAGGGGAGCACGAGATTATCGTGTGCTGCGAAGAGGTGAAGGTGTCGTGTGTACTCCTGATCGCGCAAGACGACCGGCGACGGCGTGGTGTCGACGGGAGGCACTGCGCGAGCGAGCGAGCGAGCGAGCGCTGTCGGGGGATACTGCGCTGTCGAAGTATACCTGTACCTAGTACTCTGGAGGCAAAGCGACCTAGAACGTAGCGAAGCGACAGCGTGCTTGAAGGTGGCCTCGAATTCGAGGTGCCAACTGTGAAAGATTCTGCAAAGCACTACGACGACGCTTGTGAAGTGACGACAGCGACACGCGATTGCCACGGTGGTGAACGCACGCACGAGCGCGGAGGGAGAGTGTCGTGAGGCGGGCACTGCGTGATGACGGAGATGCTGAGTGAGTGAGTGTGAGGGTGAGGGAGAGGGTGAGGGAGGGTGCAGGTGAAGGTGAAGGTGAAGGTGAGGGTGAGGGTCAGGGTGAGTAGGTAGGTAAGTCAGGTAAGTTGCGGAACATGCCAAGCCCCCGTGACCAAACCAACATATTCTTCAGCCTCAGGCCCTCAGGTACAGGTACCTAAAATTGATTATTCATTGTTGCCGTGCGTGCGCCGTGCGTGCGCCGTGCGGAGACCACGGAAGAGAAGCTTAGGGAAATCAATGCTGACCGAGCTACGATTACTGTACCCTACCTGAGTGCCTGTACGACGGGGTATATTCATGCCCACCATGCCGCCTCTCCTCTGTCGTGCACTCCTCCCTGATGCACATGCACACCTACTGGTATAGACAATCTGCATCCGCTACCTACCTTACCTTACACACGTGTGCGTGGCACGTCCCCGTCTTCATATGCTGTTGAGGCAATAATGATCATTATGCCTGCCCACAGTGCCCAGTGCCGCCGGCCTGTAGAACTCAGCACAGTACTGCACCGTCCACCCGACTCCCGAGAAGGCCCGGCCGTGAACAAACGTGTGAGACTGGTCAGGTAGTTTCGGAAATCTTGCACTGCTCACTCATCCACCGATCCTCTTCTCAATCCCAACCACTCGCGCGCTCGCCCTTCTTCTTCTTCTTCTTCTTCTCCTTATCTTCTTCACCACCCTCGGCTCTCACTCAAGATGGCCGCAGTCAACAGCGTGTCGCGCCTTGCGCTTCGCCGCAGCATGGCCACCCAATCGACCTGGGCCCAGCGCTCCGTCAACTCAGCACGGAGGACATATGCCACACCTAGCAAGAGCGCGGTAGGTCGAGGTCGAGACTGAGGTCGCGTCTGTTCAGTCCGATGAGGAGAGGCTAACCCTTGGTGCCCCTGACAGACCTTGAAGGAGACTTTCGCAGCACAGCTTCCAGAGAAGATCGAGCAGATCAAGAAGCTGCGTAAAGACTATGGCAACAAGGTGGTCGGAGAGGTGACCCTCGACCAGGTGTACGGTGGTGCTCGCGGTATCAAGTCGCTCGTGTGGGAAGGCTCCGTCCTCGACGCTGAGGAGGGTATCCGCTTCCGTGGCAGGACAATCCCCGAGTGCCAGGAAGTTCTCCCCAAGGCACCTGGTGGACAAGAGCCTCTGCCAGAAGGTCTCTTCTGGCTTCTGCTCACTGGCGAGGTCCCATCTGAGCAGCAGGTCCGTGACCTGTCTGCTGAATGGGCTGCTCGATCCGATGTCCCATCCTTCGTGACCGAGCTCATCGACCGCTGCCCGTCCGACCTCCACCCAATGGCTCAGTTCTCGCTCGCCGTCACTGCTCTCGAGCACGAGTCCTCGTTCGCAAAGGCATATGCCAAGGGCGTGAAGAAGACCGAGTACTGGCAATACACCTTCGAGGACAGCATGGACCTCATCGCCAAGCTCCCCACCATTGCTGCTCGTATCTACCGCAACGTATACAAAGATGGCAAGGTCCCCGCCGTGCAAAAGGACAAGGACTACAGTTACAACTTGGCCAACCAGCTCGGCTTCGCCGATAACACCGACTTTGTTGAGCTGATGCGCCTCTACCTCACCATCCACACCGATCACGAGGGTGGTAACGTCTCTGCCCACACCACTCACCTGGTTGGCTCCGCACTGTCCTCGCCATACCTTTCGCTCGCTGCTGGACTCAACGGTCTCGCCGGTCCACTTCACGGTCTTGCTAACCAGGAAGTGCTCAACTGGCTGCAGTCGATGAAGAAGTCGGTCGGCTCTGATCTTTCCGACGAGAACATCACCAAGTACCTGTGGGACACGCTCAAGGGTGGCCGTGTTGTGCCCGGTTACGGCCACGCGGTGCTCCGCAAGACTGACCCACGTTACGTGTCTCAGCGCGAGTTTGCTCTCAAGCATTTGCCAGATGACCCCATGTTCAAGCTCGTTTCCCAGGTCTACAAGATTGCCCCCGGCGTGTTGACGGAGCACGGAAAGACCAAGAACCCATACCCCAATGTCGATGCCCACTCTGGTGTTCTCCTCCAGTACTACGGCTTGACGGAGCAGAACTTCTACACGGTCCTCTTCGGTGTCAGCAGAGCGATTGGAGTCCTTCCTCAGCTCATCATCGACCGTGCTGTTGGCGCACCCATCGAGCGACCCAAGTCGTTCAGCACCGAGGCCTGGGCCAAGCTCGTCGGAGCTAAGCTCTGAACTGCCTATACACTGCCTCGCCGACCACGCAAGGACGCGCGCATCCAGCGCGCACTCGCTCTACTCGGCGGCGACGGCGGTGGCACAGAATCAAGAAGAACAGGGCATTGATCTGGGTTATTGCAGATGAAGTACAAAGGTGAATCACAGCGTGGTGCACGTGTAACACAAGCTTCTAGTGTCTACATAGAGCGTTTTCTGGGAGGAGGAATGGCTAGAAGAGAGCCTAGCAGAGCGAAGTGTCCCAGCTAGATCATTCTCCTCTGTATGTACGATTATGCATTCACGGGCGACAGTGCCTACCTACCTTGCTCCTAGCTTCAGAGAGTGTCTCGGCAGTACAGTCATGTGTCGGGACGTGGTCGTGGTCGTTTTCGTTTTCCGAATGTCGTTTCACGTGCCAATGTACCCCTGAGGCAGGGAGTGACGCGATACAGCGGCTTCGCGCAGAGGCACGTCCGAGTACAAGAAGGGGGAATGGTGCAGACGGCACCCCATGGCGAGTTGGTGAGAAATGGTGAATTGAAAATCTCACGATTTCTCGGGACATGTGCAGAAGCTGAGGTGTGCTAGTGAGGCTAGTCGTACAACGGACAACGGACAACAGACGAGACGGGACCGAGTCGGAGACTCCACCGCAGAGCCTCCACAAATAGAGAGTTGAGGGAATCGGGGAATGCAGATCAGAGATGTGTTGAGGAGAGGGTACATGTAGTAATAAATGCTCATAATCAGTGAGAGTAGTGTCAGGTAGGAGGTGACAGGCACAGGCACAGGCACAGGGAGGGTAGTCAGTCATTCAGCCTCATCGCCATCGAGCTCCCCAGCGCGGAATCCCGGCGCTAAAGGAAGAATAATTCACATGTCCGATAACGACGAGCTCAGCGCATCGAACGACAATATTAAAATCCTGTAGGCTGTCAGACTGTAACAGGAAGAAAGCCGAGTCCGAAGACGTGATTTGTCGATAGCGTCGCCCGTTTGGAGATTGTCTCGTCTCAGACTCTCTTCAGGTCATCGATCCTCCCGCCGCGTTTCTTTTGCTTGAATTAGCTGGGCTTGTGGGAAGCTGAGATCTGATAACGCCGAGGACATCGACCTTCTGCCAGCGCATCTCTCTCTCACACTCTCTCGCTTTCGCTCACACTCCCCCTTCCCAACACCCTCTTCCCTCCCACTCCACTCCATCTCCATCTCCAACCCACACCCCCAGGCAAAGAAGCCACACTGTCGCCTTGGTCCGGCCCTGAACACCAGCACTCCCTCCCTCAAAGCATGTCTTCGGCAGTCACGACGCCTGCGGGTGGCCAGAAACTCGAGAAGAAGCCGGTCAAGTTCAGCAACTTGCTGCTGGGCTCTGGTCTGAACCTGTTCGAGGTGACGACGCTGGGCCAGCCGCTCGAGGTCATGAAGACCACCATGGCCGCCAACCGTTCCGACGGTATGGCTGGCGCGGTTGCCAGGATTTGGAGCCGTGGTGGTATCCTTGGCTGTAAGTATTGAAAGGCGCGTATGGCGTTGAGAGTGAGTGAGAGTGAGAGAGCGAGCGAGTGAGAGAGACAGGAAGAGAAAGAGAAAGAGAGAGAAAGAGAGAAAGCAAGTCAGGGCAAGAGGAAAGTAGCAACGCGAACATTGCTGACTCTGCCTCCCAACAGTCTACCAAGGTCTGATTCCATGGGCCTGGATCGAAGCCTCCACCAAGGGCGCCGTGCTCCTCTTTGTGGCCTCCGAGGCGGAGTACTATGCCAAATCGTTTGGCGCCAGCAATTTCGTGGCCGGTATCTCAGGAGGTATGACGGGCGGTCTGGCTCAGGCATACGCGACTATGGGCTTCTGCACGTGCATGAAGACGGTGGAGATGACGAAACACAAGGCAGCTGTCAGCGGTGTGAAGCCCCCGGGCACGATGGAGACCTTCATGGGCATCTACCGAGCAGAGGGCATTGCTGGTATCAACAAGGGTGTGAACGCCGTGGCGGTGCGACAAGTCACCAACTGGGGTTCACGATTCGGTCTCAGCAGAGTTGCGTAAGTCCGACGATACGAGCGATCATCATGCCGCGCGCGAGAGAGTTGGGAGTGAAAAAGGGCAACAGAACGAAAGCTGACACATGAGTCGTAGTGAGAACGGTATTCGCAGCGTCACCGGAAAGACCGACTCTTCGCAGAAGCTGTCCGCGCCCGAACGTATCCTGGCCTCTGCCATTGGAGGAGGACTCAGCGCGTGGAACCAGCCAATTGAGGTGATCCGTGTCGAGATGCAGTCGAAGAAGGAGGACCCCAACCGACCCAAGAAGATGACTGTCGCCAACACATTCAAGTACATCTACGGCTCGTCTGGTATCAAGGGTCTGTACCGCGGTGTGGCGCCACGCATTGGTCTGGGGGTGTGGCAGACGGTGTGCATGGTTGCCTTGGGTGACATGGCAAAGGAGATGGTCGAGAAGGCCACTGGTGAAGCTGTGACAGCGAAGCACTGATTTAGCGAGGAGTTTCATAAGGGCTGTGGACTTTTTTGGGATGGGAATCATCAAATGTTGTGATATTAGACAATGGGCGTAAAGAACGCGATTACCTAGGGGGAATACAGGATGCGAGAGCGCAGTCTCGAGAGTGTCGGGACATGGCGCCTCCATGTACTTGCCTTAGCTAACGACAAATCCACACTGTACTGCCTCTCACTTCCTGGAGACTGGGCGAGAGTGAGTTTCGCTGCTAATATTGCGACAGGTCTTGGAGAAGAAGCAGCCCGGTACTAAGACTTGACTGCTCCCATTATTGCCTCGCCAACACACGTTCGATCTTTCTGGAATCTCCGCCTGTCACATTCTCAACATGTCGAAGGACCCTTTCAGCTTCACAAGGCTTGATTACTCATATAGTACCTGAGAGAGACAGCACGATCCCTGATTCGTTATACATGTAACTTTGTATCACCCGAGATGCTAGTATCTCGAGTGAAATCATTCTTCTCCAAAATCGCCAAAACGCCAACGCTAACTGCACAGCACCACAACAGCTTGGATAGTATATATTGCACTTCACTTTCCCGCGCCCCAAGCATTCCTCTCCTCCTCGAAGAGAGGACTGGGCAAAGGACTGCTGCCATTACTCCTGTGCTCCTGGGCCTTGAGCTTTCCATCATCGTCGAAATCGCCCTTTCCAAACCATCGATCTCCGTGATCGTCTTGAGCTCCATCCTGCCCATATCTCCTTTCTTCCCAAGGCTGATCCTGTTCCACTTCGTCTTTACCTTTTTGCTGGGATACCGGCTGGAACCGATCTCGGTCATCGTCGTCGCCCACAGCAAAAGGATCGTCAAGGGTGTGGTTCTGATCGGTAATCTCTTGTTCAGGTTTATCGGGATTGAAACCGTGCCGCACGCTCTCGGCCTCTTCTTGACCGGGATAGGTCTTCACAAAATGTTTCTGCTCCACACTGTTCCAGCCAGGCCCACCTTCTTTGCGAGCCCGCACTCGGTCAATGGCTTCAGCTTCACGATCCTCCACGACGAGATCGACGAGCTGGGAGGAGTGTGACGCGGCGGAGTCGGAGGAGTCGTGGCGTGCGAGTTTGCCCACGACAGGAACGTTTGCAAGAGCGGAAGAAACTTTGCCTTTACCTTTGGAGGAAGAGGAGGATCCTTCTGCCGAGTCTGAGGAATCCGGACGATTGTGCTGATGTACTTCACTTTTCAGGTTGGAAATTCGAGACTTGCGCCTCTGCCTTTGCTCTTTTGAAGGTTGTAAAATGGCACGATTGGTGGCTTCGGATATGGTGGTGGGGTTGGCATAGAGGCGATCTTCGCGAGTGGCGTAGTGAGTGTTGATCACGGGATAATTCCAGTCGCCAAACTCGAGTGCACGAGCATTGCCGTAAAGACGTTCCTCTTCCGGGTCGAGCTCGGGTTCCTCTGCTTCATTTGTGGCTCCATATCCCTTCCCTTTGCTGCCGCTGCTGGTTGAACGATTCTTACCACCGCCGGGACTCATTGTGCGTGCATTGCTGGGGGCGATCTTGTGGAGAAGTGGTTGTCGAGAATCATTCGGTGAAGGGACCCAGTACTTTCCTCGGCCGTTTCGTTCATACCGCATTCCTTCTCGCATGCGGGCTTCTCGGCTGGATGACTCCTCGTGCGACATCACGTTATCGTCTGCGTCAAAGTTGCGATAGTCGTACTTCTTGCCACTGAATGTCTCTTTGCAGTCCTCAATCAGATCACGCGGACCAAAGGCATCCCGAAGCGCGTATCGTATGGGCATTCGTGCATCGCTGATGGTCTGGTCGGCGTAGTCTTTCCAGCTGAAAGCATACCATTGCGCTGCTGCGAAGAAGGGCATCTCGAAGCAAATGAGGGCATCCTGTATGGCGGCAGCGAGGTTGTCGGCAGTGTAGCCATTACCCACGCTAGGGATGACGCCGAGCGCGACCAAGATGGACAAGAAGAAGCCTTGCCACCACGAGGCAAAGATGATGCCCTTGATACACAAGAACTTTGGCATGGGTCGGAAAGGCTGCAGGTCTTGTGTCATGCACACCCAGAATAGGGCCAAGTCGTACAGGGACCAGCAGATGCTGATGTTGTAGACCAGACCCGTCCAGAAGTAGCCCGAGTCGACGGCCAGGATGCCTTCCCGAAAAGTGCCTGTTGCCTTGCAAGCGACAGTGGTGATGGCGAGGGCAGGCTTGATCCACACATACTGCAGGATGCCTCTCTTGATCTGCAGAAAGGAATGGGGATCGCTGATATCGACTTTGGGGAGGACATGATTCAGCGGCCAGAGGTGCTGCACGGGAGGTCTGCCATGCATCATGATGATCAGACTGCGCTCGCCGCCCAGGAAGTTGATGAGCAGTTGGAAGAAGGTGTAGATGGTGAAGGCCTCGTAGACATCGCGGAACGGATCGATCCAGAAGGCAACCTTGAGGGAGGTAAGCGATGCCCAGGAAGCGGCGGAGAAGATGGGTACGAGGACGACGATGCGGATGACATGGCGCTGCAGGAGTGGTTTGCGGTAATTTTTGGCCTGGAGCAGGATGATGACTACCGTCAAGAGACTTGCCACGAGCGCCGACACGCCTGTGAGAGATATCAGTCAGTGTGTCTCGGTCATATCACTATTTGGCTGTCTCTCTGTCTCTGTTTGCCAATCTCTCTTTCTCTCTGCCGCTCTCTTTCTCCTCCGTGTTTCCGTGTCTCTGTCTCTCTCCCTCACACACCAGGCAAGCAGACAGAGGACTGATAGCGGTGCGTGTACTGACCGGCAACGATGGTGACTGCGCGTGCGAAACCCGAGCCCGTTCCACCCTCCTCATTCTGCTGGCCACCTACATGAGCCATGGTGTTCATATCGGTCATATCCCAGCCGAACCTAGCTCTTCCTCGCGCTCTCGCCTTCGCCCTCTGCTGTGGATCGTATCTGTCCTGGCGTCCGCAGTAGAGCTATCGACTCTATCGCATGGTTGTTGTTTTCGCTCCTCCGACAAGTGGCGATGAAGTGGTGCGGTGCTGTGCTGTGCTGTACTACCCACGCGAGGTCATATGCTTCCAGTGGGCGAGTACATGTAATGTAGCTGAGTCCATTTCTGTGGATGATGATGGACGAATGCAGGGCAGGCGGAGTGTCCGTCGATGCGGCCCGCTCCGCTGAGACTGGCTGTAGTTGCATTTTAGTTGTAGTTCGCTCTCCCACTCAGCATTCAACATTGTATACAGCATACTCCTCCACTTCAACTTCGTCGTCTTGCTTGTCTATACCACAACTCCATCCATACAAAGTCGCCGCCTGGCAGAGAAGTTCCTTTGGCGTCATCGCCGTCATTGCCCTCGCGTTGCCATAGCGGCCAAGGCGACAATGCAACGACCGCCATCTGCCCCAGCTTCCGGCCGGACGGACAGTGACACTCGGTCGGTCCATGTCATGGCCAACCTTTTTCCTTCTTTGACCACAGAGACTGACGGATTCCACTGCCCACGGGGCCACTGTGTCGCCCGCCTGCGACATGGACATCCCGGAGTCGGCTCGAAACAGCCACGAGCACACGAACAGAAGCCATTTTCATAGGCGGAACTCAAAACTGACGCCTGTCGGTGCTGGGATGTCTCTGGAGACGCCCGTCGTCGTCCGTTGCGGTGTTTGTTTACTGCGCGCTCTGATGCAAATGCGCAGTTCTGTTATTACAAAAGAGACGGTAATGCCTCCATCTGCGACGACAACATAAAAATCTGCATCACTCGGCATACTTGTCCAGTGTTGCCGCATAATTCTACTATTGTGTACATCTCGTTCACATTATTATTTCATCTGTCACCTTCTGTCTTGTTTCGCTGCGTCTGTAGAACCACTACTACCTAATATATCCATCGCTCTTTAGCTGCTCGATCAAACAACACACACACACACACACACATCAATAATGCCGAAACGAAGAGCGGCTTCGCCAGATCTCACTGATCGAGCGCGGAAGAGACTGTCGCTGACAGCCCTGGCGGCGAAAGCATCGAGCTCGTCTCTCCGACACGAACAACAAGGATCCTTTTTGAACATATTCACACCTCACACACGCATCAAGCGGAGCGACTCCATCATCTCACGAGCGTCTTCGCGTCCGCTTCTCAGGCCCGTTCCCCTCCAACCAGGCTTGACCATCTCCGGTCGCGGCCTACAGACACACCCGGATCATGATGTTGCCTCAATCAAGGAGCTGCTAGTATATCCTACGTCTCTGGCCATGATCAAACCGAGTTGGATCTTCCGATACACAGTCAACTGCACCCCTCAGCTGGGACCTGCTCTGCCTGATGCTGTCGAACATGCGCTGTACCAAAAGTACATTGGCGCTCGTCTGCATCCTAGACCCGAACAGTTGCCATATATCCACCTGGGCTCGACCGCCCTCGGATTCCGTGTCGACTTTTATCTGATCTTGCCTTTTGCGTCCACATCTTCGGGACATTCCGGCACCGGCAACATGTGCTCCAGTGACTTGCAAGCAGTGTATGATCTCTGCATCAGGCCTGCCATCGAGACTGCCTACCCTCGTCGTCAACGCTGGATGTCGTGGATTGAAGCCAAGAACGAATCACACCTCAAGCGTGAGTTTTTGTCACATGTTCCCACTCCACTCCACCCTCTTTTTGACCCAATGCTGACCTAGCTTGTTTCAATAGCTCTCAAGTCCCGCCGCAGGTCCGCTCGTTCGGAGCCACAAGAAGAACGAGTACACTGCGAAGGTCTCCGAACGCTGTGGGATGCCATTGAAGTCTTCTCCGACCACCAGGACATTGCTCACATCATGCGTGGCAGACAGCTCGTGGCATACGGGGATGTCGAGGTGCACGACTGGCAGTCCGATTGGAGACCGACCTGGGCGCAATTCAAGCAGCTCTGGAATGACGGCATCGACACCAATTACGTCGGATCCGAACCCAAATTCACCATGGAAATGAGCCTCACCCTCGATGATATGGATCTATTGAAAGACTTTCCTCCTCCTCCTACTGCTGCTGATGAAGAAGATGTGCCCTTCTTCCCCTCAACACGTCCCCGAACACCCAGCACCAGCAGTCGTCGAAGCTTTACTTCATCGGACAACAACAACAACAACAACAACAACAACAACAATCACCACAATAACAACAACAGCAACAACAACAAGCACTACTACCGCACCATGACTCCCGGTCCACGAGACTGTACTCCTGTATCAGAGGTCTACTCTCCGCCTCCAAGTGCTCCACCCAGGATGCCACTTCCGCCGGTGCCGTACATGTCATTATCATCAGCACCACCCAACATCGTCGTACCGAAACGGGGGACGAGAAGGGTCAGCAGTCGGCACTCGATTCGATGTGTAGATCCGAATTTGACGGATTTGTCCGAGTTGAGTGAGGTGGACTGTTGAGTGAGTGAGTGAGTGGAGTGGAGTGGAGTGGAGTGGAGTGGAGCTGAGTTGAGAATTTGTGATTTGATTGTTCACAAACACGCAAGACTTGATGTCTTCCGCTGGCCTTTCTTTTTTTCGTATTGTCTACTGCACTCTTTTTCTTTCAGGATGACATGATGATTCATTGGTTAAGGGTGTTTGGGATTTGATCATCATATGGTGGGAAACTTGTAGCGTTTTGTACTTGCTGGCTTGCTTCCTTCCCAACGAGACGAGACTGGGTCTATTGATTGTAGTTTTATAGCGCGGCGCACACTATTTTATTGAACAGATGGAAACTCTTCCGTACTTGTAGGAGTAGTAGTAGTAGTGATAGAGGTGGTGATAGTAGTGTATGCCTACTAGGAGGGGTGGTCTTGTGTGCCTACTTCACTTACAGCAGTACGTCACGAGCAGACTGAAAGCGGATCACAGTTATAACCCAGCTTGAGGCTAGCGGGCTAGCGTACAGGAAACATCTCGCATTCTCTCTCCCTCTCTTCTCCCTCTCTCTCTCTCTCTCTCTCTCTCTCTCTCTCTCCGCCCTCCTCCTCCTCCTCCTCCTCCTCCTCCTCCTCCTCCTCCTCCTCCTCCTCCTCCTCCT